>NC_136802.1:19957441-20454754 GCF_951216825.1 Electrona antarctica
AAAAATAACAGATATACAAGCTCATAAAGATGGAGGTCGGCAGCCAAATGCATATATCATTTTGGGGGTCCTTGAAACATTTGTAGTGCCACTGACATAGCAACAGTATTTTTTCCAGAACATCTGCCTCAGGTCTTAATGGTCACATAATAATTAAGAGCTGACTAGAGAGAAATGTGAAGAGAAAGAGAACATAAAGTTTACGGGAAGTAAAAAATAACAGAAAGTTTAAGTTGTTGTTCATCGAACTAAAGCAGCATGGTTCCGCTCATCTTCACAGGGAAGAGTGGCTACGTAAGCTATTTTGGCTCATTTGCACAGTGGAGTGTAGCCTAAATGTCAGGTGCCGTGACTTGGCTGGATATCAGAAGATTATTTTTATTTATTTATTTTCTTTCAAAAGCTGATTTAGGTTTTCACAGCTGTGATCATTACCAATGTGCCACACCAGAAGCTCCCTTAAATTGTCATTTACCTACTTAGAGGTTTAACAGTTCTGGTTGGCAAAATACCGTTAATATAATTTCATGCGTTAAGTGGCGTCACTCGCGTCAGTGAGGAATAGTATTGTCACCGAAGCCAACCACCTGAGAAGAGATGTGAGACGACGCATGGGGAAGTGTCTCCATGCATACATCATGCATACATCCTGAGAGAGAGAAGAAAGTGAGACAGCGTGACAATTAGAAGACAATAATGAGGCATATACAGCAGGGGCATCATTTGGGATCACTCGCATTTAATCTCAGTTAATTCATTTACTGTCGGGAGTAAATACATAAATAATCCACCCACTGCGCTTTTCTCTGTGCTTCCGCATTTATTCTTTTTTTTTGTCAGCGTGACCATCCATTATGGTCCGTTGAAAATAGCCTGTCTGGACAAAAATGGCGAGGTGAATAAGGGAGTCGAGATACAGTCGTTTTCCAAAATAGAATTAGCAGGAAGTGAACGGTGGAGAAGATCTTGAACGTGATCTACTGGCTCTCTGTGTGACTGAAATGGTGAAAGAGTGCCATCTAGTGTAAATAAATCTAGTGCAACTCCCCTCTCCCCCTGCCACCCCCCCCCCCCCCCTCTCTCTCTCTCGCTCTCTCTCTCTGTCATTAGCAGGCAACAGTGCAGCATTATCTCTCTCTCTCTGTTTCTGGCACAACAGCGCCACTTTTGCCCCTACTGGTACTCATAGTCACATAGGTGAACCAACACATAGGTTAACACAGACATTGCTGTTCCTTGGAGTGGTTGCACCACTCAAAAATCACACCTGTGTGAACTGAGTGGTGCAACTCCATGAGTGTGTGTGAGGCAACAGTGACACGTGGTTAACCAGCTCCTTCTGTCTGTGTTTTTTTTTTAAACAAAAACAAAAAATGCACCATTGAACCGGACTCTCAAGTGTATATAGTTGATACTTAGTAGCCTATGTTGTTGAGGGGCTCTGTATGAGTATGTACATGGAGTGTTCTGCATTTACTGTAGTCTCAGGATATCTTGTTGGTTTTGCGTCATCCCAAGTTCAGAGTTAATAGCACTCACCCCAATGTCAATGTCAGTGTTGGGGAATACAGAATAAGTGTGAAAATATCACAGTAAACACTGTCATAAAAATCTGTCTGCAACCATAAATGTAGGCTATAAAGCACAATTTCCTGCTGAGAGAGCGAGAGCGAGAGAGAGAGAGAGCGAGCAGAGAAAAACAGAAAGCCTCCCATCACCCCAGCTTGTTCTCTCCGTCGTGCCAACTAACCATGTCAAGTTAATGACGCTCTCCACATAATCTGCTGAGTGTATGCGTGTGTGTACTACAAAACATCCAAAGAGTTTGTATTTGTCACTCAATCACTTATACAAGTATGTGCAGCCAAACGATGGCAAATAATTGATAGTTAGGAACCTAATGGGACCCTGATGGGACCTTAGGGGTCCGTAACTCAGAGGGTGTACAAATGCAACCAATGGACCCGTATTTGGTTGCATTTGTACACTTTGAGTTAAATTAACACTGATGATTTTACTGTGTATTTTGGGGGGTCCCAGAGATCAAAAGGGGGTCAGTGGTCTAATGCATAGCAAATTGGGGGTCCTTGTAGTTAAAATGGTTGACAATAGCTCATAGCACTTATCTTAGCCATGACGACCTTGCAGGCTTATGCAAAGGTTAAAACGCAATTTTGATGGCATGTCAAGTTGACTGGCCAGGTTCATTTGTTGACCTGGCATCCTATAGTCTAGTTTCAAAGTAGGCGAGAGAAATGAGCAACCAGGTCTATCTATCAACTATAAAAAAAACAAAAAACAAAACAATAGTATTGTTTATTCCAAGAGAAGGTGATATGGCCTGATGTCATTTGAGTATTAACCACTTACTTATTTATTCACCTGTGATAATCTGTTCATAATATGTTCTCTTCACATTGTGTGAATGAAGACTCATTTTGTAACTTCATCATTGTTCATTGATCGAGGTTTGGCCTTATAGAAGGGCTTTTTACTGTGCGTTTTTCTATTTTTTTTAGACTAGTCGTGTATAGTATGTTGAAAAATAAATGTGTAAACATTTCAAAGTAATACTGACATTTTTAGCTTGCGGCCCTTGGACTTTTGGAATGTTGCCGAGTGGCCCCTGAGCCATCTTAAAGTTGAATAGGCCTGCTCTAACCGCTACGCTAGAGCGGCCCTTTGTGCAACTAAAGCAAATCACGGCTTCGAAAGCCAGGGTTGTGTGTGTGTATGTACGTGCGTGTGTGCGCGTGTGCATGTACATGGCGTCTCTGCGCGCCTGAGCCTCCACATTGCAGGCGCTGTGTGGAAGCACAGACACACACACAGCATGCACAATGAGGAGGCCCACACACACCTTTCATCCGCTTCAACAATGGACAAATTAATGAGCTCACTGGATAAATAATTGAAGTGATCTATATTGGCAAATGAACGAGGGCACAGAGAAACCCACTTTGGCCGTGAACCATACTGTACTGCACTGAATACTCGGTTAACCCATTTAGACCTGAGGACGATTCTACAAATGTCTTCTAAATCCTGACAGTTTTCTGGGAAAAAACATGTTTCTATGTCAGTCGTTCTCAAACATTTTCATGTCAAGGACCCCGAAAAATATATATAATTGCCCGCCGAGCCCCATCTGATCATACAGTACGTTGTTCCAGGGACCCCCCAAGAGGCAAAGATTTGAGATAAAAACTTTCACCCTGAAAGAATATATATTCAAAGATTTGTGCCACATTTTCACGATTCTTCAAAAATAGCTGAATTATAACATAATGCTTAAAAC
Organism: Electrona antarctica; assembly: GCF_951216825.1. Classification (NCBI taxonomy): domain Eukaryota; kingdom Metazoa; phylum Chordata; class Actinopteri; order Myctophiformes; family Myctophidae; genus Electrona; species Electrona antarctica. The sequence continues at coordinate 19,960,740 of NC_136802.1, forward strand.
ACCAAAAGGGGTTCCCGCCCCAAATGTGTTAATTGATGTCAAGTTTAAATAGCCAAGGGCATTGTTGGTAAGGAAGGGGGCACGGTGCAAATTAAATGTCCAGAGTAGAACACCAGCTTCAGATGAGATACACTGTAATTAATCCCCGAAGGGAAATTAAAGTGTCAGCTAGCAGGTAATATCATACAATTTACAACTCAAAGAATGCAAGATCAGAGTAAATGGCATGAACGCTATAGTCAACAAAATGACAGTTGGGTAAATAATACAGTGCAAAGAAAACCATGAGGTGCTGCCAGGGGGGGGGGGGGGTCTGGGGAAACACCTTCAGCGATGCGGCCAGGAACGAGGCGCAGCACCAGCACTCACTTTGATCCTCTTAGGATTTCTTGTCAGCCCCAGCAGCAGATCTTGCCCAGCGGACGCTTCGACCCGCTGGCTTTCCTCAACAAGAAACCCTATCTTTTGTGAGATGCCAAGAAACGTCACGTCAGTGATGAGCCATAGATTGGACAAGCTCTGAAGTGCTGTGTGAGATTGGACCACAGCATGGAACCGAAAGGAAAAGATGTGAGCACAACAAAGTAAAAATACCTGGATCGATTGATCTTCTATTTAGTCTTCTACACATCCCACCTGCTGAGTGTCCGCTGTTGTCAATTGATTTCAAGATGCTACTGTTGGCTTATGAATCATTGATTATAGTCTAGGCTAGGGTAAAACAAATAAACAGAAAAAACACATTGTTGATGGTGTGCAACATGGTGGTCAGCCAGACTCTCAGGTCATGTGGGTCAGGCCTGCTTTATGTTGCCCATGCAGAGTAAAAACTAAGCACGAGAAGCAGTGTTTCGTTGTTTTAACTCCCATGCAGGTCTTACTTACACCCATCGCCCAACTTTGGGCGCAGACCACAAACAACATCTCTCCAGCCATCCCGGTCCTGGGCCATTGTCCCCATGTATGGAAAGATCTGCATCTAAGCTACATAGAGTGAAAAAGAATATTTGTATAAAAGAAGAAAAGTACATTTACAATGCAGGAGAAATGACTGAAACAATCTCAGTAAGGGCAACACACAGGCAATCAATGATAATCAATGCAGCAAATGAAAAGATCATGCAGGTCTGCTGCTACATCGATTCTTTATTTTTCCACTGCCTTTGAATGTGATCGTTTCAATCATTTCTCCTGCATTGTAAATGTAATCTTTTTTTCTTTTATCTTTCTCTATGTAGCTTAATGCATTATTCTTTTTTTCATATACACTAAAGTATATACACATACACTTTAATAAGTTGCCTTGTTGAAATGTGCTACACAAATACACTTGCTTTGTCTTGTCTTATATATATATGTATATATATCTACTACAGTTTCAGTTTGTAAATACATCAAAGATGTAATTATAATCCATCTGTAATGGATAAAGCCATGGCCTGGAAGAGTGCAGGTGGTACCCAACCTTCTTAATATATTTTGGCCCTTAACCTCAACATTTTGGCCCTTAACCTCAACACTCTCCAGTTAGCGGGTCAGCAGTGATTGGCCTCTCATCCAGGTTTCCAGATATTGTCCACTCTCTTATGCCAGCGCCTTGCGTGTTCTTGGGGGATTGCAGGCACTGAGAGGACTATGGTTTGCTTCCTCCCTAGGGTCCCCCTACTATACGTCTCACCAGACTATGGGCTCCAATTTCGTCGCCGCCTTTACCCGCAACGCGGCCCGCAATTCAGCCGCTGCCCGGAAATTACGAATATAGGAGCTTTCTCTGTCCCTTATTGGTATTTTCGTCCAGCATCACCCGCTATCTTTTTTGCCGACACCGGTATTTGCACCTAGAGGTGTGGTCATGGGCGTGCTGGCACGCTTTCCCCTAAATTGCTATTTTGGTCAAACACATTTGGGAAAGCGATTTTAAAAGCACCCGTAAACCGTATGCCAAATTAGTTTGGTAAAGAGCGGCGCGCACCGCGCCTCAATGGAGATGTCCGCGTAGTGCAGGCTGCGTCATCTCTCCTTATTCTCCTATGCATGCATCTCTTTGTAATTTTCATATAATCAGCAGAAGTGAGTGCCTGCCACTTCCTTTGTGTTTATATAATTGTATAGTCAAAGAAGTTATTTGTGCCAGGCCCAGGCATTGTGCAGCGTGCGCGATTCCATTTGCTCATTCAGTTCATCACCCCATAGCAACAAATGGGGTTTAATCTAGACGGAACTTTCCTTTTCGCTTCATACCGTTCCATAGAGACGGCCTACATGCATGATCTATATACCAAACCAAGTGGTCAGCCAGACTCTCAGGTCATGTGGGTCAGGTCTGCTTTATGTTGCCCATGCAGAGTAAAAACTAAGCACGAGAAGCAGTGTTTCGTTGTTTTAACTCCCATGCAGGTCTTACTTACTGTACTTACACCCATCGCCCAACTTTGGGCGCAGACCACAAACAAGATCTCTCCAGCCATCCCGGTCCTGGGCCATTGTCCCCATGTATGGAAAGATCTGCATCTAAGCTACATGAGTAGCTTAGATGCAGTGAAAAATAATATTTGTATAAAAGAAGAAAAGTACATTTACAATGCAGGAGAAATGACTGAAACAATCTCAGTAAGGGCAACACACAGGCAGCGTTAAACAATGATAATCAATGCAGCAAATGAAAAGATCATGCAGGTCTGCTGCTACATCGATTCTTTATTTTTCCACTGCCTTTGAATGTGGTCGTTTCAATCATTTATCCTGCATTGTATCTTTTTTCTTTTATCTTTCTCTATGTAGCTTAATGCATTATTATTTTTTTCATATACGGTACACTAAAGTATATACACATGTATACACTTTAATAAGTTGCCTTGTTGAAATGTGCTACACAAATACACTTGCTTTGTCTTGTCTTAGAAAAATATCTTGGCTCCCCCCCCCCCCCCCCCGCCCTTAACTACACTAACACCCCCTGACATTTTCCATGAAGCAAACAAATGGAATTAGTTAGAAAGCCAGCCATACTAATAGATGCCATTTTATGCAGAAGGGCAAGGCCTTCATGCAAAGGCAGGCAATGGAGTGTGTGTGCGTGCGTGCGTGCGTACTACAACATGACGGTCACTGAGCTGCGGTGAGAGCAAACCACCGCTCTCCCCAGCCCTTCTCTGAAAAATGACATGATGGGAACCATAAAAACAACGAATTTCACTCACTTTTTTACTTTTAAAACTGTGATGTAACAATAAAGCTGATTCAGATTCAGATTCTGACAGGCATTAAAACATGCAGCGCAGAAGCGTAGTGCCCATTGGGTCACTCGGGCACAGGCCCATTCAATTAAGATCTTGCCCAGTCTAGCTTAGGGTTGGGATTCGGAACCGGGTGCATTTCAGACCCGGTTCCGACATTGCGGATCCGGAGCCGGTTCCATCGTTTTTTTATTAACGGTTCCCCAAACGGATCTCATCAGTCGTCATTTAGCTCCGCTGTGTCTCTGCATGCATGCAAGCAGAGCCAAGTTACTGGGGTGACGTCACCCAACCTACATGAGTGAGTGAGTGAGTGGGGTCGGGGAGGATACCACTGTTCTGTGCATTCAGCGACCGGTCGGCGGTCAACGCCGCGGAGCGAGTGTGGTTAACAGAGAGGGAAATTACTCTGAGGCTGAGGACGCAAGTGCAATAAATGCGATGCTATAGTTCCCTGGCTGCAAAGGTTGTTGCAACTTGTACCAGTTGCAGTTTTGCACCACGTCCACATTGAGGAAACATCTCAAAATCAATATGCCTACACGAGTCCACAATTCACGAGAATAATCTGGGCACATCGCGTTTGTGAGCCATGCGGAAAGCCGTGCCCGCACTCCCCGCAGCTCAACCACAGCCGGCGGGGGACGAGGATGATGCAAGGCTCGTTCACTTTGCCCAGGCTAGTAACGTAATAAAAACTACTGTCGTCTACAGAGCTTTTCATTAGGCGTATTGTACAACTGTTGTTAATGGTGTTAATTTAGAACGCCATGACTCGACGTCTTTCTGTCTGATATTTTATAAATCACGTTAACTATAGTATAGAGCCAAATCAATTTGTCTGCACTTATAAGCAACTCAACTGCTTTTGATTTGGCTCTAAATTAATCGCGTGGCTGTTGAGAGCCCAGCGTTTAGGTGAATATATACCTCCATAGATTGATTACTTTATAAACAGTTTGCAGAAAAAAGCACAGGAACGTAGCCTACAGTTCAATACAAGGTATGCTAAAAGGATTTTATAATCCAAGAAAGCACTATGGCTTGTTTCCATTAGGGTAAGGGGTCCTTCATATTAAATGAATCTGAACATTAAAGACAACATTTGTCACCACAACAATATCATTATTGCAATGTGTACTGTAGGCTATATTTAATATACAGTACAAATTGCAATATACAGTACAAATTGCAACAATGATATTGTTGTGGTGTCTAGCTGGTGGTGGTGGTGGTGAAGTTTAAATAATAGTGCCACCTCATAATTGTAAAGTGTTCAATAATTGAAGTAATGCATTTGTGTTTATTATGTACTTGGTTAGGTTAGTTATAATATAAGCATAATCTATGTCAGAAAAAAGGGGGGAAAAACAATATTAGGATCCGTTAAGGGAACCGTTAGGAACCGGAACCGTTAAGAGGGATCCGGGAAGGATCCGGAACCGTTAAAATCCTAACGAATCCCAACCCTAGTCTAGCTTCTGAAAGATGGGGCGAAAAAACAAGAAAAAACAACAAAAGATAGCCTATATTGGCAGTGACCTCGCATCACCAGACTTTATACCTCACCTCGGAGTGACATTGGCAGCCCCTGCCCTCACCCCTGTGCATGCAGATTTCTGTTCTAGCCAACGTGTCAAAAATCACACCAACCACAGCAAGCCGCCTTTGTTTTCATTAGCAAGTCGGCCAAACCGATTTCAGCTATCGGCCAGAGTTGCGCGTCCCCCAACCTCCTCCCCCCCCCCCTCACGATGCTATTGTCCCAGTCCAAAATGTTATCCACAGTACGCGTGTAACGCAGCAGCCATTAATCACTTAAAATGATGTAATCCAACATCTTAAGTAGCTAAGCTGATAGATAATTTTGGTACATTGGTTGGTTTGTGAATGATGTTCTTGTTCCATCTACGTCTCTCCCCATCACTATAGCTCTCCTATCCTCATTGACTCTTCACCCATATTGCAGGGCACTCTGAACTCTAAACATTGTCTCACTATCTTAGTTGGAGTGTTTTCCCCCTCTGTGAATAACATGTTTTCCACATTTGGCCTTGTGTTGTCTATGCCCGAATTACCTATAGAACTACATCACCCAATATTCATGTATCCTGGACATTCAGGAAATATCTTCATCTGAGAATTTACAAATCGTCATCACGGAAGTGTGAACCTCTCGCCAAGGGGAGGGCCCCCTCCCTCTCCATGGCAACAGGTCCTGATAAGAAATGTTTTATATATTGCCTCCATTTGTCATACTCTTAGAGAGAATCCTTCCTATGCACGGCTGTATGTGACCTTCATCTTTCTCTCTCCGAATACATGGCATATTCTTAAAACCCGCTCACTGTCTGGAAAATACTTCATTTCGTGGCCTCTACAAACTATTCACTTTGTGTACTTTATTATATTAGTTTTTATTAGGTTTTTATAGACATGACAAACAGACATACATAACAATTACACATAACCAGACTAGGGATGTCGGTAACGGTTCATTTTCCAGCCGGGTAGCCGATGGCATTATCCGGTTAATTAACGGTTGTTGCCCAGGCGGTGGCGTAACCGTCTGGGCACCCGACTGGTAATCCAGTCGCAGTGTGCCGCGGGTTCGACTCCCGAGCCCGACACGGCCTTTACTGCATGTCTTCCCCCATCTCTCTCCCGTTTCCTATCAGCCTACTGTCTGTCCCTTCAAAAACCAATAAAAGGCGTAAGCCGCAAAAAATATCTTAAAAAAAAAAAAATTAACGGTTGTTGATTTTTATTTTTATTTTTTAATAGGCTACCCCAAATGTAATATGCATGTATAGGCTACATGATTAAAGTCGGTAGACGAATGGTATACATTTATTTATGCTCCCTTTTAAAAGACAAACAAAAAAGCAACATTTAACAATATAAATAAATTGTTGTAGGCTTAATCATCAATAAACAACGCATCGCATCTGCATGTATGCATCTGCGCGTCTACAGTACAGAGGTCCGCCAGTTCTAGTCCCAAACATAAATAAGTCCAGTCCAGATCTGAGCAGCTTATACCTATAAAGCCACTGGACGAATGGGCTAAGCCTTTTTTATTATTAAGGAAGATCAGCATGCATGTCACCGTGTTCTGTTTGTTGACTTTTCGCTGACGAGAAAACCCTCAAACATCAATAGCACATGGCTAACCTGATAGCCGTAAGCCGTGCCAGTGTGGGGAGATGGATTGGAGGAGGAGGACTGGAGGAGGAAGCGGCAGCGGCTGTAAACGTTCTCCCTCCAGGCCAAAAATGGATTTAATAAAGTAGGTCTCTGCATTGATACGGTCGACATGTCTCGCTGTCACTCGCTTACGTTTTGACTACCGCAAAGCTACCGTTGTAGCCAACTAGCCATTGAAGTATAACAGAGAACTTTGGGACATTGAGGGGGCAGAAAACAGCGCCCGAGCGCTGTTCATGCAGCCTGGAGTGTGACAAGCTGGGCGGCGCAAATAACAGCAATTTTAGGCATGTGTGCAACATGACAACTGTTTTAAAGTATTGTACAGTGACAACTACAGTCTCTGTAATGTTTATGTTGTACTATTACTAAAATGATCTAAAATAAAGGGATTTAAGATCAGAACACGCATTTATTATTATGCAAATTAACCGTAAAGCATACTCGGATATTTCTTAACGGTCGGCTAACCGGCTAGCCGGTTACCCCCTGACATCCCTACACCAGACTGGGCAATGTATATAAAACGAGTGGCGGGCCTATCGTGTTAAGATAGCATAGGATGAACACAACCATCATGAGACATCAAAAGAGTAGAGCAGGAGCGCATGGATAGCAGTAGTAATACAGAACATAAATATATAATATATATAATATAATATATATAATACAACATAAATATATATATATATATATAATATATATATATATAATATATAAATATGAACAGGAGCACAGCAGCAGGGCAAACAGGCCAGCAGTTACACTTTGTGTACTTAAGGTATTTTCCTAAACTGTTTTCATCTTAAGGTTTATTATTCAGTATACTAAACATTTTTATAAAAAGGTATTCCTGCTAAAGTAACTTCTAAACAATACAACTAAAAGGTTTATAACTATTTGGGTAAATGACATGGGTAAAGGCTGTACACTGTAAAAATAGATAACAGCGCCGCAGTCCCACACCCTTTCAGAACGACGAGCAGCCCGGAAGAAAATTCCCCATTCATTGTTCGCATAGTCGTTTCAAAAAGTATTTATTTAAAGACCTGCAGCCTCGGACAAAGCCAACTGGGCTGCTGACAAATCATTACAATAAACAAAATGTTTTGGGCCGAACAAATAATTAGAAAGAATTATTTGAATTGAATCTTTAAACAAGTGCTTTAACGGTCATTCAGAGCTCATGCAAGAGCATTGTGATGAGTCGGGACTGGCGCTGCTGCAATATTTTCATGACAGTGAAGTCTCCAAATATATACAGTACATATATAATTGTCACCGCGACACGTGACTCACGCTGGATACAAGACTGCTTTATTTTTGTATGACAGCAGTAGTGCGCAATGCTCGGCAACGTATTCCATTCATGACGACGTGATTTGCATTACTCATGTACTATTTGACAAAGGTTATAGCGTCACAGAATAAATACATGGTAATCCCACTGGCAAAGACTGCAATGTGGGACTGCAGTTTCCATTGTGTGCCAAAATACACACAGAGTTGGTCTTGCATGTACTGTAGGTGTGTGTGTGTGTGTGTGTGTGTGTGTGTGTGTGTGTGTGTGTGTGTGTGTGTGTGTGTGTGCGTTTGTCTGTGCGTGTGTGCGGATGCGGAGAGAACAGGCATTGAGGCGGGCAGTGAGGCGGGGGAAAATCTGCGTGTGACTGCACATGTCTACTGTATGTGTGTGTGCAGTGTCCATACTGTATACAGTGTCTGCATGTATTTGTGCAGAACAGAGACAGTCTGTCAGTGAGAGAAAGTAAAGCCTAATTTATGCGCCGACACACGACGGTGTCAACCTGCATGCTCACAGCGTGTCACATCCGCCATGCGCTGTGAGATCGTAAGGGTTGGCTATTTTCAGTCGGAGAACAATCACAGAGACACAGGCAGGAAAACAAATCGGACAGAATAATGGATTGCATGGATTCTATTGCAGCGCGTTGACCCAGCGAGAGGGTTTCATCACCTCTGAAGCATTGGTTCCAATTTGTCTGAAATAAGAGTTTTTGTTTGAGCCCAAAGCCTTTCTTCAAGGCGATGGGGCCCGTATGCCTTTGTACAAGCTTTCTACCCGTATCACCTGCTGCAAGCACACGCGTCTGCCGCAGTTTACTCTCATTATCTTAGAAAATATGCCGATTAAGGGGCAATGTCTTTCACCACCCTTAACCTTTCAGACCGCAACGGAAAATAGGTGAGTCTGCAGTTCTGACTGAAACGGGGGAAGGTCAATCCATGGATTGGGAGCCAGCAGGAATAAATTCCAGGAGTGTTGTTATAGGGAAGGGAGGGACATGACCAGTGTTGGGAAAGTTCACTTTTTTATGAACTAGTTCAGTTCACAGTTCAAAAAATTTAAAATGAACTAGTTCAATTCATAGTTCATAATTCAACAATTTGAACAAAAGTTCATGGTTCCAAAAAAGCTGGATATAGGCCCTCAAAAAAAGACTAGCTAAGCAGGAATTGCTTAGCTAGTCTTGCATGGCAATGTACTTGAGGCTGTACACTAGTCAGTTACTATAGTACTTTGAAATGAATTATGAGTCAGCAGGTTATCTTGGTGTGGTATAACTACAGCACTTTTAATATACTTAAAGGACCACTTCACCACTTTTCAACATCTCTTCATATAATTGGTCCTCACTAATGTTCATGATAAAACACCACAATTTTTTCCTACTCAGTCTGTGTCTCATAGGAGGGCTTTGGGCAGTTCGCACACCCGTCCACCAGTGACATCATCATTAGGCAGATTTATTTTTAAACAAGATTTGTTTTAAAATATATTTAGATTTTCATTATCGTGAGAACGATGGCTTCAACTTTTGCATTGCAACTTTTCAGGAAAAGAAAGCCTGCCGTTTCTATTAGCTTGGATTCACCATCGATGATGTCACTGGTGGACGGGTTTCTGAACTGCCCACAGCCTTCCTATGAGACACAGACTGAGTAGGAAAAAATGGTGGTATTTTATCATGAACATTAGTGAGGACCAATTATAGGAAGAGAAGTTGAAAAGTGGTGAAGTGGTCCTTTAATACTACACTTCCAAACTGAGTGTCAGCAATTTAACTCTCATCCGTCTACAATCACCGCAAGGAACGCTTTAAGTCATTACCATCCAAAATACCAGAGTGTGACTGGGCGGGGGATGCACACGCAGTTTAGACACACCAACGGACCGGCATGCGGAAACAACGGTCGGACATGCTGTCGAACATGCGCTGCTCCGTGCTTGCGATTAGGATTAGGTTTGAGGTAGGTTGTCGGTCTAATGACAGTCGGACCAATAGTATGTCTAAACTAAAGCCTGTACTCACTGGGCTGGACATTATAATGTGCAGCCACCGATCAAAGAAGCTTTTTTTTCCAAGGTGCCTGGACCACTGAGCCATGGCCCAGGCCCGATCAAAGAATCTTTGATAGCGCAGACTGAAGTTTAACGCAACCATGGTCATTTTAATCATGGTCATTTTACGCTCCTCACACACACACGTTGAGACTTTTAAATTAGCCCATTTCACGGCCAAGCCCTCTGTCTAAACGTGCTTTCTCCAGTGATTAGGTCCAACTGGGCCTATGGTGTAGTCAGCAGTATAATGAGACCCTTTAGCCACTGCTTTCCACAGGCCATTTAATGAGCCCAGCAGGGTGCCATGACTGAGAGCTCAAATTTGGGTCCCCGCTTTAAACCCCACCCGCTCAAAAGTCAACAGCCTTGGGGTTTGTTTGGGTACAGAGCTGTAGCTATACACATTAAGCCGTTATTACACTTAGTCCCACTGTTGATTTCGTCAACTAAAACGAAAAATAATATGTACATTTAGTCGACTAAAACTAGACTAAAGGTAAAACATTTCAGATGAATGAATTTGCTGTCAAAATCAACACCGCTTATCGCAGTCTTTGCTTTGAACTTGAAGCGACGACACTGTTGCTCTTTTCTCGAGGGGAATTGCCTCCGTTTGGTCTCTTGTACTTGCCAGTGAAAATAAATATTATGGCGAGAAAAGAACACATTCATCCACTGAATGGACGATTTTCAAGAAATGAGTCATACCCCTGCAAGGCAGCAGCACATTCAGAGTTTCAGAATGACTCATATTTTTACAAAATAGTGCCACAGTAGGTTTTAAGCCAAGGTGTGGCTCTGCAGAAAGCTATAGCCGTCTATATATGAGATGGTCTGTGTGTCTGTGTCTGTGTGTGTGCATCTGTGTGTGTGCATTGTCCTTACACCTTAGAGGTTGAAGAGATGGATGGCTTTCATGCAGTGTGTGTGTGTGTGTGTGTGTGTGTGTGTGTGTGTGTGTGTGTGTGTGTGTGTGTGTGTGTGTGTGTTCGCGCGTGCGGATGGCTTTCATGCAGTGTGTGTGTGTGTGTGTGTTCGCGCGTGCGACGCGTGTGTGTGTGTCTCGGGTGGCGCTTTTAAGTCAGCAAGTGTTAAATTAACTTGAAGAGTGTACAAACCAAACCACATTAAATGGTCCATTTGAGTGCATGCACAAAACCACACACACATTGTCGCCTTGCATAAATACGCAGAGACAGCACACTTAATCTAACAGCATAGACACCATACACACTTAGCCCCCCTCTGTATGCACTCAAACATACATACATAATGTAAAGTGCACATGTCTCACAAGTACCTGATAAACCCCCCCCACACACACACACACACACACACACACACACACACACACACACACACACACACACACACACACACACACACACACACACACACACACACACACACACACACACACACACACACACACACACACACACACACACACACACACACACACACACACACCTCTTCCAGACTAACAACCACTGCACTGTGACAGGTGGATGGGTGCCCTTAACCTTAACCTACGCAATGTAATTAGAATACTTTCAGACTAATTGGAACACAGAGAGAGGAACACTCACTTAATTTGGGACAGAGGTCAAGGATGCTGCATACTCGTTAGAACGGGCTTTCAGGAATCCTCTCGCTTCCTTCCGTATGAACGAGGAGCCGGGCGAGTGGCGGCGAAGACGCTGTCAATTAGAGGATGAAGACATGTTAGAATAAAATTGCCTATAGGCTATCTGTGACAAGTATCTTTTCTTAGAAATAACAATCCAAATAGTCCTGCTTCATTTTAAATCCCCCAGTGGTGCGGACAATCAAAGTATCACCAAACAAAAGCTGACCAATGTGCTGTACAAGGTTAAAAACAGAGCATCAATAAGCGCCCATCGGTGAACAGACAAATGTATACAAACACATTTATAGGTTCAATTGCAATTCGAGGCCAAAGAGAATAGGTTGGTTTTAACTTGTAAGTAAAGATTTAAAAACCTCAATGGACTGGGCAAATTGGATGGGGAGGGGCAGGTTGTTCCAGAGCTTGGGGCCAGGGCCGCAAAGGCGCAGCCTTTTTGCTAGTATTTGGAACGACCAGCATTAACTTATAGGTAGACCTCAGAGCCCTAGCTGGGATGGTTCCAGGAGCTCAGCGAGGTACAACAGAGCCTATACCTGTGCAAATATTAAAAAATCACACCTGTGTGAACCGAGTGGTGCAAATCCCCCCCCCCCCCCTCTCTGTCTCTCTCTCTCTCTCTCATCAGCAGGCAACATGCAGCACTATCTCCGCTTCTGGCACAACAGCGCCGGCGGCGGCGGTGGCTCAGGGGTAGAGTGACTGGATGGTAACCGCAAGGTTGCCAGTTCGATTCCGGGCTCCCCCAGAGTTAGTGTCGAAGTGTCCTTGAGCAAGACACTGAACCCCTAATTGCTCCTGATGTGCTGGTTGGTGCCTTGCATGGTTTCCGCCTCCATCGGTGTATGAATGTGTGTATGAATGGGTGAATGTAATGCACAATCTATGTAAAGCGCCTTGGATAAAGGCGCTATATAAATGCACCATTTACCATTTACCACTTTTGGTACTCATTGGTACTGGTCACATAGTCACACACAAACACGGACACGGACGTTCGTTGGAGTGGTTGCACCACTCAAAAACAAAGAACTTTAAAATCAATTCTAAAGTTAACAGGAAGACAGTGAAGAGGCCAACACCGGACTAACGTGCTCGCGTCTTTTTGTGCCAGTGAGAAGGTGAGCTGCAGCATTTTGGACCAGCTGTAGACGCCCGAGTGATGAGTGACTGCTCTAAGCCGGGATGTCAGGTAATAGGCTCTATATATGCACATTTTGGAAATAACTCTTCCACATTGTGTGTATTATTATTAACCGGATGCTAGACTCTAGTGAATACTAACGAGTTGGCTGCTGCCTGCTGGTTGCAGCAAATACATTTACATTTAATTATTCAATTATTTAACGCCAGAAGCCATAGACATTACGAGATACCAATTTATTAGGGTTCTTGATGGACTTGTAACACAGGGCATCTCCGACCTTAACCGGCTGATAGTGAAGGAAGATGGTGATTTCAAAAGGGAAAGCAACACCAGTAGTGGCTCAGGAGGTAGAGCGGCTGTCTTAGAATTGGGAGATTCAGGTTCAATGCCCGGCTTCTTCTGGAAGTTGGCTCAGTGACCCTGACAAAGAAACTGAACCCTAACTGCTCCTAATGAGCAGGTATAGTGTCTGGATTTCTGTGTGTGTGTGTGTGTGCGTGCGTGCGTGCGTGCGTGCGTGCGTGCGTGCGTGCGTGCGTGCGTGCGTGCATGCGTGCGTGCGTGCGTGCGTGCGCAGAACACTGTAAAGCAATTTGAATGTACTGTATATAAATGTACATGTTTTACCATGTAAGATTCAACACATGAGAATGTCTGAATGTCGTGACTGACCGGACAAGAAAAGACTGATCTCCGGCACTGCTAAAGAAAACGGCTGTCACATTTGAGCTGAAACATCCATGCTTGATACTAGTCTCTGTCCTCATATCTCAAAAACTGATCAAAAACTGTAAAAGTAGAAGATCAACACGCTGGAAACACAGTGGCGTGTTTCGAGCTTGCCGATCAGCTACCTTTGAGGTTTGTGTGTGACGCTGTATGATGAAGTAGCCCATTCATTTACCAAAAAACACAAAACGTGAAAATATGGAGATCGGATTCTGCCCGACAGCACATTGTTGTTTCAAAATCATATCAGCTTATGATTATGAAACAATACCAGAAATACAATAACCCCTCACGCTTTTTCTCCACAAAAAGAAACACATTTTTCATTAATTCATTTTCATTATTTCATAGCTGTGCCTTGGTGCTCATCCATATATGAATTAGTATGATTTACATTTTGCCCTATATATGACACATTTAGGAAAACACAATTTGACCCCAACCACAATTTGCTTAATTACATTTTCCTTACACCTTAGAGGTTGAAGAGATGGATGGCTTTCATGCAGTGTGTGTGTGTGTGTGTGTGTGTGTGTGTGTGTGTGTGTGTGTGTGTGTGTGTGTGTGGGCTCGCGCACGCATGTACGTGGGCCTGCGTGTGTGTCCATGCATGTGTACACTTTAGCATCTCTATACTGATTTACATTTATATTAAAAAGGTAACTTTTAGATATGCATTGTTTTGGCATGACTAACTGTATGTGTGCATGGCATGCGGGCGCACGCGTGTGTGTCCATTGTTTATAGTTTCATAAACAGCTAATGGCTAAAAATAGAATATTGCAACATGCTGATTGCAGATACTCTTCTGAATACCAGCTGAGATGCTCATGCACCTTTTTAAGTTTTTGTTCTCTTTCTGGATACAATGAAAACGATGGAGCTTGCACAAAAACTAATTTCAGCCACTTATGTGTTACACCTGTAGACCTGTGATGTGAGACCAATAAAGATGAGTATGATTCTGATAAACATTTGTGGCATAAACTGTGGGTAGTGTGCAGGTTCACAGCCTAATAACTTAGATGGTAAATGATGCATTTATATAGCGCTTTCATCCAAAGCGCTTTACATAGATGCATTACATGTGCATTACATTCACCCATTCATACACAGATGGCGGAGGAAACCATGCAAGGCACCAACCTGGACATCGGGAGCAATTAGGGGTTCTTGCTCAAGAACACTTCGACCACAACTCTGGGGGAGCCTGGGATCGAACTGGGAACCTCACAGTTTTCCCATCTTTGATTGGAACGAACTCCAAAAATCCCTAAAAATCAGATCACTGCCTTCCCTAGGTCAATTCAGGGAAATGATTTCTAGCTCTTTTACTCAACAATGTAACTGTTTTAATCTATCTATTATAGTTATTTTAGCTTTGGACACTTTGTTTTACAATTCATATATTTGATATTGCTGTATAAGTGTATGTTGTTGATTTTGTATTTCGGCTACATTGAAAATGAGGGCCTGTCCCTCAATTGTACTCAGAGTTTAAATAAAGGTTATGATGATGATGATCTGACCGTTCTACCGGCCACTCTACCCCTGAGCCACTGCCACCCCAACTACTGTACATCGATTCTAGACACCAAGTAAGATAACTCTCAGCAGCTGCCAGCTGCTTTTTCCAATGTCATCAATATTCTGCAAGGTTCCACTTTTACAGTATTTGCTGGGTACAAAAATAAATACATGCATGCAGCATGCTACAGTATATTGAAGTACTGTATGCAAAACTATAAATAAAAAAACATGTTTGCTTTTCCACCTAAAATGTTAATATTTCATGTACTGTCCCCAACCTTTCAAATATCAAAGGAAAAAAAAACATGTACGTGGATGAGCACTGCTTTTCACACTTTTTACAACCAGTCCACCACCAGCAGTGTTGGCGGTACGCGCGCACGTGCACACGCACACGCACATATCTGCTTATCCTATGCACTGAACATGACAAAGAAGCATTAACTATTGACATTCCACGGCATTAAGAGATGAAACATTGCAGCACTTTCCCTGGACCTGGCGCATGTATGAAAGCGTGGCGGGTAAGAGTGAACTTTCACAGTTTACATAACACCATGTGGGAACGATAACGACATTGGTATAATGCCATATGGTGTTTCATCTGTGGTGAGAGCTGCAAAACGCACACATAGATAAGGACTTATGTACACATACGTACCGCTACACTGAACATGTTGATGTGCATGAAAGCACACACACATTTGAAAGCGATGTGTACAGATACACTGTAAAATGGTGAGTGTCCATTTAACTGTATAGTGTAACAAATGGCGTTTGCTGTTGCCATTCTTGTTCCTGCATGGGGCTGCATGGGGCTCAGGAGGTAAAGCGGCCGTCTTGGAATCCAAAAGTTCCAGGTTCGATCCCCGGCTCAATCCTCCTGGCTACGTGTCAAAGTGTCATCGGGCAAGACACTGAACCCCCTAACTGCTCCCAATGAGCAGGCTGGTGCCTTGCATGGTTTCCTCCGCCATCGGTGTGTGAATGGTTGAATGTGAAATACAATGTAAAGCGCTTTGGAGAAAAGGAAGGCTATATTGACACTGTTTCCAGTGTGCGAATATTGTATTCATAGGTGACCATTTCCAAACTCGGCTTGTGATTGGTTATCAGTGGGGTAGGGAGCGCTGTGCTGTGTTGTGTTCATTTGGACCGCACACAAGTGGTTATGCCTACTAGTACTAACCCTATCTCTAACTCTAACTAGACTACTGAAGCAGCTGGCTGAGTTGAGATTTGTGTTTGTATTAGAAGGTAAAGCTCCGCCCACGCGGGCGGTTCTTTCCTTGGCTACTACTAGTAGGTAGCCGCCCGGTGGGGTAAAACGAGCACACCCTAGGAAATGGTCGTCTATGAATACAATATTCGTTCCCAGTGTCCCATAGGCCTATGCATTTTGTGTGTGCATAACTTCCTCTTCCCGTTTCCGCTGTGACCAGTGTTGCCAGATTTTGCAAGATAAACTAATGGCCAGCAGGTCTATGAAAACAAGCACAAATGAAAATAGCAGATCTACAAGCTCACAGCGACACGTATGTTGTACATACATGTTATTTTCAAAAATATTGAGAATAAATTGAAATATTTAAAAAAATCTTGTATGGGGGTCCCCGAGTCCCTGGACTAAATATGTTCAGATGGATGTCTACGGATAATTACATTGAATTGTTCCTTGACGTGAAGAAATGTGGGAACCACTCGTTTAAACCGGCAACAAAACAAGCCAAAGTGAAGCACACACACAAGGACTGCCAAGGATAAAGGCAGTCAATTAACCATGTTCCAGCTGGGAATGGATTGGATCAGACCGCAATCCAGACAAGAATAATGGCATAAAGTGCACGATGTGGCTGTTGCAGATGACCTGGTCCTCCCTCACACCCAGCAGCAGATGCACGAAAGAAGGCCAGCAGCCAACTCAGTCTCGGTCTTAACCTCCACAGAGGGAAGAGCAAGGCCCTGAGAGTCAAAGCTGCCAGCACAACATCCATCATGATGGAAGGCCAAGTGCTGGAGGAGGCTGACGAGTTTGGCCACCTTGGCAGCATGTCAACAAGCAGGGAGGAGCAGATGCTTATGTAAGGAAAGGGATATCGATATTTCCTCCAACTAAAAGAAAAACATCTGAAGCTCAAACGACAGAACGATCAGGATCGATGCAGAAGTCAATTCACTCTACTCGCGGTGCTGAGAGATGGAGGGACCACCATAGACACTTCAAACTAAATTCTAACATTCAACACAGAAAAGTTCTAATAATAATAATAATAATAATATCTCAAACTTATTCAGTATTTTAGCCGTGACGTGAGCGCCCCCTCCAGAGATACTTCCGGGTCCTACTTTTGTGTCGCTTTTGTGTCCCCATAGAGCTATACTGTGACGCTCCATCGGACTAAATCCGAGACGAAAACAACCACGAAAGTCTCATTTTACCGCTTTCCTCGCAACAACAAAGCTGCTGCTCTCCCAAATCTGGCTGTGACAGGCCGTCTGCCCCACACAGAATACTATCGCCATTTTATTTCATTGTGTCAACTAAATCCTCATTAATTGCAAACTAGATTCAACATACTCAACCCTGCACACATTATAAATATGCACCCGAAATATTGTACTGAGCAAATGGACTGTTACCACCTTCAATAATAATGATAATAGTCTTTATTGTCTCCACATCATATATTTTCATATCATATATTTGTCATGGACACTAATAATTCTTAATAATTCTACTCGAGTTGGAAGCATTAAGACCCATTTTAACCCTCAATGGCTTCCTTTCTGAAAAATAACGTCATTGTAAAAAGATTCACGCGTTTAGATATTCTATTTACAATGAGATGCGGACGGGAGCTGGTGCCACTTGGACCCGGACGTAACGTAGCACTACAAAATGACGTCGGACTTAAATACTGAATAGGCTATAGCACTTTTCTGAGTACCCAAAGACGCTTTACATGTGGCCACACTGTGGCAATGTAGCTACCAATCAAAAATCAGCAGAGGGAACAGATCCTCCAATGGCGTTGGGAGATGCAATGAGCCATACTCTCCGTGAACCAGCCTCAAACGCCACAAGACATTCCCTCGAGTGGAGCGAAAACAGATGCCCACAAAATGGGCCACACTTGGGCACACAGTTGGAGAGGTTGGTTCAGGACAGAGATGCTTGGTGTATGTGAGTAAGTCCTACATGCAACCAAATTGACTTGTGACTATGAGAGTGTACAAATTAATTGGACTCTTGCTGGTCCCCATTTGTACACTCAAGAGGTTAGAGTGACACTGGGGATTTGTCTCGACAGCCATGCCCAATGCCCATTCATGCATCATAATGCGCTACTGAACTTTCCCCAGAGCTCTTGGAAGAACTATCTGGGTTATTATTTCTGACAGCTGTGATTTGTGTCTCATCAGCATCCCCCAGCTTGCTATCGGGTGAGTGAGCATTAAATGACGTTCTGCTGTGCTCAGCTGATCCTTGGTGTCAACAGGACATGAAACCCCTTCAACAGAAAGACTATTCAGAGGAAAGGTCCTCAGGTGTGTCATTGGGACCCATACATCTCCTGTAATGCATTTCTGTGTGCACTTGTGTGTGTGTGTGTATGTGAGGGTCAGACTGTCTGTGTTTGGTCAAGCACCTGTCACTGAGCAGCTCATCCATATAATAGGCTGCATGCACACACACACACACACACACACACACACACACACACACACACACACACACACACACACACACACACACACACACACACACACACACACACACACACACACACACACACACACACACACACACACACACACACACACACACACACACACACACACACACACCTCTCCGTCGCTCTCTCTCTCTCAACCAGACATGTCGAAATAAATATTGTGAACCTCTGTTGCATCCGATGACTCAATGTGCACCAGGCGGTTGGCAGAGAGCACAGTACACACAGGGGGGGTTGATGATGGAAAACAACAATTGTTCAAAATAATTGCTAGAGGGCGATGCTTGATCATCTCTGATTACAACAACCACAGAGTCCCCCCCCTTTTAACTACATGGAACCCAGCATCCCTATTCTGGGAAAAGCATACTAGGGAAACGTTCTGCGAATAGGCTATAGGCAGAAATAGGGGGGGGGGGAAGCGAAAATCGATTTAAGAGAGCATGCTGTTGAGAGCTGATAGATACTGTATTCTCTTACATCTCTCTCTCTCTCTGATCAGCTTTTTTTCTTTTTTTTTGAAGATTAAGTATAAGGCGCTGCAGAAGGACCCTTCAATCTGACTGGTAGGACATGGAAGAAAACTAGATAAGCGTCAAGAAGAAGTTCATCTGTCACGCTTTGTGTCACATTTCTGCAGCGCCACCTCCCCCTACCACCCCCATGCCAGAGGGCTCTTTCATGCTCAGAAGGTCACAGAGTACGTGCCTTGCATTGCCTATATTTGTCTCTGTCAGGTGGAAACTACGTCCAATACTTTTCAGGATTCAAATTCAAAAACAATTTAAGAGTAGCGGTCTGGGCCTGGGCCATGGCTCAGCACCTTGGCTGGTAATCCAGTCTGGGCAGTGTGCCGCGGGTTCGACTCCCGATCCCGACGGCCTTTACTGCATGTCTTCCCCCCCCCATCTCTCTCCCCATTTCCTGTCAGCCTACTGTCTGTCCCTCCATAAAAATATAAAATAAAGGCGAAAGCCACAAAAAAATAACATTTAAAAAAAGAGTAGCGGACTGCTACTTTTTGTTTGACGCTGTAGTGTGAAGGGTCAAGTAGGACGTTAATTTATGAAAGAAACACAAAACATAGAGATAAGAGGTTTCATTCCGACGGTGATGCCATGTCATATCCATACAGCCCAGCCGGGGTGTGCTCCGCTATACTCCTTGACAACAGGTTGCTGCGGGCGCTTCAAAAGGAAGTCTTATGAAGGAATGGTCCTGAGACATCTGAAGAATAGTGTCTCTCGAGCTGCATCAGTGACCAAGGGTACTTAAGTTGTGTGTAGTGTGCACGTTGTGTGCTCGGGTCTCTGAGTGCTGTACCTGTGTGTGTGTGTGTGTGTGTGTGTGTGTGTGTGTGTGTGTGTGTGTGTGTGTGTGTGTACACGTACGTACGTGCGTACAAGCATGGCAACCACACTCCCCAAGATTGCATTGTCAATGCCTTTATGCACATTCAGATCAATGCTCCAGCCACTGAGGAGAAGAGGGAAATATCATTATGAGGAGAGTGTTGCGCAATGTCTGATGACATCTCTCCCTCTCTTGGCTCCCTCCCTCCCTCTCCCCCTTCTCTCTCTCTCTCTCCCCCTCCTGTTTCTCCCCCCCTCTATCTCTCACTTAACGGGTGTCCCCTATGGCACACCCGTTATGCGATGCTCAGCCAATAACAGTGCAGAATGGCACACCTTCCAGCCAATCAGAGTGCGCAATACGCGCAGACGATTTCGTCCTCAAATTTTCAGGACACAATTACTATTAGTTAGATTAATTACTTAATCATAGTCATACTTAGTTAAATACGTTGTTTTATGACAGGCATAAATTATAGGACAATTTCTGGCACCATTTCGTCACCAGTTTGTTCGCTCGCTCGCTACAGCTGGCAGTCAGCTGGTGGGCATGGTGGCATGGTGGCTGGGCATGGTGGCACAGTCTGTAGTGCTGTCGCCTCACAGCTATAAAGGTCGTAATGGCAACCGATCAAAACTGTCTTTGATATGGTGGTAATGCTCTCCCAGACAAGAGGAAGGACTTTCGGCCCAAACAGGCTTCGATCGACACCTCAGGTGTTGAAATTAAATTGGTGTTACAGTGGGGAGGGATGTCATCAAGCGGTAGGTACATCTGTCCTGGTTTGATTATCTCTCCATATCCCTGTGAAGTCTGCAAACAAATAGAATCCTTCAAATAAGAATGCATCGCCCATAATTATTAATGTGTGCCGTTTTATCTTGCGTTAATTTAGTCCCATGGCTGCGTGTACTACTGTTATTAAGGAGGTGGTATTAGCCTAGTTATGTGAGAGGGGATCAAAATCAACATAATTTGCTACGGAGTGATGCTTGATTGGCTCTGACTGCAACAACTGTGAGGCGCACACATTTCCCTGTAGTAAAGTTATGGCGTTATGCACCTTCCCTTCCAATCTGTTCATCTCATTAAGTGTTTTCTCTCTCTCTCTCTCTCTCTTTTCTCTCTCTCTCTCTCTCTCTCTCTTCCCCCCCCCCCCCCCCAACCTGCCAAGCATCTCTCTTATGGCCTGTCTCCTCCACTCAAGAGGATCCCGCCCCATGACTTTCGTTTCCTGGACCAATGCTCACTCTACCAAGAGTGGAGGATTATAAATTGAAGCCGGTTCCAGGCTACATCCCTCCGACACGAGGGAGTCGAGGGACCTGCTATCCTTGAAACCATTTTTTGGCAGGATTCAAAATTAGGGACAAGTCGATCACGATCCCCACTTATTTCAAGCTGTGTTGAAATGTCCCATAGAACTTCCCTCGGGCAATGTAGCACAAAATGCTCCTAGTTAAGTAGGATGGGAAAATGCAGGACATATTTAAACGTACAGTGTACAAATACCATGCACCAACAAAAACTGAAACAACTGCATGATACTGTAGGACTATCAATATTTAAACTGAAGGGGAAATGCAAAGGCCTTTTAACACTTATACCGCCATTGGCCGAGATCTATGTCAATTAAAGCTCATTATTTAATAAAACCCTCAATGCCATTGCGGTAGATCAATGGCAATTGCGCTTTTATAGCGCTTTCGAGCGATCAAGCCATAATGCTACTTACGCTAGCATCAGGTTGCTAGCTGTTGTCATAACACTGGGTCGCCCATCTTAGATCGTCGGCACCATAAACATCCATTATATCAGTTTCTTTCAATCGCCTGTATCCATCTGGGACCTATTCCTTGTCCCAGATGGCATTTTTGGTCAAAACAAGGTTTATTTTACGGAACAGAGCCGACGATGTGGAGCCCTCCACTGCACCGGCTTAGATCCGTTTGGTAAACAAGACCTGACCAGGCACTAAATTGAGTCGGAGACGCAGCTGTTCATCAAATGATTGATTCAGGAATGCGACAAAAACTACACACTCTCCATTAATTCAAGGCTTCATGGGGTGTGTAATTGATAAAAGAAGTCAGTTTTAGGATATAACTAGTCCTTTATGGATTGCGGCCACCAAAAACCGGCAGTCCTCATATGCACCCTAACCCCCTCGGGCGAGAACGACAATAAGCCTCTGCGACCTACTTACTTACGGTACAGTATGTTGTTTTGGCTCTTTATTAAAATACATTAAAGGTGTAGTGAAATGAAAAATTTAGTGAAATGAATTTTTTTTCACACTTTTAGACCATATCCATGGTCATCATATGGTCATACCTAACAATGGATGCCATAAAAATGGGAAAATTCTCATTTTTGTGTGTTTTTATATCAAACGTCCATAAAAATATATTTTGTATTACTTCCTGAAAACGAAAACGTGCTGCGTGATGACGTGTCGAGGCCCACAGCGATAAAAGCCAATAAAAATGAAGCTCACCCGTTTAATTCCCCATATCTCCGCATCCGTCCAGCACAGGCTGCACAGCTGCTACTGATTACAGAAATCTTCCGTTTTTATTCCCATTCAGAACAACATCCAGAGAGTGTATTACTCGGTTTTAACTTAATCATCACGCTAAAAAAATTATCTGAAAACATTATAGGGTAGAAATAAGCCACATAAGAGTAAACTGGTAAAGTTGGCCGACTATCTGATTTGTAAACAAACATCCACACGCTGTCCTGCGTAGCATAGCTACCGTCCCTAGCTACCGTCCCATCCCCTGAAGGGATGCGACACTCTGATTGGTTCAGAAACTTCATAGCGGTGTTTCAACTTGAGACCGTCTGAAACAAAATAAAATGTCCACCATTTCCGTTTCACTACGCCTTTAAGCAAAACAGTGTCCCGAGGCTATGGAGTTACACTCCTGTCTTCTCATTAGTCATATTGATTAGTTAGTTGTATGGTCATATCCATTAGTTGTTAACTTGTTTACACCTGTAGTTCAATTGATTGGCTTGGGTTTATGGGCTAGTCTCGTTATGACGTAGGTAAGGTAATGCGTATCAGGACAGTTTTGTGCACAACCAGTTGCTCGGGACCGGTGATAGAAGACAAGATAGTAACTGATGGCTTTGAGAAGGTGGTAATGCTCTCCCAGGGGGTGAGAACTTTCTACCTTAACAGGCCTCGACACCTCAGGTGTTCAAATTTAATTGACGAAGGTGTCACAGGCTCCGTCAGACAGGGGCACGGAGACTGGGGAGACCGGTGTCAATTTAAAGACACCTGTCAAGGCCATCAAGGGGTGCACCCGTCATGGTTTGACAATAGAGAAAAGTGTGCCTATTTTGGAGACTTTGATAAAGCAAGAGTAGTCTTGCGTAGCCAGACAACTATTCCACAATCTCCGAATGCTATATACAGTCTGGAACTACACCTCCTGGAATCTGAGTAAGGAACATGCTATTTCGGAAATATATTTTAAAATATCTTTACATTTTATTTTTGAATTTCCTTTTCTGCTAAGCAACAAGCTATATGTGCATAGATGTTTTCTATTTATACAGTATTAGGATGAATTTGTGCGACTGTAAAGACGAAGTGTGGAAGAGGCTCCACTTCCGCTTTATATTTTACTCATGATAGCTTTTACATTGCTCCAGACTGTATGACGGAAGCATTTGGTAATTGCGAGAGGCAACAGTCTGGCAACGTGAGAATAAATCAAGAGGGACACGACACACACAAATGGCCTTCTGCCAATTAGTGACTCAATGTCCATTGTCTCATGGGCATCCTGCAAACAGGCAAACACCTATTATTGTCTTGTCTCAGTCTCATGGGCTCATATGCTGTCCTAGTGTCAAGTTGCATCTCAGTTGTGACCAACATATAATGAAATCACACACATGTAGCCTATGGTTTCACACACGCAACAGAATGTTAGCTCAAATGCAAAAAATGCAGAGCAACACACACTACATGCATATATTCATAAACGCGCAGACAATATATGCATACACAATTACACATCCTGACCTACACATGATGAAATGATCAACAATGAGACATGTGCGGGCACTGCAAATCACCCCTAGGCACCTGCTGCTGAGATTGTGTGTTGTGTGGCAGACATGAATGCATATGAATGCATATACATGAATATGCGACTGTGTGTGTGTGTGTGTGTGTGTGTGTGTGTGTGTGTGTGTGTGTGTGTGTGTGTGTGTGTGTTTCTAGGTGCACCATCATTCTGGAACATGAAGATTCAAAATAAAATGATTCTTTATAGAAGGTGATGGTAAAACGGCTTTACATAACAAGAACCTGTCATATTTTCTTATACAACATGAAAGCACGCAAAAAGTAAGTGGAACTGAACCACACTCAGGCTGTGTCACATATCCCAGCCAAGCTGCACCGGGGACTATAGTAAACACACGCAATGCACGCACGTGTGTATAGTCTGTTGACCACCGGAGAAACGGGTGACAACCGGAATGTAGACGGCACCCCGGGAGCAGTATGGGTTGGTGCCCCAGCCTGCTTCCTCTGTGAGGCCTTTAGGAGGGCCATTCGAGCCGCAAGCGGAGCCTGCAGTACCACCGAAACAAAGCACTGTTTTGTGTCGATGAAAGTCTATTCTCCAGGCTGGGAAGCCTCTCAGCACCCATGCTTCTCTGTATAATTTACTTTTTGTGCTTAAAATACAATTTAATATTTTATTTAGAGGGCCCTCTACAGATCTGGTCAACATAAATTACCCATTGACCAGATCGGTGTAGAGGGCACTCTAAATAAAATATCACCAAATGTTTGCTGAATTTACGCAGTCCTGTCACTGTCTCACACGCTGTCTAGGTTTCATTCATCATACCGTTGCCTGAGTGGGTAAAACTCAACATGAATGACAGAGACAAAAGACTCAGGAGTTATGATAGAATCATTGACATGGCAGGAGGCAAGAAAATCAAACTGTTAAAGTGAAATTATAGAAACCATTGTGGAGAATATAGGTTTGCAAGACTGGCGTGCACGCACACACGCACAAACACAGTGAGACAGAGATTAGAGGGAGATGAAGGGAAGCAGCTCTCTGAGTAGGAGGCAGTCAAATCTCTCCATTGCAACCCATGACTCCTCCAATCTCTGCTCCATCTTCAATACGTGCTGCAAACACAACACAGAGAGAGAGAGAGAGAGAGAGAGAGAACAGAGGCAGCATGTGCACACAGGGAAGGAGAGAAAGCGATACATTAAAGGGAGAAAGAGACACGCACGCACGCACACATGCACGCACGCACGCACGCACACAAAACACTGTATGTGGGTGGGGACTCCCTAGTGACTTCACGTCTAGCTGGTCAAGGAGGCTGGCCTTCATCACTGTCTAGTCTACACGTGGAGGTTCAAAACCAGCACCTCTATCTGTTTACTCACCGCATAGAATGCCCTCCATCGTTCCCTCAACCTCTCCTCTCCTCATTCCATTGTGTTTGTCGGGTGGAAACTATCCTTTCTGGATTCAAATTAAAAAATAGTCAAAGTAGCAGATCTACTTGTATAAGCTTGAACCGTGTCGCTTTGCGGCCCATGCTGCATTTCAAGCTTGCGGATCTGATACTTTTGAAGCTTTTTGTGTGATGCTAAAGTAAAAATAGTAAAAATATTTAGGACGACCGTCGAGCCGATTCTACTCTATGGCTCCGAGACATGGACACTTTCAAAGAAATTAGAGAAACGGCTGGATGGCACTTACACCCGCCTAATGAGAGCACAAAATCTCTCTTGGAAGAGACTTCTCTAATACAGCAACCTTCCCTGTGTTTCTTCACTAGTCCAGAAGAACATTTTGCTGGCCACTGCTAGAGAGACATTATATCTTCCCTTCTTCTCTGGAATCCTGCCTCAAAGCAGACCAGAGGGACTGTTATCCCTGATGTCAACGCTAGGGACACATGCATCAGTAAGCAGGAACTGGGGATGGCAATGCAAGACCGGGAAGTCGGGCGTGACAGTGTGAAATCCATGATCTCGACGCGGTCGAAAAATGATGATAATCAAGTAGGACGTTCAATTGCTCATCTATGCAGAAATATGGATGAAAACATAATCGTTGCTTGGGGGGCTCTTGTTTGTTTCCTAGCTACCAGAGCTGTGGGTTCCCTCTACTATTGCTTCATTCTTTCAGCTCCATTGATGGAGTTTTATTGCCAACACAATCACCGGTACAAAATTGACAATAATTATGCAAACACAGAAAAGGCCACACCCCCTGTTGGGGTTCAAATCCGGGACTGATGTGAGGCAACAGGCAATGCCATTTTTCTGTAAATGTCTTAGTTACATCAGCATTGACCTTGTTAAGTGGCTTTGTTAAGTTTCTTAATAGGTACTGTAGCTATATCCGTAACACACACACACACACACACACACACACACACACACACACACACACACACACACACACACACACACACACACACACACACACACACACACACACACACACACACACACACACACACACACACACACACACACACATGATGGATATTTTATAGACATGGACACGTATATATCAATCAGTTGATATTTTAATAGACAGTTGACACACAGTGTCAGTTTGCACAAGGCACAGGAACTAAGTTGAGACAATGCGATACTGTGGTGACTAACACAGTTAAGAATGCTGCCAGGCACCCCAGGGGGTCTGGGTGCTGTTTCTAATCTTGCTTAGTTATTTACAATCAGCTAAAACACCCCAGGGGGGTCGGGGGTTCTGTTTCTGACTATAGGAACCGCTCCTATCTCAAACTGCTAATCCAACAGCTGTGCATGTGTGTGTGGCAGAGAGCTTCTTGCTCTCTCTGCTCCAGAATTGACATGAATCTACACTGTGTATTTGTGCTTAATCATTTAGACTGGTTAACAATATAGTTTGAACAATTTCATTACATGTGTTCGGCATACTTCATATATAGTATAGATATTGAATTAGTCTTATTTGGTATAAAACTTATAGAGTGACACATGAGCTGAATGCCATGGGTCCCTCCTCCTTCACCGGAAGATCCTGTGAGTTTCTAGGGAGGCGGGACTTAGAAGTTAGTAAGTACTGCAGACGCTGTGAAACTAGCAGAGTCCACACTGATTAGCTATGATGTGACTTCATGTATTCCACGGGGCCTTCCGCCCGTGGAAAGCCTTGTAACTGAGTTATTCTGTTCAATAAATCTGATCAGAATGAGACGACAACCTGCTTGACTTCCTTTCTTCCGCCTCGACGACCATCACTGCTAAAGACACAATTTGGGTAACTTGGTGCTAAATATACATCATAAATGGCGCCCAATGGACTGGAGGAATGATGGTGTAGTTTCTATGCCACGCTGAACGGACCTGCGACCTGCTGGGGGTCACTTTTGTGGCTCTGTGTCGTGGCGGTGATGGGGTGATCGAGGTGAGTTGGGGTGAAGAGGGGGGTCGTCTGCTCAGTGACAACGCGTGTTTTCATTCACCATTGTTTTATTTTTTCTGTAAACGCCAGGCGAGCTAGTCATAAACTTGTCTTTATCCCTTTATCTCGCATTTTTTACGACAATTAAGTACTTTCCTACTTTTTGATAGTCCGTCGTCAAGTGATGGCTGTCATGAAGCATTCCTGGCCAATGTGCAGAAGATGTAGGTTTTTTAAATCTATGTAATTATTGCCTTCTGCTTCGAATAGAAGCGTGTGTTCAGAGTAGCGTGCCTTATAGGTTAAGGCAGTTGCAAACTGGACGCGTTTTTCGGGGAACCGGGAGGCGCGCCTGGTGTGCGATTGTCTTTCATGTCCACGTTCTGTTTGCGTGGCTGCCCTCATATTAACTGGAAGTGCACAATATTTGGACGGTTTTGTGCGTTCCTGAGGGCAAGCCGAAAGTGTTTAGTGGGAAAACTGAGGCCCCACGTTGCTGGGTGTATGGAATAGGAATCTGAAATTTTGGAGTATTAATATTAATATTTATTGATATTATTCTTCTGAGATTGTCTGGATTACGCACGGCCCAGTAAGACGAGCCGGCGAGCGTATTGCAAAACCGAGATTTTGTGACGTATATATATATACGATGCATATGTGCGCGCACTTCGACGTGTACGTGTTTTTTCTTACATTGCTGCTGGGGATATGTGCGGGCGTATGGGGATTATTTTTATTAGATTAATTGTGGTTCCTGTTTTGTGCCTGTGCTGTTTTCTCCGTGCGCGGTGGTTTTGGGGGAGGACACGTTGTGCGTTGATGTTTAGATAGGATGAGATCTCTTATTTTTGTCTGTGGTTCGTTATGGGACCGTATTTGCACCTTCATGATGTGGGGGTGGCGGGGGGTTTTCTCCGGGGGAGCCCCCCCCTGTTTTCTGAAGTGTTTAAACTTTAATATTGTTTTTCGTTTGCGTTGTGGTTACGTTCCCTGTGATGTCTGTGATGTGGGGGAGGTGCTGATTCGTTTTCGATATGTTTGTCATCTGTAGCAGGATTCACGACGACTTGTTGAGATCTTGTTGTTATTGTTTGGTCGCGGCCATGTTTTTACCCAGGAGGCCTTTGCGGTTATTCTGCGTGCCTGTCTGGGGCTATAGAGCGGCCGTGCTCTCTTTGTTCCGGGTCAGGGGGGGAGTCTTGTTTCTTTTTAGACTCTCTTCAGACTTCCGGTATGTGATGCGGACTGTTTATGCTTTTTATTTTTCACTTTCCATTACAGGGAATGTGGGGAAGTAGAATGCTTGAGCTAGAAGCGTTGTTTCTAAACTTAAGCTGGCTTTCTGTCAGCAGCTCTTGCTAAAGTTGTTCCCTTACACCCGCTGCGTGCGTGCGCGTGTGCGTGTGGGTGTGCGCTCTTTCGGCGCTGTTTTATTTTCTTTGGGGACTTTGAGTGACAGTTTATCTTTGGCTTGACAAAGCCTATGGTTTTGGCGTGCGTGCGTGCGTGCATGTGCCTTGAGTGCGTGGTACGTCTGATGAGTGCGTGATGAGTGTGTATGTCTGTACTGAGAGTGATGTTATGGATGGCGTAGCACTGTTTTCTGTGATGATCAGATTCTTGTCATGAGCCATGATGGGTCATGGCTCAGGGGGGAGTAATGGGTTAATACATTTATGAACAAACTAGATAAATAAACGAAATTAATAGGAGGTTAACAAATAAACTGGATGCATGAACTAAATTAGATAAGGGAACTATAATATGGCTATCCATGTACGTTAGAGTGTATAAATGTATAAGAGTGAAATTATATTTGAGAAATTATTTAAAGTGCATTTATGGACATTTTCTGTGTTAAAATGTGGGGCTAAGAGTAACCATTGGGCATATAGTAACCACGATAGTGAGTCTATTAACTTCACTGTAGGAATACGGTGTGGGGTTAGGCCCTGGTGAACATAGTAGCTATAATAATAGGGTGTTACCTCATTTTTGATCAGTGACTGTTTAAGGGTGGATTGACTTTTTTCTTAAATGAATAATATAGATATTACAGTAGGGAGGTTCATTTAAATTTTGACGGAGACAACAGCTCAGTCTATTTTTGTTGTCTTGTGCTCAAAAACTCAGAGATTGGGGACAATTAAGGTTTAAAAAAAATGTGGGTTCAATTTGGGGGTCCGAATAAAATTTAGGAGGTAAATGAGAAATGCATCTCTCAGTGGAAATGGTTACATTTAGGTAAAAGTTAGGTATAGGTTAATTAGGGATTGTTAAAAATACAGTTCTTATTAGTAAAATGTATATATAGTTCTGCATGAGTAATTTGATTCTGGGACAAAAACAGTTGCTTAGGGTGAACTCAGTATGGGGTTGGTTGTATGCAAATGAGTGTGTGGGTGATGGGGTAACTATTCCCCCATGTGTGTGTGTGTGTGTGTGAGATTGTGTCACGGAGTGAGAGAGTCGAGGGGGGTCCTTCTCCTATTGCAATGGAAGACAAATATTACTTCCACCTTGTTTGTTTGAGTGCATGAGTGAGTGAAACGAGGGGGGTCCCTCTCCCCTCGCAGTGGTAGAGAGATTACTTCTATCCTGTTCGACTGTGTGAAGTGAGTGAGTTTGAAGGGTTGGAAAGTAATACTACTAAAACAGTGGTAGTATTTTTGAATCAACTCTGTATGAGAGTATGTACGGGCAAGGGAACTTCTCATTGAAAAAAGGCATAGCAATGGTAGACTTGTCTACGGTTGATCTTTTTTATTTTGGTGGTGGATATGGTTTGGTACACCTTGAGTGTCAGAAGAAACGTACAGTATGTTTGCCAGGCCATATGAAGCTTGAGTTTGGGGTAGACACCAGCCAGGGGTTCAATGAGAAGGTCACACAAGCCTGAGAGTGTTTGTGGTGTGAATTAAATCACGAGAATTGATTGAGAATAATGTATGTGTGAGTGAATGAATGATTGAATGTACTTCATACTAGACTTAATTCAAGAAGGTTCTAGCTATGTCCGGTGGAATATTGCTAGTAGGAGCCATTCTAAAAGTGATAGTTAAATGAGTAAATACATACAGAGCTACGTGTGAGGAATTGCAATAACAATTTTAGCATGCTCTGACGGAATGTGCTTTTAGGGAAAGAGGGGGAGAGAGCTAAAATCCCTTCTCACCCTAAATAGTTTTAAGATAGAGAGCTTTAGGGCCAGGTGTGGACATCCTGTCCCTTCCTTATCTCCTATCACTGTCTGTTTTAAAAGACCCACTGAGCTGTCCTGCAGGCAGCTATTTATTGGGGGTGCTATTTAGAGAAACAGATGGGACAGTGTTTGAAGAAGGAGTGAAGAGTGACTGATTGACCAGTGGCATGCAATGACATGAACACGATGTGATGTTGGCTTTTCGGAGTCTGATGTCAACAGTAGATCGCAATTAAGGACTACATTTGTAAGGGCATATTATGGTGTGAATTTGAAGTATTGGTTTTAGTCAAAAGTGTCTGTTTGTGTGTAGGGTGATGAAGGCGACGGCTGACAGCCTTACCACATAACGGTGATCACAGGAATTCGTAACCCTGTGTTCTGAGCACGACTAGCTGGTAGCATGACGGAGGGGGATTTGACCCACATCGCTAGGAGTGGAAGTTTTAACCGAGGAGTCGAGAACCACGGTTGAACCTTTCAGGGTTAAAGCAATGTACCCCTCAGCTTAATCACCTGTCCTGCCCTATCATCAATACGTTTGGTGACATGACATCAGTGAATTTAGATAGTTCAGTGACACTATTATGGCTCTCATTTAATAGTCTCATTGTAATCTCTCAACACCATGGTTATTACATTCCTTTGCCATGCCAGAACTAGGGAGATTAGCAAAAGAATGAGATTAAGGCCAGAGAGGTCATCTTGAGTAGCTTGTAGTGTCAACCATATCCTAACGAATGATTGGGGATATTTGTGAGAGACTTCTGTAGAGGGAGCCTGCATGTTTCCTATTAATAGGTGTGGAGGAGAGGAGTCCATCTCATGGATTCCTGAAGGTGTCGAAAGTGACATCTGACTGCACCAAAAGGATCACGGAGAGACCACCAGGTCTAGATGATGTCAACGGTGACATCTGAACAGCGCCAACAGGAGGTCATCCCGAGGGCAGAGAGTCCAGGGGGGTGTCTGCAGGCAGCTGTGACAACAGCGACAGAGGAGCTCCTAACTCAGCTTCTACCGTCGGAAATCAGCAGCAGGAGGGAGGAGAGGTCCAAGGGAGGCTACGGCCCACGGGCCGGTGCCAACTGGTTCTCCTTCTGCACTAGGAGGGAGGAGAGGTCCAAGGGAGACCGTTCCAATGTTCGTATACAATGGAGAAGAGGAGCGTTCCTGCTACAGGAGCGTGTCAATGCTTTTGCTGTCATGATTGACATGGCTAAGCAATAAGCTGTCCACTAAGAGCCTTGTGATTGCTCAAGGAGAATCTGCAGTCCACTCGAGCCTTGTGATGCTCAAAGGAAGTTCTACTGTCGACTGCAGTTAAGCTGTCTGCTTCAAACCTACAGATCTGAGAGCTATGTGCTAGCTCTGAGAATCAAGAAGTAGGTTCCAAGCGTTTTTATTCTATAGGCGAAAAAATAATTGTGGGAACCGTTTCCTACGGCGCGTTGAACGTCTGAACAATTTGCGTCATGGAAAAAATCGTGGTTCATCTGAATTGTGATTAATGTTGGAAAATGTTGTTCTAATGTTTGTATGTTGTTGTATTCTGTGCTGACATAGGTCAAGGTAGATATAACAAGGTACTGAAATAGTACTGTTAAAGTTTGTTTTTATGGTTTAACCATTTTGTCATGCTTTGAGTGTTAACTTTTCATTTACAGGATGTAACCAATATAGGAATTTGATTTAGTCTAAAATAGGATTTCAGTTAAAGAAGGACAGGTATTTGAATTTAATCAATATAGAAATTTGATTTAGTCTAAATAGGATTTCAGTTAAATAAGGAGTTTAATTTCTGTTTTAAATATGGTTCAGTTTCAGGTCTGTATAAGAGATACAACAGAACAAGCCCCATGCTTGTTCGGTTCTAATTTGATACAATTTAGGTAGTTAACAAGATGCTTCTGTGTCCAGGGGGGTCTATCACGTTGTACTATGGTTAAAATGATTAATTTTTAATTTTGGAAAAAGAAAAATATTTTTGGCAATTTATTTTTGGAAAAATTAATTAGGCAGGTTATGACTTATGATGCTGTTATGGTATTGCAACAGTCGTAAGAGCCTGTTGAGGGAGGATGTGATGGATATTTTATAGACATGGACACGTATATATCAATCAGTTGATATTTTAATAGACAGTTGACACACAGTGTCAGTTTGCACAAGGCACAGGAACTAAGTTGAGACAATGCGATACTGTGGTGACTAACACAGTTAAGAATGCTGCCAGGCACCCCAGGGGGTCTGGGTGCTGTTTCTAATCTTGCTTAGTTATTTACAATCAGCTAAAACACCCCAGGGGGGTCGGGGGTTCTGTTTCTGACTATAGGAACCGCTCCTATCTCAAACTGCTAATCCAACAGCTGTGCATGTGTGTGTGGCAGAGAGCTTCTTGCTCTCTGCTCCAGAATTGACATGAATCTACACTGTGTATTTGTGCTTAATCATTTAGACTGGTTAACAATATAGTTTGAACAATTTCATTACATGTGTTCGGCATACTTCATATATAGTATAGATATTGAATTAGTCTTATTTGGTATAAAACTTATAGAGTGACACATGAGCTGAATGCCATGGGTCCCTCCTCCTTCACCGGAAGATCCTGTGAGTTTCTAGGGAGGCGGGACTTAGAAGTTAGTAAGTACTGCAGACGCTGTGAAACTAGCAGAGTCCACACTGATTAGCTATGATGTGACTTCATGTATTCCACGGGGCCTTCCGCCCGTGGAAAGCCTTGTACTGAGTTATTCTGTTCAATAAAACTGATCAGAATGTGACGACAACCTGCTCCTCGACTCCTTTCTTCACTCGACGACCATCACTGCTAAAGACACAATTTGGGTAACTTGGTGCTAAATATACAACACACACACACACACACACACACACACACACACACACACACACACACACACACACACACACACACACACACACACACACACACACACACACACACACACACACACACACACACACACACACACACCCACACACACACACACACGTTATCATTATCTATAACTAGTTACACTTTTAAATACTGTATTCTTCTCAGCCCGGAAGGCTGGCGTGATGGTCCGCGCACTTGAGGGCAGCACGGGCCCATAAAATTGGACCCGGTCCGAAACGGACCCGGTGATATCAGAACCGAACCGATCCGTATCCGAAAACATTTTAATTGGCCCCACCCGGCCCGGAACCGGACCCGAAAGTTTTGGATCCGGTCCGAAACGGAGCCGAGAAGGATTTGACTGCTTGGAACCGGTCCGACCAAAACGGCGCTGATCCGATCCGAGATCCGGACCCATAGTGTGTTCTCTGCAATATTAGATGCTTTAACGTGACATGAGACTGCTCTCTATGAGCGACGTGCACCACATTAGCCATGTCTGTAAGAAAATATCAAAAATCTATTGGCATTATTGGCAAATTCCGTAGTCTGGTTAATCAAAACTGTCTCCCAACTCTTTA
Source organism: Electrona antarctica (assembly GCF_951216825.1). Taxonomy (NCBI): domain Eukaryota; kingdom Metazoa; phylum Chordata; class Actinopteri; order Myctophiformes; family Myctophidae; genus Electrona; species Electrona antarctica. The sequence continues at coordinate 19,994,848 of NC_136802.1, forward strand.
TTATAGCTTAATTTATCCATATCGTATATATTGCAATATCATTTGGGGAGCTACTTATAATACCCATCTTCACAAACTCCACGTTGCAAAAAAGATTCTGCAGGATTGCCACATACAGTGATTGGTCTGCTCATTCTGCCCCTCTTTTCAAACAACTCAATATTTTACCAATCTTTAATTTAAATACATACCTAACCTGCAACTTTATTTTCAAAGTATTGTTCCAGCCAGTTTCATTTTCTTTGCCATGTAAATACTTTTTCCAGTTCAACAGTGATGTGCACCACTTCAATACGAGACAGGCAAATCATTGACATCTCCCAAAGTTCCGTACTGGTCTGTGTCAGCTCTCCATCAGATACAGGGGTGCCCAGCTATGGAACACCTATACAACACCTATACAGCAATCTCATCAAATTCTACTTCATTAAATAATTTCAAACATAAGTTTAGGACCCACTTAATTGACCAGATTACTTAATTATATTTCTTTGTATCATCTCTTCTTTTCTCTAATCATGTAGATAACCTATAATTCTAATCATGTTCTTGTTTTTTTTGTTTTGTTGTTTTGTATACTGCAATGATGTCTTCTGGGTATTCTATATCTCTTGTACAATGTTTTGATTTACATAGGTAGAGGCCTCGTATAAGCCCCTTGGGCTTTTTTGCCTCAGCCTAGCACTTTACCATTCTTATATTTATATGTTCACTGTGTTGTTTTGTATACTGTGCTGAATAAATAAATACAAATAAATACAAAAATACACGCCGCCGCCTCTCGAGACAGCGCAGCGGAGGAGGAGGAGGGTTGCAAACTTGCATAGGCTATAGTGCATTTTTGCGCACCGAAATTCTTACCAGAGCTGTTGACAATCACAACAAAACTGTCCCACATTTTTCCTCCGAGGTGGAAAGCCTGGTGACGCGAGGTTAGTCCCACATTGCTTGTTGCTTTGCATTTCACCTCGCTCGCTGAAGGGGGCCGCCATGATTGCATTAATATAGCCAGCGGTGTGTGTGTGTGTGTGTGTGTGTGTGTGTGTGTGTGTGTGTGTGTGTGTGTGTGTGTGTGTGCGTGCGTGTCACTCTCCATCTCTCTCCCCATTTCCTGTCAGTCTACTGTCCTATCAATAAAGGCTACAAAATAAATCTTAAAAAAAAGATTATTCGACACATTTCGGGGCGTGGCCGGAACGCACGCACACGTTATATTTTATGTTTTTTGTCACAGCATGCTTGGTCTTCAACCAGCCACAATTTTCACACTCCCCCTTCTCCACTCCCTTCATTGTCTCCCAGTTACTGCCCACACAAGAGCTGTGAGTACAAAACACTGATGTTGGCACTCCTATCTAAATATGTAATTAGCATATTTTGTAGACATAACATTGTATGGTGTATATACTTAGTCTTACTTTCTGTGATTCTGCCAATAATCAAATCTTTTAGGCACACATCCAAGTTTTTGCGAGGTCAAATAAGCGAGTCACGTGACGCTGATCCCCTTCCCCTAGTCGCTCATACTAGAACATGACGTATGTGTACAGTAGAAGAATGGGAGATCTGCAGCAGGGAGGCATGCAAACTTCCCTTGTGGAAGCTACATGTGTGACACACACACACACACACACACACACACACACACACACACACACACACACACACACACACACACACACACACACACACACACACACACACACACACACACACACACACACACACACACACACACACACACACACACCTTTTTCGCTGCTATCTAAGTTTATAAACGTGGCTATAGGTACTATATAGATCTATGTTCGTAGACAACCGTTTACTCCATATATGAACGCGGCGACAGTCAATTTAACTTTTAGCATTGCTCCGGTTACTATGGAGAGCCTCCGTCCCTACCAGCTATGGGATTTTTTAAATCCAGCTCCATTGAGCCTCTATTATAACAGGATGTTCAAAGCGCTGTATCTCTAAAGCTTCGAGCACTGTCCATGGTGAGCCGTTGCGAGCCATGTGTGCATTCTCATCAGCTGCTCATTTAGAATGGTTACCAGGTCGCGTTACAGTACATGCAGATTTTCAAGTTTAGGCATGTTTCTTAAATGTCCACAGCCCTCCTCTGAGACAGACCGAGTAGGCAAAAACTATTTCCATACTATAATGAGCATTAGTAGTCAGGACCAATTATATGAAGAAAGGTTGAAAATGGCTGAAATCATCCTTTAATCTGGATGCTAGTCTTGTCTCAACGGCGTCGAGTGCATATCGGGTTGATTGATCTCATTCTAATGAAACATTGAGTTATACAAATGAAGGGCGCATTGGGCCGGGGAAGTGTGGGAAAACAAGAGATTTATTTAAATTGACGGGCCCAAGCCTAATCTATCCAGTATGTCATTCATCGTTCAAAGCATCTTCCTTTAAGTTCGACATATCCTTGATGTCTGCTGTGATGTTTTCCGACTGAAGGCTCGTTTCTCCTTCTCCATTATCTTCTCTCTCTCTGCTTGTGTGTTCAATTCAAGGACCACAATGGAAATAATAAGCTTTCAAACTTCTTTGCGTTCCATCCTTTTGAACAGCAACGATACAGACAAATATATGTTTACATAATCTGTCAGGCAGAAATATTTTCTACATATCTTTGTGTAATGTTTTTATTTATTAATTTCCTGCAAATTAATAATAACGTCAGCGTTCGGTTTCATTCATCCGCTCCCTACTTGTTTATGTGCGCGATTTTGAGAAAAGAAGCACGGTGAGAGACAAACAAGAAAAAAGTGAGCCATAAAGTCGGAGAAGAAAAAGATCAGCGGACTGGCCTCATGCTTCCTTCTATGTATGAGGAGTCCAAGCTGCTTCTTTTCACCTGACAGGGGAGTTTCCCCGGCCAGACGTAGCGTGTGGAAGGAACACGTCATTCGGACCAGTTCCTTTCCCCTCCATCAGGCGCCACGGCTGGCCAGGGGGAGGTAGTTAAGAGACCAGGATTACTGCATGTTTTTTTGTGAGGGTACCTACCCTAGGGGACACGGGAAGAATATGCAAACTCCACACAGAAAGGCCCTTTCGCCAACCCCCGCCTCAAGCCCCTGCTCTTTTGACCGTCGGACAAACGTGCCCTCTCCGTCCTGAACTGAAATGTAGCATTTTATGTTGAAATAATTCCCCTCTGCCCCTCTGGGGCTCTGAACCTGCCTGGCCGCTTCATCAGTGGCACGCATCTGCAGTAAAAAAAATCACACCCGTGTGAACTGAGTGGTGCAACTCCCCCCCCTTACAACCACCCCCCCCCCCCCCCCTCTCTCTCTCATTAGCAGGCAACAGTGCAACACTATCTCTCTGTTTCTGGCACGACAGCGCCCCTACTGGTACTCATGTGTCACACACATTAACACGAGTCACATAGGTGAACACGAGTCACATAGGTGGGTGAACACGGACATTGCTGTTCCTTGGAGTGGTTGCACCACTCAAAAATCTTAATTGAGCGCAGTGCCGTGCGGGCGTGCACTGCAGAATTAGAGCTCTCCCTCTTCCCCCCCCCCCCCCCCCCGCCGGAAGTGGGGTATCACTGCTTTACAGCATTACTTTCTTAAAAATACAGCATAGAATATAAATACTGCCATTTTCCAGAAATAGCAGATCGATAGAAAACAAAGGGACAAGTATAGTGACTCCAGTCAACCTTATAGGGTTTAAGACTTGGGTGGTTAAACCATCTGTTCTTAGTAAAATAAAATAAATCACACTTGTGTGAAGTGAGGGGCACTTTTATCATCATACATCACATTCTGTACTTTGCTATGGGGTGATCAGCCAATCACAAGCCAATGTTTGTGTTCACATGCACAAAGCCGGAAAGCTGGGCATAGGAGAGGCTAGCGCCCCCTGTGGATTGTTGATATGTTTGGTGTATATGTCGGTGAGCAACACATAGTATAATGGATTTAGTGTTACCTATACGACAATAACTATATTGTAACTAAGTACATGTACTCAACAGTTTTGTAGATGAATGCCTCGTACACGGGCGGCAGTGGCTCAGAGGTAGAGTGGCCGGTAGAGCGGCCGGATGGGAAACCACAAGGTTCCCAGTTCAATCCCGGGCTCCCCCAGAATTAGTGTCTAAGTGTCCTTGAGCAAGACTCGGAACCCCTAATTGCTCCCGATGAGCATGTTGGTGCCTTGCATGGTTTCCTCTGCCATCGGTGTATGAATGGGGGAATGTAATTCATGTAAAGTGCCTTGGATAAAACCATTTACCTAGAGTCGCTCATTGTCAGTCATTAATTTGGACAGAGGACAGCTTGTATAACAGCCTCCATTAGCATTTAAATGCTAATGGGAGTCGGATGAAACATAAATGCAGGTAGAATTGACTGATCTACTGTGTGCAGGCCTAAAGCTCCAGTAGTTCTCACTCACATCAACCTTGACAGCACATGGCTGGCTTCCTGTAAAGTTCTTCATCTAAAGCTCCAGTAGTTCTCACTCACATCAACCTTGAGAGCACATAGCTGGCTTCCTGTAAAGTTCTTCATCTAAAGCTCCAGTAGTTCTCACTCACATCAACCTTGACAGCACATAGCTGGCTTCCTGTAAAGTTCTTCATCTAAAGCTCCAGTAGTTCTCACTCACATCAACCTTGACAGCACATAGCTGGCTTCCTGTAAAGTTCTTCATCTAAAGCTCCAGTAGTTCTCACTCACATCAACCTTGACAGCACATCGCTGGCTTCCTGTAAAGTTCTTCATCTATTACAAATGTAAATGGACAAAGAGATAACGGTTTCCAGTGCCTGGCACCCACTCTATCCTGAGGCCTACCCTGAAAATGCATTTTTCTGGTTAATAAAGAGCAGGAGAGCACTGTGTGTAGAATCACAATATAGAGCTATTTAACACGTATTGTAACCAAAGGCAATCACTTACCCTACCTTTAACTTGGACATCGGCTACTTTAGAATAGGCAAAGCATAAAATAGGGTTAAAGACATAGATTTGTTTTTGCTGATTTTGATGCTAAATTAAACCCCAGACCCTACTTTGAGAACCACAGCAATACAGTCGTGTTTCTAAAACCGGGAAAGCATCCGTGTAATTTTACATTTTAGCGTTGGCCATTAACTAATTCTCTCCCGAGTTTTGGCCGAATGGCCCAGGCTGCCTACAACGAGTTCCACAAGTGTTGAGGTCCACGAGTTTTGGTTTTTTGACGCTGCACCAAGGGGGCCAAGATGAAATATTATTTCCACACTTCATTCTCATTCTATAAGAAATACTGGTTCAATCTATTCGTGAGTTACAGTATCTGACTGAACTAAGCCAATAGTTTGATGACCGGCGGAGTCTAGTCAGTCTACACTCCATCGCATGAGATAAATGCATAGAAAGGGGCTTTACCCTGCTGCACATATCAGTATTCAGTAGGTCCATGTGTGCAGTTAGGACGTATTGCAGCCTCGCAGCTCTATAATGAGCCATCGTAAATGGCATCGTCATTGTACTACCGTCTTCCTCCCCCTCGCTATACTCATTCTGCCTATCGCGCTCTCCCCTCCTTTCTCTCTGCTACCCTGCTAGAAAAACCAGCATGATTTCCCTGCTGGTCTTTGCTGGTCTTTGCTGGTCTTTGCTGGTCTATGATGGTCTATGATGGTCTAGCTGGTGGACCATGCTGGTCCACCAGCTAGACCAGCAAGGCTCATGCTGGTAGACCAGCATGAGCTTAGCTGGTGATGCTGGCCTAGCTGGTGGACCATCATAGGCCAGCTTCACCAGCTTCACCAGCATAGCTCATGCTGGTCTACCAGCATGAGCCTTGCTGGTCTAGCTGGTGGACCATCATAGGCCAGCTTCACCAGCTTCACCAGCATAGCTCATGCTGGTCTACCAGCATGAGCCTTGCTGGTCTAGCTGGTGGACCATCATAGGCCAGCTTCACCAGCTTCACCAGCATAGCTCATGCTGGTCTACCAGCATGAGCTATGTTGGTGAAGCTGGTTTGTACATATTCATGCTGCCATTGGTACAGTAGTCATTGTATAAATGGTTGAGAAATGAAAGAGTTACCATGTGGGGGTCCCCAGGGGTCCCCGAACCTTGAAACCCCCAAAAACGCCCCCAGGGGGGCGACACGATTCCAACGAACCCACCCGTCCAAAACGGTTGAGAAATGACAGAGTTACCATGTGAGGGGGGGGTCCCCGAACCTTGAGACCCCCCCCCCCCCCCATCAATTTATATATTTTAAATACTTTAACATATCTGCTTACACATGTACAGTAAACAAAAAACAAGAAAGGTACATTTTAATTTAACCATTTTTATTATCACAATGACAGTGATCCAACTGTCATTGTGTAGGATTATGTAATGTATTTTGGAGGGTGTTAAATAACATTGCAGTACATTTTGATTTATTATTATTAACTTCTACTACTCTTACACTACATCTCAGAGACAAATATTGTAATTTAACTCCACTACAATTTTTTTTAAACTTTAGTTACTAGTTAATTTGTATTTTTATTACAAAACCTACAGCAATCTGGGAACCCATCTGCAAAAAACAAAGGGAAAATGGCACCCCCTTGAGTCAACAGTTGACTTGAGTCAACAGTTTGTTGACTCAAGTACAGTAGGGAAACCACCTTAGATTTAGGCCATTTGAAAATGGCCAATCTACAAGTTCCCAATTGTGAACTTGTAGATCCAGTTTCAAAATATGTTTTATACATTTTAAGCATTTGAAAGCATTCTACATAATGAGTACTTTCTGCTTTTGGTATACTTTTAAGTGCATTTTGATACCAATACTTTTACCTAAGTAAATATTACCAGACTTTTACTACTAGTATTCATACTTTAACTTAAGAAATGTTTTCCACTACTGCTCACATAGGTTTAAGCAATGTAAAGACAACGTAAACTGTTCAAAACCCACAGCTCATCAGTTTCAGCTTGTAGCTGGTGCTTGATTACTAAACGTAATTGTGAGCTATATGACTGAGACTAGGGATGGGAATGATCAATTCATTGATAATAACCTTATCGATTAACTGGTTAGTTGAGGGCGGCATTTTTATAGTTTATTTTAATGAGAATCTTAATTTCCCCCAACGTCTAACATAAAATACATTTTGCTGATATAAATACAAAAGGCATATTATATTCCTCAATCAGATATTTATTTGACCATTTGAGATACAGGGCCAGTCAATGGCATCTTTGTGAGGAATAAACAAGATGGGGGCGGCAATCTAATTGGGTGAATACCCACAATGGCTGTTTTGATTCAACTAACAGATGTTAATTGGGTCAATGGATTGAAGAATGTGTCAAACATTGGGTCAACAAGATGGGGGCGGCGTCATTTACGGTAACCGTGTATTGCGATGCGCGTATAGCAGAGCAGTTACGGTAATGCACATTGGAGCCAGCCAGCCTAAGTCAAGCTGTCAGACCGCCCGCCAAAAACAACAGTAAACTAGGGACCCACGTTTTTATTAATTTAAGTTTACTGTTTGTGTGACGGTGTGAGAGAAGAAGTGTGGACGACCTCGACGAGGAGGCAGAGGTAAGAAACACTTGGTGTGTTTTTTCTTTTCCATTTGTCCGAAATTTCTATTCATTTCAAGTGTTGGCTAGACGTTAGCAGCTAATAGTGGCTAACGTTAGCTTAGCTAGATTCACCACCGGGGATAGCTGGGGAAGGCTAAGCTAAGCGCTAGCTTGCTAACTTCGAGGGGACAGCTATATAACTTTAATAGCTGTTTATTTGTTAGATGTTTGCAGAGCTCTCGTTTTGGAACGCGGGGTTTTGGAACCCGCAGTGTACCGCAGCTTCCTGCTCTCAGTGTTTTGCACCATTACAGTGGTTAAAGTGCTTATGGCTGCCCCATATAAGGGGGGCTATTTATGTTGTGATTTTGTACCAGCTCACGCCAGGTTCTCTGGTCAGTGGTCACTGCGAGTACTCCTCGACCAGTGATTCCCATACTCTTTTCATGTCAAGGACCCCCAAATTGACACTAATTATCCCGCGGACCCCCATTTGAAAATATATGCCAAGGGACCCCCATAAGAAGATTTTTACAGCTAGTAGAGATTCTCAACCCGTTTTAAGAACCCCCATGCAGTTTGACATGCATTAGTCTACCAACCAACCACCATTTAATGGCATTTCTATCTCTGGGACTCCCAATTTATATTGTAAAATCAATGTGTTACAGCCCCATAAGGGTCCATTTGGTTCCATTTGTATCAGCCGCTGACCCCCATCTGAAAATATGTTGTTCCAGGGACCCCCCCAGAAGCAGTTAAAACATTCGCTGTGAAAGAACATGCATTCAAAGATTTGCACCACATTTTCACATTTTTCTTCTTCTAAAATAGCAGATCTACAAGCTCGTAGTGTGGCTCGGTGCCGCGCTATGAACTTGTAGATCTGCTATTTTTCAATGGCTAAAGTATAACATGATGCTTAAAACACAAAGGCGTTCCTGTCCTGAATGGGTTAACTTAGTAGTTCTGTTTTCATTATGTTCCAGGTCACTCCAGTTTCCTGTCCTACTTGCCAGGTTCTCTGGGACGACTCCTACTGTATGTATATAAGTTAATATCTATATATTATTATGACATTGTGAAGTCAATACTGAAGCAGCATTTTAACTGTCGTAGCTGTAACTTAGCCATTTCACAAATGTATTGGAAAATGTACAATATTTCCTCAATCCCAGCCTAAAAGAACAGAAGAGTGTGACATTTGTGAATTTAATGAGGTCTGTGATGAAAAGACATATTTCAAACACCTTACAGGACATCTAACAAATGACAAAATCACTGTTGCCTGCCCTTTTATAAACTGTAACTTTAACCCAAACCCTAACCGAGACAACCACATGCAAAGCACCAACCTGCTCAATGGCAGTGTCTGACTCACAGACACTCCATCTCCTGAGCAACTGCTGTGATGCTAGATATGTGAAGTTATGATAGCTACATGACCTGTCTTAGGATGTAAAATTCTGTCTTCCATTATCTAATTTTGTTTTGCAGGTGTATGCCGAATTCAAAAGAATCACAGGAGTTGACTTGATCTCAACATTCCTCTCGACGCTGGATGAGCACACCAGAGGCCTGATTCAAGTTTACCGCTCCAGAGCCCACCACCCCAGTCAAGAGAAGTTAAAGGTCCTGTTGGAGAGCCTTGATGACCAGGTGAGATGGGGAAATAATGCCCAAAAGGGTCTTAAAATATCAGAAATTTGTTTTTATAATTGGAGTGCTGTGCAAGTCTGGAATACATGCAATACTCGTTATCTGGTGTACTCCTGGTACTGTATCACATGCTTTGTGTGTACTGTACATACTACTAGAGTTCTCTAGTTCCAAACAATGTATACTTATTAGTATCAGAGGCAGTTGGGGACGGGTCTTTTCGTTAACCCAGGGTGCGTTCAGATATAGAACTAAGGCCACTGCTGTGCCCTCTGGTCGTTCGTTTATTCTGACAACTCATGAAAAGACACACTGATTGGCCAGTAGTCACTTTGAGTGGCAGAGTGCCATCCTCACTTCCGCTCTGTTGTTTTTTTACAGGTCGCTCCAATGAACTAGGTTTTTATGTCTATGCCTTTAACCGCATGCCACTATATTGTCCCTATTCTGGTGGAACACACAAAAATAGCACATCTACAATCTCACACATGCACCTTTGCGACATGTGAGCTTGTAATTTGGCTATTTTCTGTGAAGATATTTTGTATAACTGATAGTAGAGATCATGGGAATCAGTGGTTAGAAAGTATCTTTGATTATCAGACAGCTGGTTTTTATATTCCTTGCTTTTTTAACAAAAGTAATTACAGATCTATTTCTTGATTGGAATTCCCACATGGTTATCATCAGCACTGTCCTGTCTGGAGTAGATTATCAATGAATAAAGCATGCAATGTTGTGCAGTTATTTGAATCAAATTCTAACTCATGTTCTTTTCTTGGTATGTAGACCACATATATCATAAGACACAGGAGGGTGGTGGCACTCAAAGGACTGCAGTTCTTTCTCAAGGAAAAGGATCCAATTGTTCAGACCTGTCAGGTAAATCAGCATTTCAGCCATCAATGAAAATCCACCTCATTGTCATTTTGGGATATTTCTTAATGTTCATTTTTTGTTAATGTGCTCCAATCTAGAGAGACGATGTGGACAGGCACACCAGTGGCGTCCGTATGGCTATTCTGGAGATCGTGGCGCTTCCAGGAGGCCCAGACTCGGCGCTACAAGCTGCGGTGGTATTGGAGGATGAAGTGGTCGTTGACGGCCTTCCAGATGTTCCAAGTGCCTTCGCTGTTCTCTTTGGCCTTATTTATGCACTCCACATCGAGTATCCACCAGGTTGGAAGTTCTTCTTTGAGGCTGTGCAAAAGCTGTTCCTCTCTCTGGATGCCGAGAAATGTTCAGCACGCGTTGAGACACTGAGAAACTTATTGTCTCAGTAATAGACAATGTTTTAGATCCGATTGTTTTGAAGTTGAATCTCAGACTTCCAACTATGTCTCATCATAGACCTTTTTTTCTTCTTCTTTTTGCCAAATGGATCTGCATAAGGGGTACGGGCGTTGCACAAGATGGGGTCTACATCTAACTATGTCTCAGATATAGACTTTTTTCTTTCTTTTGCCAAATGGATCTGCATAAGGTGTTGCACAAGATTGACTTTAGAACCAAACTGTCTCGAGTATCCACCACGTTGGAAGTTCTTCTTTGAGGCTGTGCAAAAGCGAGAAATGTTCAACACGCGTTGAGACACTGAGAAACATATTGTCTCAGTAATACACAATGTTTCGAATCTTAACTATGTCTCTACTAAACTAAAACTAAAGGCCACATTTAACTTTTTTACTTTTTACATATTGTTACAGACTTCAGAACTTTAAGACAGTGGTTCTCAAAATGGGGTCCTGAAGGGAATTCTCAACAATTACTTACAATGGCTTAAAAATCAACCTTTATCATATACTTTGGCTGTTTGAAGGTAGCTGATCTACAAGCTCAAAAGGTGCGTTGTGAGCATGTAGATCGGATATTTTCTAAAACAGTTGAATAATTGTGGGATTTGAACTAATATTGTGAACATTTTAATACAAATGGGGGGGGGGGGTTAATTTGTTTCAATTTGGGATCCTGACCTTAAAAAGAAAGTTTGAGAACCACTACAAGAATTGTTAAGCTTGTCATAAGTCAGACAATGATTTATTTTACATGCGGTTATAGAATGTATGTTGCCAATGGTTGCACTTGCACTGAACATGGTGACAGTATTTTGATGCCATATGATGGCACATTTGCACTGAGTTTACAGTGACGAATATTGTGAAGATATTGAACATTGTTGTTCCCAATGTTATTGGTACTTGCACAGAAGGCATTTGCACTGAACATGGTGACAGTATTTTGATGCCATATGATGGCACTTTTGCACTGAATTTACAGTTTACTGTGACAAGTATTGTGAAGATAGTGAATATGTTCCCAATGTTATTGGTACTTTTAAATAAATAGTACATTTAATTCAATCAATTATGTTGTAATGTAAAATAATTTGTTTTAATGCCTAAATAACCAGTACTAGTTGACTGAGTGTATTACACAAGTGGCGATAACTAAATTGTGTCAATTGGCTGAATTAATAAGCCAACATAGAGTTTTGTTCAGTCAACATTTTAAACTGAAATTGCAATTAGCTGAATTAATGGCCAATGAAAAGTTTTTCGTTATGTCAAAATTTTAAACTGGATAATTGCAATTGGCTGAATTAATAGCCAATGAAAGGTTCTTCGTTCTGTCAACATTTTATTCTGGAAAATTGCAATTGGCTGAATTAATGGCCAATGAAAAGTTCTTCGTTCTGTCAACATTTTAAACTGGAAATTTGCAATTGGCTGAATGAATAAGCCAACGGAAAGTTTTTTGTTCTGTCAACGATTTAAGCTACAACATTAACTCAACTCAAAAAACGAATTGCAACAAGTTGCTATATAATAATCAATTGGATGAATTCTATTTTTTTTCAGTGTATTGTTGGTAGCTCCTTGCTGAAGTGATGAGTGTTGTCTCTGCTGTGATTGAAAGAGAGAGTGGAATTTCTGCCGAACTGTATAGCTGGTGTCATAGGGTGATGGTCGACACCCCCCAGGGGTGGGCTCACCAGCATCCCATGCTGGTCACCAGCATCCCATGCTGGTGACCAGCATCCCATGCTGTTCCAGCATCCCATACCAGCATCCCATGCTGTTCCAGCATCCCAGCATCCCATGCTGGTCATCAGCATACCAGCACCAAAACACAACATATGCTGGTTTTGCTGGTATGCTGGTATGCTGGTTATGCTGGTCATACATGCTGGTTTTTCCAGCAGGGTAGTGTGTTATACCACTATCAATCTTTTGCAGTCTCTCTCTCTCTCTCTCTCTCTCTCTCTCTCTCTTTTTTGCCGTCATTTGAATGACTCCCTATATCTTGGTCGATCATTCTGTGGTTCGTTCTCTCCCTCTCTCTCCACTGCTGTCAGTTATGTTCGACTGTTCTTGTCAAGACAGTTGTAGTTTTAAGTTGATTCGTTCCGTTTGGCTGACTTTTCACATTTCTTCTCACTTGGCTTTCAGTCTGGCCGTCTTACCATTTGAGCCAGATTTCAGAACGGCAGCCGTTACGTATAGGCATGTCATTGCCGAGTGGATAGTGCTCAACGAATTACAGTAGGATGGGAAGTGACATGAATTTTGCATTGGAAGGCTGTGGTTGCTGCCCAGTCCCCCAAACCATTATATTGGAAGCAGTGTTGTCATGTCTGCTTAAGATAAACGACTTGCTTGCCAAATAAACCAGATCTACATGCTCTTCTTTGTAATCTCGGAAGTACTACTAATGCTTACTAATGACATCAGGTACTGTACCTCCATTTATGCCCACAAAAGAGACAAGGCCTGACATATATACTGTACAGACATGTGCCCATATCAGTTGGATAGGCCATGCAACGTAGTTGTGAGGGCCGCACGGAGGCCCCAACTCTGGACACGAGGGCCACAGAGAGGTGCAAACTTCTAGTGTGATTTATACCAACAGGTGGAACTCATGGTTCGATACACCTGTGATCCAAACACATCAACGTCGCACACACCCATTCATGAATCAGAAACAGGTTTTGAGCTTCATGAATGAGGCCTGATGTCCCAAAAGCAATGACAGTACATGGAACTGCAGAGATTTTGAGAATGAGTGAGTGAGTGAGTGAGTGAGTGAGTGAGTGCGTGAGTACGTGAGTACGTGAGACAGAGATGAGCAGGAACGTTGAAAATATGCACGCAGGACGATGTGCATCAGTTTCTCCAGACAAATATAATTAAAAAGTCTATTGTACTGTAATTAGTTATTAATGCATAGTGAGAAAAGTTTAAAATGTAGCCCACGCAAATACATAATGTAGCCTTCAAGTGACTCTGTAGGCTTTGAGTCACACATTTATGCGTAGGTGCATATCTTTTACTTCCTTGCAATGCAAAAGCCTTTTCAAATTTTCCACAATAGCACTTTTGTTTTGTTTTACTTTGTCGCCCTTACTTTGTCACCCCTTTGGCACCCAGGATGTTTGGAGTTTCATTAAAGCCAAAAAACACGGTACTCTCTCCATTTTATTTGCTAGATATTATAATTATTAGAAAACAGCTTGCTGCCGTTCGAGGGTCCAAAAATAAAATATTGGCTGATACTCTCAGGCTCATTAGAGAGCTATCACAAGTGTCCTTGTTGCTAGTGCAAAAAGTTAGAGAGGGGGAACGGGAGAGATAGAGAGTTTGTGCAGAACCATTTTCAAAGGTGCTAAAGAAAAGTTAGTACAGTGAGTGCCTGATTGAGTGAGTGAGTGAGTGAGTGAGTGAGTGAGTGAGTGAGTGAGTGAGTGTGCGTGCGTGCAAGAGCAAGTAAGTATACATTTTATTTATAAAGCACCTTTTGAAACAAAGTTACAAAGTGTTGTACAATGTGCACAATATAAACAATCAGCTTAAAACAAAGCATAATAGTGTAATGCAAAAAAGAGAGAGAGAGAGAGCATCCATTTGTGCTACATAGCAAGCTTTGTTAATCTAATTTTAAAAATAGATTATGTTTGCTTATCACAAAGGCCAGAGAGGTAGATTAATGTTGACCCCCCCCCCACACACACACACACACACTCCCATGATGTCCGTTTTCTATAGGCATGTCATAATAGTCCAACCTTCAGCGAAAATAAACGCCCTACAAGCTCGCCATGAGTCACAAAACGAGCTGTGAGCCTGTATATGGCCTATTTTTGGCAAAGATATTTGGTGTAGGGGGAAAAGGAGGGGGGCCAGTATTAGACCCATAGGGTCACTCACCCAACACCGCTGAAGTGCCCTTGAGCAAGGCACTAAACCCCAAACTGCTCGAGTGAAGCTGCTTAGTGGCCAACAGTATAAGACTGTGGTTGTACTGGTCAGCTCCCAGGTTTTAATGTGTGTCTGTCTGTATGTCTCTATTTGTGCAGGGCATTGCTGAAAATGAACACTTGTGCTCAGCTACAAAAGGGGGGGGGGGCACATTAGATTAGTGAAGCATATCGTCTGTCGGGTGTAAACCTTATGTCCAAAACTGTGACTTTTCAGGATTCAAGTGCAGATTAGTGCTGCACGATTCTTGCTCAAATGTGAATCTCAGTTTTCGTCCCCAAGAATTGAGATCACGATTCTCACACGATTCTCATTTTTTTCCATAACAATACTTATTGTCTTTAGTCTGTAGTTGCTTAACATTACTATACAAAGTGATCGACTTAAATTCTCTCTCGTTGCAAAAACACAAGAGGAGCTAAAATGAATTGGACAGCCCTGCACGATTCTTGCTCACATTTAGAAATGAGATCACATAAGTGTCTTTTTACGATTAATCGTGCAGCACTATATAGCAGTCTACAAAGCTCCAAGTGCATCGTTTGGTGCAGCGTTTCAGGGTGTGTAGCTCTACAGTATGTAGCATCAGCCTCTATGCATCGCCAGAACTCAACTACAGAGCATTCTGTGGGAAATGCAGACCAAAGCGTGCAGCAGGTTTCATTCCAGCCTGCCTGTGGATCTCATTTGGCCAATAACAATATCTACAGTATAGCTGGCTCACTCTCTATCTCGCTCGTTCACTTTCTACTGATCTACACCTCTCTCTCTCTCCCCCATAAACTTTGTCTCTGTTCTCTTCTCTCTGGCTCTCTTTAACAGTGTGTGTATACGAGAGCCAGTGCCAACAGACCCCCCCCCCCCACACACACACACACACACACACACACACACACACACACACACACACACACACACACACACACACACACACACACACACACACACACACACACACACACACACACTGGGCTATTCAGTAGATGGCCTCCCTGATGGTGTCCGTTAACGAGAATAAAGTCTTCCCTTCCGTTATGAGCTAAGCACCCGTTTCACCAACACTACTAGCTCCAGTCCCTGCAGCACTTCAAAGACGGACACACTTAACCCTTATGACTGCACCCCCCCCCGGGCGCTGTATCAATACCACCCACTGCTATAGTTCTGGACAATGCAAGGACAAGTCAAGGATGTGCAAATGTACAGTACAGTGAAAAAATATATATACTCTGAAGGACTGGGTATTAAAATAATATTTATTTATTAATTTATAATATGCTTGAATGTAAGATCTGTACAGTGACCTGTGCTTGTGTCCTTGGCATTGTTAAACACATGCTGACCCCAGAGATGCAGTCGGAGGCAGCCTGTGTGTTAAACAATACCAAGGACACTGGCACCCAAAGGACGCGTGCATGCACGCACGCACGCATGCACGGCACACGCTCGCACACACATTGAATAGTTTATTTAGTGAGTAGTGGTCTGCTACGCGTTTCCCCTGGTCCTTATAGTCCTCCGAGGGAAATTCAGTTTCTACCTTGAAGCCAGTAGATGTGGTATAAATGGTGGCAGTGAGGCACAACGGCAAAACGCTGATAAAACATATTAGACGAAAGATTGGCGAGCGTCTGCTTGAATCCATATTTTCTCCGCCGCATCTCATTACTTCATCATCATGCGGTTCACGTTGTCCGCTCCACAGGCTGCACCTGTTTTTCCCCCGATGTACCGCTTTGACAGGACCTTTTTGAAACGTCTGTAGTGCCTGTAGCGTGACACGTGTCGGTGTGAACGTCATCACCCCCTAAGATTTTCAATACTTAAGTACTGTACTTGAGTACAATTTTGAGGTACTTTTACATTACTGGAGTTGGTGCGGCCAAATATCGCAATGCTAATGGAATTGGATGGCGGGGAAACATTTTATTGACGGACCACATCGGAAGCGAGCGTTGCCTTAGGACATTAGGAAATATCACGCTTAGGACATTAGGAAATATCACGCCAATTTTGTATTTTGATATTCTATCATGCTTGTGTGTTATGTGCGCTATATTTTTGGAAAATGTCAATAATAAAACAGAAACAAGAACCATGAAGGACGGGAGTTTTCGATGAATCTAATCAAATGTAGTTAAACTACCAAAAGAAAAAGTATTCATTGTGCAAAATGTCCTATTTCAAGTTTTCAAATGGCCGAAATGTCTTTAGGGTTGAAATGTTTAATGTACGTTTTGTAATAATAATTAAAATCTGCAAAGTAAGTACCTCAAAGTAGTGGTGGATATTGCTTGCAATCTCACGATAGATATGTATCACGATACAGAGGCCATGATACGATAAAAATCGATATATATCAATTTGTCAACACCAGATAATTCGTCACCCAGATAATTCATGCCATTTAATGCCGTATCGATACAGCAGCCTCTCGATCGATTCACCTATCGCCCGGAGTTTCGATCGATATATTGCCATATCGATTAATTTAATGCACCACTACCTCAAAAGTACCTCAAAATTGTACTTAAGTAAATGTACTTGGTTAGTTTCCACCATTGCCTATAGCTAAACGTTTAAACACTTGGAAGCTTGCATGATCTCTGTCTCCCATACAACATGTTGAATCTACACATCATGTGACAATGATCTCTGTCTCCCATACAACATGTTGAATCTACACATCATGTGACAATGCCACACACACTAAATTGGCGTGGGAGGAAAAACCAGAGTACCTGGAGGGGATCATGGAAATTCAACACAGAGACCCCCCCCCCCCCCCCCCCCCCCCCCTCCCCCATTTAACATGTTGAATCTACATGTGACGGTGCCACACACACACACACACACACACACACACACACACACACACACACACACACACACACACACACACACACACACACACACACACACACACACACACACACACACACACACACACACACACACACACACACACACACACACACACACAACTCCCAAGACAGCCTTTGTTCCGCTTGGCTTTTTTAGATTCCGATGATTTATCTGCTCCTTGAAGAAGAGGAGGAACAGGAGTGGAAGCCTGGGACATTCCTCGCCGGCTATTACTGCAGTATACGGGACTGAAATGTATGAGATCAAAGCCTAGCTTGAGCAGCGCTGGCTGGCTGGCGCTGGATCAAATCATTCTCTGTGACAGAAAGCAGTGGGTAAACAAGGCCTATTAAAGCACATCGTTGGTTCCAGTTGAATTCAGACTATGGAGTGGAAAATGAACGGGCTCTGTGTTATAATATGGTAGACTGCAGACACATGTTCTTAAGTACAGTACTTGAGTAGGCCTACAAGTTTGAGAACCACCAGTCTAGGGGTTCGAATCCACCGAGGCACATCCGATTTGGCCAAGCGTCGATACGAACACATTTGTCAGACGGCGATGTGCAATTGTGCATGCACTCCTACAGTATGGGGGGGGAGGGGGGGACACGCCTGTCAAGGTAAATACATTCAAACCCGTTTAAAAAAAAAAAAAAATTATCGATGCCAGAGTAAAAATATCTGCAGAGGGACATTATCACATTAATAATATGAATGTAATTTCATGCAGTCGAGTTGCATTTATCAACACACGGACGGACGGACGGACACGCTTTTGACAAAAAAAATCCATTATAGTCCATTTACATACAAATTAATAAACTCCCAAAAGCTACAGTAGATAGATAGAGTTTTTATTAAAGTGTCCTAAGTCATAAGATTCCCAGGGCTTACAAGACACTCACAAAATTGTACATACATAATGATACATATACACAAAATACATAGACAGTTACTTATGGATACATCGTTCTCCAACGTATCTCTATGAATTTTCCTAAAACAAAAACTTCATTACTGAACAACCAATTTAACATAAAATATTCAGACATCCAAAACAAATCTGGATTCTTATCCTGAATTTTTTCAAATAAAGAGTTTCTTAAATCATGGTATAGTAGACAGTAGAAAACAAAATTAAACTCATCCTCTACAACTCCCAGGTCACAAAGAACACACAGTCGCTGCTCCTCAGGAATGCCATCTGCCCACCTCAACTGCCAGAGGTAAAGCGCCAGATCTTAACTGGGCACAGAGGGACTTTTTAAATTAAATACAACATAAGGTTCAGTCATGTAGTCCTCTTTGAATTGAATATAATTTATTAATTTAGCTTTTTTCACGATGTCCACCCTCCATTGCTGCTGATGTACTTACTTTCGTAAGACTCTTCTGGCAGTTGGATAAGGCGATTCCATAATCTAATCATTTCACATCTCTGCCTTGTAAGGGAGCTTTCCAAACCTGTGTCACCTTCAATGGCCAACTTAGTGGTATACTTATGCACCCCGAGAAAACACCTAAAAGCTCTACTCAGAGTTACTGTCAAAGTGTCCTTGAGCAAGACACTGAACGCCAAATTGCTCCCGATGTGCTAGTTTGTGCCTTGCATGGTTTCCGCTGCCATCGGTGTATGAATGGGTGAATGTAATGCACAATCTCTGTAAAGCGCCTTGGATAAAGGCGCTATATAAATGCACCATTTACCATTTACCAATGTTTTTACATTCGGTGGCCTCCTCAAAGCCCCACACACCTGCTACATAAAACAAAATGGAAGAAACCATAATCACACAGAGAGAGAGAGAGAGAGAGAGAGAGAGAGAGAGAGAGAGAGAGAGAGAGAGAGAGAGAGAGAGAGAGAGAGAGAGAGCACATTAAGGGTTTAAAACAAAGAAAAGCCCAAACAGCATGAGGCGTCTTTTCAAAGTGAGATGGATTTCTACCGATGTGCACCGTCCGTAACATTCTAGGCAACGCTGAATCGGGATCTACGGATTCAATTCCGAGTTAGATACAGCCCTAGCAGAGACAGGGAGGGGGGTTGGGGGGAGGTAAAGAGAAAAAAAAAAGTATGATAAAAGGTGAAAATGAGAATAAAAAGAGAACGCTCTCACACCAGTTATAGGATTTTTGAGCGGTGCCTCCTCTCCATTACGCAGCTGTGTGTGTCTGTGTACGTACGTATGTATGCATGTACGTACGTATGTACTGTATGTATGGTCCGCACACTGGACTGCTCGATAAGGTGATCGTTATCAATACAAATTAACGAGCTCCATCCCTACACACCACCATCAGGCAGGCAGGCCATCATTATGTGTGAAGCGATATACAGTAGAGGCACCTAGAGTTCTACAAGAGCGATTGTTACAGGCAAAAAGGTGAAAATGAGACCAGGACAGGAGGATGATGGACGCAAGGGATTCATCCTTCCATTTCACTGCCAGAGTTCCTTTCCTCTCTTTCGACTTTCTCTGAGCAAAAGCTCTCCCTGACGAAGGCTGAGTGCCGAAACGCGTCACAGGACCCTGACGAAGGCTGAGTGCCGAAACGCGTCACGGGACCCTGACGAAGGCTGAGTGCCGAAACGCGCCACGGGACCCTGACGAAGGCTGAGTGCCGAAACGCGTCACGGGACCCTGACGAAGGCTGAGTGCCGAAACGCGTCACGGGACCCTGACGAAGGCTGAGTGCCGAAACGCGTCACGGGACCCTGACAAAGGCTGAGTGCCGAAACGCGTTGGTCCTTCTTTTTGTAATGTTCTTTGCCATGCCGTAACTCTTAAATAAAAAAGGCTTTTTTTCCCACCTCACTGGAACAGAGTGCCTTGGATCCTCTTCTTTAATGTTATGATTTAACCTCGCCAACGAGCACCTGTATTCAGTTCAACAAACAAAGGACCACGGCAGCGCTCCCTTCCTCTATTCAAATATACTTATCTCTCTCTCCGCCCTTGCCCTCTCTGAACAATTGATAGATCCTAACCTGTGCTACACAAGAGAATAGGAGTCTGTCAGATTGATGTTTTCCTCTTTCACTGTGCCATGCACATGCACAGTGTCAAGGTGTCAAGCTGTGCAGGTGTCAAGCTGGGAACCTCCACCATAATATCTCTGTCCATGTCGCAGGCCCCTCTCGCTTTTAAGTTACCCGTTTATAATTTAGTTAGGCTATATAGCAACATGTTTTTTAAAAAACCTCTTAGCATTTAGAACAGGGGTTTAGAACAGAAGTTCTCAAAAATAGCATATCTACAAGCTCAGAGCCAGTCACTTCAGGTGTATGTGTGTGTGTGTGTGTGTGTGTGTGTGTGTGTGTGTGTGTGTGTGTGTGTGTGTGCTTTTTTTAATACATAAATCTCTTCTCGTCCCCTGGCAGAAAGGCCAAATACATATCATGGTCCTTTGCACAAAAGACGTTTGAGAACTATTTGGGGTTATACTAGGACTGAGGAAGAGTTCTGAGGCCCAAGACATTACCAAATGAATTTTGCAAACGGGAGCACTTTATTGGTGTGCAGATTTTTTTTCCCATTGCACGTTGAGCTTTTGATCCAGCAGCACCCGGCCTAGTAGGTCCGGGATGTGCTTGTCATTGCTCATCTTGGGGTATACGGTGTACAGACACAGTACATTCTGTCAAAAGAGAGACAGAGTCACAATGATGACCAGATGCATCACGACCATAGAGTACTGTATATATAAGCTAGAGAGCTGACAGCCCCGCCCCCACAATTCATTTCAGTGGAAGTTGACCACCACATTTGCTTTTGACCACCAACATTTGGTGCAATGTATTTGTTGTGGAGTGTTTCCAGTCTTTGTACCAAGCAGCCCACACAATAGAATAACTGTGTGTGTGTGTGTGTGTGTGTGTGTGTGTGTGTGTGTGTGTGTGTGTGTGTGTGTGTGTGTGTGTGTGTGTGTGTGTGTGTGTGTGTGTGTGTGTGTGTGTGTGTGTGTGTGGCCATGACAAACAGCCATACTTGAGACTTGATGGACAAGTCAATACAGAACAGGACCCTGTGGAAAGACACTCATCACTCAATAAAAGCATTTCTGTGTGACTTTACGGTATTGTATGCTGTATTTCTAGAGGAGAGTGTAGAGAATAGATCATGGGAACCAAGGGCAGAAAGATAGGAGAGGAATACGAGACAAGACGGGAGATGGATTAGAATAAGGCTGCAACTATCGTTTATTCTATCGATAACTTTGTCGATTAATCGAATAATCAGTTGACAAAAAATGACAATGACAAAAAAATTAATGTAAATCGATTCATCTGATTAACCACTTAAGCCATATTTTATGCTTCATCGTACAATGGCGTCGTGCAAACGTAGCTGATCGATTATAATGAAAAACAAAACAAAGTGTATAACCTGTTAAAATTAGATTAGACCGGGTCCCTGCGCTCACGTGTGCTCGTGCTCACAACAGGGTGCTCACACTCAGAACAGAGTGCTCGCACTCACAAGGACTATCAGGCACCCGAAAGAGTGAAATTCTACTGCGGAGTGGACAGAGTGGGCACTGAGCAGAAAATGGTACAGTATGTGGGTGGGGTGGCTGCGTGCGTGCATGTATAGCTGTGCCTGTGTGCATGTTTGCATGTTTGTGTGTAAATGGTAAATGGTGCATTTATATAGCGCCTTTATCCAAGGCGCTTTACATAGATTGTGCATTACATTCTCCCATTCACACACACATTCATACACCGATTGCAGCGGAAGCCATGCAAGGTTGGGGTTCAGTGTCTTGCCCAAGGACACTTCGACATGTAGACAGGAGGAGCCGGGATTCGAACCGCCGACCCATGGATCATTGGACGACCTGCTCTACCTCTTGAGCCACAGTCGCCCCCCACGTGTGTGTGTATAGTGCATGCATGTACAGTACTGTAGCGTACATTGGTAAGAAAAAAGGAGAGAGACAGAGAGAAGAGATAGAAAATGAAAAGGTGCTGTACTGTATATTAAACGTGTACTATATCAGCCACCCACTCCATGCACTGTTGGCTGGTGTGACTGGAGGGCAGGTTAAAAAATAATGAATGAAACAAGTGATGAGTCATGGGTAGAGGGGAGAGTCACGCGCATACACTCTATAGTGGACGTTGAGAAATAGACATGAGTAGACATGGACATTGTGAGGGGAGGCATACTATGGTCCGACGGAGCATTGGATCGACATGCGTCCGCACCTCGGACTAGCGCCTGCTCCCGTGCCTGCGGTTATGGTTAGGTTAGGGATTGATGCGGGTTGTCGTTTTTCGGACCAAACACATGCACCCCATTGTGAGGACCATAGCAACTCTTAGGATTTAGAACAGTGGTTTAGGACAGTGGTACACGAAAAAACACTGGCGAAAAACCTTTTCATAATGGGGGTCCGCGGCCAAATGCACATCATTTTAGGGTCCCCTTTGGGAGGAAAAAGTTTGAGAAGTACTGGGAATTTGTAGAATAGGCCTCAGGTCTTAAAGGAATAAAGTCAGAAAAGGCTCACACAGCGACAGAAAAAGAAACAAAGGTCGAGTCTCTCTTGGGAGTACTGGTGAGAGCACTGTGAGTGCTGAGGATGGTCTGAGGACCCAAGAATCCACTCCTTTTTCACCTTTTCAATATGTCACTTTTTGCACCTTGTAAAAAATGTATGTCTTTTCTTTCATGCCAAGAGCCTCAACTTGTTCTGTCACATATGCAAGACCTTTCTAGTTTCTGTGTTGGTTGGTAAAAAAACCACACACACACACACACACACACACACAACCCCCCCCCCCCCCCCCCCCCCCCCCCCGAGGGCGAGAAGCGACCTCGCATGCACTGGCCATATATGGAGCGTGTCTTGAGTGTACAGGGTGTGATGAGTGAATATGGAGTCTATGCAGAAGTCAGAAGTCAGTGGGACTAACCCGTATTTAGGCATGCCCAAATATGGAGTCTGGCCCGGGCAGATGCCTTGTGATGTCAGCTGTGTCCCCTTGTATACCCATATATGGAGTTATTCGTTAGGCATGCCCAAATATGAAGTCTGACAGAGGCCTTTTGTGGCGATATGGAGTCTGGGACGAATCCGTATTTAGGCATGCCCAAATATGGAGTCTGGCCCGGCCAGAGGCCTGTGGCGGTTCTGGAGAACCGTGGGTCCGACCGACTCGACATGGGCTTAACTGCGGCAGCATGTCGCATTGGGATATGATATCCATCCCTGATGTCACGATGACCTGGGCACCATATATGGGGGCTGATGTCATGATGACCTGGGGGGGCTTGCCTGGACACACACACACACACACACACACACACACACACACACACACACACACACACACACACACACACACACACACACACACACACACACACACACACACACACACACACACACACACACACACACACACACACACACACACACACACACACACACACACACACACACACACACACACACACACACACACACACACACACACCATACAAATCAGGTTGGGATTACCGGATTAGGATCGGGCATTTAATCGTTAGGTTTAGTTTAGTGGCTATGCCCGATTCATGCTTTGTTGCGTTGCCGGTGTCACAATTACATCACCTACCTCTCGATCATCCATCCACCATGTACCACTCAGTGACACAAACATGCATGGCCACAGCCTATCTGTGCACGAAGGCACACATTTGCTTAGCTGCATGCGCCTTGGGAGCCACTAGTGAATAATGGTGTGTGTGAGATATGAAATAAAATGTGAGTTTACCATAATCACAGTAATCCCTAATCACATGCCATTATATTCAAGCAGTGGAGAGGTGTGTGTGTGTGTGTGTGTGTGTGTGTGTGTGTGTGTGTGTGTGTGTGTGTGTGTGTGTGTGTGTGTGTGTGCGTGTATCGTTATTAATGCATCAACGAAGGCATTCTTTAAATCCTTTTAGGATGACTTGTTTGGACAGCTAATACAAAAAGATCACTGAACCACGTTATTTTACAGGCACCGGCCACCTGTTGATGGCAGACAGATGTGCCTTATAGCGTGAGTGAATGTATTAGCCAGTGGTGTAACGTAACCAAGTACATTCACTCACTCTCACCCGCTCTGCTCATTTCCAATACTTCTACTCCACTACATCTCGGATCCAAATATTGTACTTTTACTAATTATTTGAGAGTTACTAGTTACTTTTTTGATTATCATTACAAAACATACATTAACCACTTCGGTCCTATATGCATTTCGGCAATTTGAAAATAGACATACAAGCTCACAATGTGTCACGATGTGACATATTGTTAGCTTGTAGATCTGCTATTTTCAGTTTGTTTATATTTGAAAACTGAAAATTCTGTAGCCTACTTTTGGTACTTTAAGTACATTTTGAAGCCAATTTCTGCATTGCAGTATTGATACTTTTACTTAAGAAAAACATGCAAGTACTTTTCCCACCACTGCTTATGGCCATCGGCAACGACTGGCAAAAAATAGACGTTTCCTTTCGGGTCACTGAGGATACAAGAATAAACGGTCTGGAAGGAACTGGAAAATGTACTTCATGAATGAGAACACTATTGAGGCATGTCTTTTTGTCTATCCAACACGGGCCCATGTTTTGAGACGCATCACATCAGTTCTCGTGTCATTTCATTTTACGACTTTGGACTGAAATGATCCTTGTCGTTTCATAGTCTATTGACAGCAAGACAGTCTTAATGTGTAGGCGTTGATGTGGTCCTCATTGCAACCAGATGACAAAAATACAGAATAAAGAACATTTGTTTTGAACTAGTTCATTGACAGACCTACACAGTTCAAAGCTTAGTACATGGCAGGGCTGGTTCTAGCCCACTGTATTTAGGTGGACAGGTAGAATTAAAAGGTGGGGCATCTTGGGCATCTTGCCAGTCCGAGTGCTTGGCCAGATGGCACAAAATGACAGCTGGCAAACAGATTCTATAGGGAAAGAGGTGACGAGATGGTTGACATTCGGGCCGACGGCGGCATAACTCGGCCGCCATGTTGTTTGTTACGTCACTCTGTAGTCAGAGCAAGCACTGAATGCACTGAACTCGGGCAGTGTACACAATCTTCCATCAATCCACTATCTATGTTTAGCAAAAAACTACAACTTGGATTGTGTATAGGCCTACCATCTTCCATCTCTCTACTATCTTTGATGTCTCTGTTTAGCGCGACCGCATACGCCAGTCCAGCGTTGTGTTACTTGTGTCGGATGCAATGCAAAACCAAGGACATGAGATGTCGGAGTTATCAAAGAAACGTCGTATCGTATGGCTTGGAACATAACTTTCAACAACATTTTTGTGTGTTTATGGCATTTTCAGACAGGTAAGTTAGAATCTAAGGCAACATAAACCCATAATAAGTGAATAAGTGTGGAAAACATTGTTGTTTTGTGATCAGATTGACTGCTTAATGAACATAAAGACATCAAGATTAGGTTAAACATGGCTGTAAACCTGGTCTGGAGCAGGCTAAATCCACAGCATATAGTTTCCATGGTAACTAGTGTGGCATTGCTTTCATGAAACCAAATCAAGCCTCAACATATCCAGGTTAACTGGCTAAATTAATCTGGCAAGATAAACCGGTTTTCATGAAACCAGTTATCGCTGATCCAGGATATATTAAGCCAGGATATCTGTTAAATCTCGGTTTAATCCCTAATCCAAATTTCATGAAACAGACCCCAGCTGGACGAGAGGACTAGCTTGCACATCGATGATAGACTCAGCTTGCTATTGCATAGCAGCTGGTAAAAATCACACCTGTGTGAAGTGAGCTCTTATCATCTCATTCTGGCCAATCACAATTTGAGTACTCACTTTTGTCGTCAATGTTTGTGTTTACACACACCCTCAAAGCTGGACATAGGAGGGGCTATGGTTGATTGATTGAAAATGACAGTATGTAGAACGAAAGCACAAGTCAATACAAAAACTGCTACGTGGACGAAACCATGATAAAGCACTAAGAATTCCAACTTACAACGTACATTGAAACTATAAAAAACTAGGATGCCATGTCAACAACTTAACCTGGCATCTGTCTAAATAACTTGACCTAAATTAAAAATCACACCCGTGTGAACTGAGTGGTGTAAGGTCTTATAGAATGATCAGCTGTGGTCTGACGTAATGTCTGACGTAATGAAATCACACCCGTGTGAACTGGGTGACCAAGCAACCATGCTCATTTTTTGGTACGAACAGACAGACAGACAGACAGACACGTAAACTAACAAAGCCAGTTGTAGGAGTGGTTTACACCAGGGGTTCTCAACGTTTTTGGCCGGGGACCCCCGGAAATGCTTTGGCAATGTCTCGGGACCCCCGCCCCGCCCCCCAATATAAATTGACTGCTACAATAACCTTAAACCATTTTGGGCGGGAACCCCTTTTGGTGTTTTAAGCATTGTTATAATTTAGCTATTGAAAAATAGCAGATCTACAAGCTCATAGCGCGCCACAGAGTGGCGCGCTACGAGCTTGTAGGTCTGCTATTTTTTAAAAATCGTGAAAATATATATATATATATTTTTTTGAAAATAATTTGGGGACCCCCTAAAATAATTTGGCGACCCCCCCGAGGGGTCGCGACCCACGGGCTGAGAACCCCTGGTTTACACCACTCAAAAATGTTAGCCGTTGCATAATAACACTGCATGGTCGTCAAGGCTAGGGCCTAGACAACGTGTTCGGACTGTTGGTGCAGCACAAACCCTGCACTTAATTTAACATCCCAACTTCAGATTGACTGGTAAATGGCAATACAACTGACAATCACACAGACACATTACAGAAATCTGTTGAGAATGACGTGCAGGATGACAATATGCCTCATTACCTTTTCATTGTTCAGCCTCCATAATAGCCTGTCTGCTTTTGATTGATTATATTGTCACTGCCAGGCAGAAACCCATCTCCATAATCTGATCTGATCTGCAAGCTCGAAACATGGCGCGAAGAAGACACATTTTGAGCTTGCTACTTTTGAGGGCCCTCCTAAATACAGCTTTTTGTCTTAACTTGTCACATTTGCCATTGACAATGAAAAGAGAATTCACGTCATGTGTCTGAGCAAATTGGCATTTTGTGCTATCACAAACATGAAATGGCATTGACAATGAAAGGAGAATTTACGTCATATGTATCTGAGCAAATCGACATGTTACGATGATGTACGATGATAAGAGCGCCCCTCACTTCACACGGGTGTGATTTTTTATTTGAATGAATTAGAATTCTGGACATCCCTTCCCTTGGTTGACTTTTTTGATTACGTTGGTGGCCATTTTATTACCGGAAAGATAAGCCTCCAGGATGGAACCTAGGTAGGTAATTTCATCTTTTCGTGTGATAATATTGTCACCCACTCTAACCAAGAAGCCATCTGCCTTGCTGAGATTACAATTTGATCCAAAGAGAATGGATTAAGTTTTCCCAGGTGTAAAGATAGTTTGTTATCAGCGAGCCAGGTGCAGATTCTACCAAGTTCAGAGCTGAGGGCCTTTTCAACCTGCAGTTTGTTCCTGTCTGAGACCAGCAGTACTGTGTCACCTGCGAACAGGAACCCTATTATGCATCATACTAGGGCCCTAGTATGCTTGTGGAACGCCACAGCTCACTGGACGCACACATGCTCAGAACATGTTACCATATTTGATTCACTGGATCAACGGTAGACTACAGAGAAGAGAAGAGAAGAGAAGAGAAACATGCACCACGTACTATGTACCATTGAGCCATTTTTATTTTATTTTATTTATTTATTTTGAAAATAATTTGGCCCCAGGTCTAATGGGTTAAAGTGCAGCAGAGAACTCACTAGTGATGGCCCCAGGTCTAATGGGTTAAAGTGCAGCAGAGAACTCACTAGTGATGGCCCCAGGTCTAATGGGTTAAAGTGCAGCAGATAACTCACTAGTGATGGCCCCAGAATACTAATACGTTACATTAGCATTATTTTGCACGTCGCCTACACACTAATGTCAGTGGCTAACAAGGAAAACTATAGTTCTTTGGGCTCGCTTCACTGAATGTAAAATGTCATAGGGATGGATCAGATTACACAACCGGCATGCTTCAGACCTGCGTGCACCCACGCACGCACGTACGCACACCCCCCTGAGTCGCCCCTCGGCTCACCAAGTCTAAATGCTGAAGTGTCCCTGAGCAACCTCCAGTAGCCTGTGTGCTCATCAAAGCCATCTGGGCCAAGCCAATGTTTTGCCCATTTCAAAGGACCATTTGCTGAGCTACAGTATGCCCAGTATACCCAAAGAATAAGGTTGCGGGGGATCAATTGTACTGGAGATAAATATTCTGTGACTACTTGAAAGGTATGGAAAAACAAGAAATTGCTGGCAGGGGCTGATTTATTTATTTATTTACTCTGCCAGTAAATTAGTTAACGAGTTAAATATAGCTCATCAAACGGGCATAGAGATAGGGTGAGAAGTTCAGTCACGCAAGAAAAACTCTTGAGTAGAACCGCTGCTTCTTCACTTGGAAAGGAGCCAGCTTCGGTGGTTTGGGCATCTGGTTAAGGATGCCTTTCGAGCGTCTCCCTATAGGGAGGTCCTCGATGCACGTCCCACTGGAAGGACACCCCCTGGCAGACCAAGGATGAGATGGAGGGATCTCCACAGTCTGCCAGGAATGCCTCGGGATCCCCCAGAATTAAGTTACTAATGTTGCTCTGGAGAGGGAAGTCTGGAGCTCTCTGGTGGAGCTGTTGCCCCCGCAACCCGACTACAGCTAAGCGTTTGAAGATGGATGGAGGGATATACCCCCCACCACTCCGCCCACCAGAATCAGACAACACAGACGGTTTGACATTGACAGCTAGCTCATTGATTTTAATTGTAATATCATCACTTTCGGGCAGAAAACTATTTGTGTTTTTGAGTGGTGCAACCATAGGGTGCAGCCACTCCAATGCCCATGTTTAGGGTACCAACAGGGGGGCACTGTTGCACCACTCACTTCAGACAGGTCTGATTATTTTGTAAATTAATGCACTTCATGATCATTACATCATAACACAAAAGTACCAAATTAGCAGATCGACAAGCTCTAGCTTGTTGTCTGCTATACTACAGGCAAAGGTCTATCATGACATGATGACATGAAAGAAAGATCTACCGGACATAATATCACAGGCAGCTGAGTGTTTGTGTACCACCGGGCAAGTAAGACTGCAAATAGTATTAGTTAAATAGCTAATGAACAAGCTCAAATGCATCAAATCAAGATCATGAGGAGTCAAATGCACACACCGCACCCACATGGATAGCTGACGTGAGCTGGAAACGCACCCAAAAAGCGATTGTCCAATGACAATCCAAATAGTTTAGCAACAGTTGCTATGCAGGTCAAGCTTTCTTCGCCGCTAACGTGCCTATTGGACAAGGATGGGTTGGGGAGGGACTTAGTGAAGGGCTAATTGCCATAGTGACTAGTCTGAAACAGCTCTTGACATGCCGCCCGCCCCTCTCCCCCAGTCCCCCCCTAAGAAAATAAAAAATAAACTTAAAGGGCCACTTCACCCCTTTCACATTTCCTGGTCTTATTTGAATGATGTTGAAAAATGTTATTTGCCTGGGTTTTGTTTGTGTATAATCTGTGTTTTTAGATATCTTGGTCAGGAATTAATGTCCTGTTTGTCGTGGTAATCAGTGTTACGTGCTTTCCGGACTACATGGTTGTCTCTTCAGACTGCAGTCAGACCAGCCCCAAAACACAGTCGTCACCTAGAACCTTCGTTGACCCCACCCCCACCGCTGCATTCATTTGTTTACTTGGCGTCTGGGCATCAGAGTGAAGATTTTGTTGAGTCCCAAGCACAGCATGGATATTTATTTGAAGCATATAAAACACAGAACAGCGAACAGCATATCTCCGGTGCAGATGAAACGAGCATGCTGTCATCATGCAGGGCAGCCTGGCCCTGGATATTTACTTTATAGAGTAAGTATTTCTGCAAAGTGTAAACATTATGCAAACTTGACATAATAATCTAGCAATTGATTACTTTGTGAGAGATTTATAAAATTAGGGCAGTAATGTTTAGTTCAGAGTGTCGTAGTAGGTAGTATAGTACTCATGGCAAGATAATTCCAGGTCATAGACACAGCAGATTGTTTTGTATTTTCGGTGCGCCACACGCCCACACTGTCATGCAACACAGTATAAACCAGGCTTCACATGTGGACTGGCTCACAAGAACATTCTTTTTTCCAAGCCTTCATGTCATCATTTATTTTAGAATTTAATTTGAAACCTCTGAAAACATCTAATAGAACAGCTACAACTTGCTTGCTAGTCATTGTCTGATCATGTATGACAAAATGTTGGACCCCACAAGCTATCTATACAGTAGGGTTAATTTTAACCTTTTCATTTCATTTAGGCAGAAATGGCATATTGCATAACTTGTACATTCTCTTTTACAGTACATGTAATCATTATTTTTGCTTGGGATTAACGTGTATACAGTCAAACCTAATGTTATCCACTAAATTAAAAGCATGATGAAACTGCATGGCACAAAAAAACATTACATTAGCATGTCATGTAAAGAATAATGCAGATCATAAGTTTACAGTGAATGTAAACTTAATTGGAGTTGCACACATGAATATCAAACGTTTTGTTTTATTATAAAATTGTGGATGATGTGTAAGTATGCACATCTCCAGACTCCCGTCGATGTCTGATTCATCATGCTTTCTTCTGATGGTGGTGGCAAAGACGGAACAAATCTGTGCGCACGCACGCACGCACACACGCACACACGCACACACACACACACACACACACACGTCGAAGTGTCCTTGGGCAAGACACTGAACCCCAAATTGCTCCCGATGTGCTGGTTGGTACCTTGCACGGCTTCCGCCGCAATGTGTGTGTGAATGTGTGTGTGAATGTAATGCACAATCTATGTAAAGCGCCTTGGATAAAGGCTCTATATAAATGCACCACTGTGTGTGTGTGTGTGTGTGTGTGTGTGTGTGTGGTGCAGTTTCTTCCAGCTGTGAAATGTCCCTTTAAGCCTCTGGGTGAAGCAGAGAAGAAAATGTCCCTCTGTTCCCACAGACCACTACCTTTCTATAGATGCAATATGTTCAGTAGAGCTTGCAGCAATACAATGCCTATAGTAGACACTGATATCTCTTTTCATCTCTCTCTCTCTCGCCATTCCTCCAGGTCTCCCTCTGTCTTTCATTTCAGTCCCCATCTCGGTGGAGTTGGAGAGACTGCAGAATAACCCCTGCATATGAATGAATGAAACCCCCCTACCATGCACTGTATGACACACACACACCATATGAATGAAACCCCCCTACCATGCACTGTATCTCACACACACACACACACACACACACACACACACACACACACACACACACACACACACACACACACACACACACACACACACACACACACACACACACACACACCACCCCCCCCCCCCCCCCCCAGTAATCTCTCTCTCTGTAGGGTTCCTGAGATCATATCGGAAATTCTCTCCCAACTCAGGTAACTGCCAGTGTTCCTGACTTGGTGGGGGGGGATTATTGCGAACGCAGTGATTGCGAACGCAGTGATTGCGAACGCAGTGAGCATTTACTATGAGACCCAGCAGATCATGTCTGTGTGTCTGTGTGTCTGTGTGTGTGTGTGTCACGCTGTAACACCACCCACCCACCACCAGAGGGCGCAACTGTATCACACACAAAAACACACACACACATGCACGCACACACACACACGCACGCACGCACGCACACACACACAAAACTTAACTTAAAAAAAAACTTAAACACAAAAAAAAGAGAAAATTACGTAATTTATTCTAATTGTTGTTTTTGCAATTTACGAGCTGCGTTCGCTTCCCGCGTTCGCGCGTCTTACTTGTTACTAGGGGTGTTGGAAAGAATTCATGTAAAGATTGCAGCTATTAAACATTTCAACATGATTTTTTGTTTTAGCTGTTGGGAAATAACTAGGCTACATTTGGTTGTTAAAGTCAAGATGACAAATAAATAAAACTGATTGGGAATCATCTTTAAATTTGAATTGAGAATAAAACATTTTCACTTAACTTAACTGACTGCCACCATTTAACTCCCAACTGCCAACAGGATGCACGGGGACTTTTATTTAGAAAACCCTGAAATTCACCCCAATGAACCAGAAGTAAAGATTGAAGATATTGTAACGGCAACATAGCGCCAATTTTTAAATGAGCTCCTTAGTCCTAACATTGACGTTCTTTCCAATCACTTCAATCTGAGCCTCAATTCTGAAGAAAAATGCTGCTAAAGATTACAGCAGTCTATGCAGCAGCCACCTTACTATACAGTAAATATAAAAAGACTCAAGAGCCTCCATTCTGGATTAATAACCTAATAACTCGTCCAAAATCGTCCTAGTCAGTCAATGAGTAAATCGACACATCAAATTATCAGTCATCGTCATAATATTGCGTTTAAAACGATTCAGTGCGTGCTCTCAGGTCAGGTCACTGACCGCTTGATTCTCCGGGTCAGGAATCAGTCAATAATCAGAGACAACAGCAGGGAGGTTTACAGTTCCATGTTTGACTAGAGCGCTGGGATTATGCAGGATTATATCTGCCCTGGAAGACCTTTTGACATTAATTGACAAATTGAGGGACTACATAGTTTGATTAACAATCTCGCTGTTGTGTGGGAACCATCAGTGGTGGAAAGGTACTTAAGTGAAAGTATCAATACTGCAATGTAGAAGTACTCCGTTACAAGTTAAATTCCGGAATTTAAAATGTACTTGAGTAAAAGTACAAAAGTAATAAAGTATTGGCATCAAAATGTACTTAAAGTACTATGCAGAATGTCTCATTTCATGTTCAAATGTACAAAAATATTTTTAAAATAGCCCATCTACAAGCGATGCGACACATTGTTCAAAACGGGCCAATCCTGCAAACCTTGAAAGCCAATGTTAGCCAATCAGGGTGGAATATGAAATATCTGACAGATCTGTCTTGAGCACATGACTATAGAGATACTGTGTAACGATTTGCAGGATTTTTGGACAAAATATGGAGTAGTAATATAAAAAAATGTGTTTTACAAAAGTCGGCCTCCTGGTGGCGCTATAACAGGCCGTTCTGGAAATCATTGGCATCTAGGGAGTGTGTGTGCAAAGTTTGGCATCGACCGGGTTAACGGTGCCGGAGATTAGCTGTACCCAGACGGACGGACGGACGGACGGACACACACGGACGGACGGAGTGCAAAACATACTCTCTCCCCATGCCTTTGGCCTGGTGGAGACAATTATCTGGTTTCACGTTGTCACCTGCATTCATTTTGCCTGGATAGATCTTCAGGAAATGAATGCTTCACACTTTTCCATCAGAGCATCTGTTATCCTTTCTTTCTTTATTTTTAATAACTGCAGTAACCGTGCATGAACAATGAATTGGCAGCACACGCTAGCACAATGCCTCTCCACTGAATGACTAGAATAAATCACATTCCGTCCTGCCAGGAGACGGAGAGGCTCAAAGTAAATTGAGAGGCGAACTAACCTTTCCATCTCAACATGGAAATATGCAAACATATGCACGGAGCGGGAAAATGATAATTCACATCCTTATCTTCCCCTTTGGTAAGAACTGCATCATCTTCCAACTTGACTCCGTTCTAGTGGACAGTATTGTGGCTTTGAGTAATTAAGGCAGGCTACAGTATAGTATCTGACTGATATAATGGCCTAATTTCACTTTTCACTTGATGTTGGATCCATGCCCGGAGTGAAAACAGACACCGTGTACTCAACTCTCATGGTCACTTAGTGACAATGTTCCCGCCAAGAAAAGCAGGTTATCTTTATTGATTTTGTGTCACTCTGCAGGAGTCTAGCCAACTATAAAAGGATCCGTCTATCTGTGTTTCCGGACATAATCTTGCAAACCGCTTAACTAATCAGTGCTACATTCCTTGTGGACAATACCAGTAGGCCACAAGAGGTAGCCTTTTCATACTTTTTTTTATAATACCGTATTTCCAAATAGTAGCCAGGGCGTTTAACAGTTTAAGGGCCCCAGACGGAGATCACCGTCAAGTTCACGGTCAAGTTGCCCGAGACGGAGATTGATAAATAGGACGGAGATTAATGATATCAAAACCGGTCGCATCGCGCCACAGCCTAGGAGCGCTTGTTGCCCAATCCTCGGTGTTGCACAACAGTGACACGTCATCGAAATTGTTCCCTGCCTGTTTAGCGGACGAAAACGAAAATCTTAAAACGTTCATAACTCGCGATCTAAATCATCCCGTCTAATTATGAAAAAACGCTTACAATCAATCACCCAAATGCCGCCTACATTACGACAAAACAGCCGATTACAACGGCCAAAAAGTGGACGCCCGTGTTTCCTTCTTCCAAATGCCTACGTTGTCCTCTCTGTTGCACCACTGTTCAGTTCACCACCTGCACCTTCTCACTTCTTTTATGTTTGTTTGTTTGGGTGGGTGGTTGTGTGTTTGCGTGCACGCGTGCCCAATTGCAATTTTGTCCTTTGGTGGTTTGTGTGCGTGAGCATACAACGGATCATCATAGATTTAATATTAATCAGTGCGTGTGTGACAGACTGAGTGAGAGCGTGTGGGCGTGCGTGCGAGGCTGCGAGCACCCATTTACTTTCTACTTGCGCTGATTTAGAAAGTCGGCTGCTTCAGAATGTACCGACACCACTGGGAGGACGCTATTGCGATAGTCAGTTAAAGTGTGGGCCGTAATCGAAGTGGACATCTACACCAACAATGTGTCATGCAGGCAAGCTGTTTGTGTTCTCTCTCGCCCTCTCAAAATGACCAGTGAGCACACTGTTTTATGTCATGAGGTTTTCAATAAATGAGCCCAAGTACATTTCACTGGGTTCAAACTGACACAAAGTGTGGTTTTATTCATTATAAATTCAATCACACATTGCACTCACACAATGATATGTGTGCATACAAAATTCAAACTCAAGGGTGTGCAGTGTGCTACCCCTCCAACCCCCCCCCCCCCCTCATCCTCACTTCAGTTGTGCATCACATCTTAAGAGAAAAGCCTACAGCTCAAACGGGCAGATTGACACGAGATTAATACACGATAAAGCTCCGACAACAATGAGCATACAGTATACTGTGTGGAACCAACGGCACTGATCCTTGATGAACCACCCAATCCTCCTCCCCGCTTCTCTCCCCTTCAGTCATCTCAGGTCTAGAGGGAATGGGGAGGTTATAGGAAGACAGGGCAGCTGTTGTGTCTTTAGATTACCAATCTCCCGTCTTTAATTTCGTCGCCGAGAGCCCCAGAGAGCATGGTGGACGGGGAGGCTGAAGTAATTCGCTCAAATGAAATCCACTTCTGCTGCCTGACAAATGTGTCGAGTGCTGGAATCACAGCTGGAACACGGAAGCATACACACACATAATATTATGTGCCTGAATCACACATAAATATGTACTTTGCATTGATTCAGAAATGTGCGCACACACACACAGATGCCTGCAAGCCCCCATGTGCGCCCACTCTGGCGCAAGCACAGCCTTGTGTGCGCACACATATCCATGAATAATGTCCTACACCACACAAATAGAAAATATGCACTTTGCGTAATTTGATTCAACACACACACACCCTTTACTTTGATAAATGAGTCGAGTGCTGTAATCACAGCTTGACACACACAGATATGTCTGCATCACACACACTGCATTGATTCAGAAATGTGCACACAACACACAGATGCTTGCAAGCCCTCTCTTGCGCACATAGGTGCGTGTACACATATGAATGTGTCTGACACACACACACACACACACACACACACACACCACACCCCCCCCCCCCCCCCCCCCCCCCCCCCCCCCCCCCCCCCCCACACCCTTATGGGTCCATTTGGTTTCATTGTACGCTCTAAATAGTTAAATTATTGTTACACATCTGCATTGCTTAATTTACAAGAAGTTTACACAATTCAACGTTTGCCTGTTATCTCTCCTAATAGGTACCAACATCAATACAGCATGGAATTGTGGACAAAATATTATCCAACGACAACAAAATATTCATTCGTTTTGGATCTGAGGGGTTAAATGTCATCAAATGGTGGTCCGTGGCTCAAATACCCAATAAATAATGGGCCTTGATATGAAAAGGGTTGAAAACCACTGACATAGATGGACAGGATAGCATGGAAACAAAAGCTATTGCCAAACATAGGTCAACTTATTTAATGCTAGTTCATTCAGGAGCACTCGCAAATTGCGTCACAAGCAGATTACATTTATTGCAACAAATTGAATACAGTTAAACTTGGCATCAATGGCTCTGCTCTTTAAGATGTTCACTAAATATAGAAGCAGCATGCTACGCAAAATAAGGGATATGCCACTCAAAATCCCCAGAGGTATACATCAAGAGCAGGCCCATAGCAAGACATATAATCAGATTAAAATGAGTCATGCAAACTTGAATGGAGTTGAACATTAAAGCCATAGAACACTGAATCCGTTTAGAGCCATGCAAACATGAATTTCTGTTTAATTTAGAGCCACACACATGCATTTCAGTTTAACCTTCAGTTTAAACATTAACGTAATGCAAGACTCAAGGTGGAGACTGGGGTGGTGAAGGCAAGCTTTGCCTGCAGCAGCAGTGTGTGGAAAGAATTGACAATTGCCGTATTTAAACGGACCACCTTCTTGAGGGAATGAGGTGTGATTGATGTATAGAAGCGTGGCTGATCGAAAGCAATCAGCAGACTGACATACAGGTTGATTACACTTACTGTACAGGTGGGGCATATACAGTATGAGTCATGTGCCCTGTGTGATGCTTCTTCATAAAGACAGGCAATAACGAAGTGTGAATGAAGAGAGAGAAATAGAGAGAGACAGAGAGAATTAATGTAGTCCATGGGTGTGGGTGTTGGAGATGGACAGAGATTGAGGGGAAGAGTAAACTAGAGAGAAAGAGAGAATTAAGAGGAGAAAATAAATCAGAATAATAAAGAGAACCATAGTGACACTAGTATAATGAGATGCCAAGTGAGAGAGTGGAAGAGAAAATAATGGAAGACAGAGCACTTGACCAGATGAGATAAAAGACAAAGTGAGGAGCGAGGCGAAAGAGAGAGAGATGGAGAGAGGAAAAGACACACGTGTATAAATCTCAGTCGCTGCAGGAGACATGACTAAAGGATGACCCACTGTTTCATCTCGTAGCTTCTCTTTACCATATGGCTGAGGAGGACCCAGCTTCGTCTGCCCATGCGCTGCGCCTGACTAGAGGCCACCTCGAAGCGAACAGCTCATCCCTTACAATCTCAAACGATACTTCACATGCCATTAAAATGTCACTACAGCAGTACTCCCCACTGGTGCCAGCTTGGAATGGAGATGGCTTGGATGAAATGGCTTCTTGCCTTTAGTAGCAATCATTAGGAGTTCATTTCCAGTTCACCATAATCATAATAATAATAAAAGGAACAGAGGAACCTTTAATGGAATTAGGGGCACCATAGGGGGATCCCAAAATGATTCAGGCTGTACATGGCAGGCTACAGAATTGATTAGGGTTAGGTACCGAAATTCGGTTCTAAGTAGTTACCGAATCCAAAATGTCAGGTTCCCATACTACAAGTAGCCTATAGGCTAATTACTTCACAATTCACATGCCATTAAAATGTGGAGTAATTCACATCTTGACGTTATTCATTATTAATTTATTATTATTCATTTCTTATTCATTTCTAGAA
Source organism: Electrona antarctica (assembly GCF_951216825.1). Classification (NCBI taxonomy): domain Eukaryota; kingdom Metazoa; phylum Chordata; class Actinopteri; order Myctophiformes; family Myctophidae; genus Electrona; species Electrona antarctica. The sequence continues at coordinate 20,033,034 of NC_136802.1, forward strand.
GCATAAACCTTGCAATTAACAAAGGAACACCTGCACACACACAATGGCCTGGAGTCGACCACAGAGGCCATCTCTTGCCAAAATATGTAAAATAAATGGATTTATAAAAGGGTGTGACCAACATGAAACAGGGAGCAATAAAAGATCAGCCAACGATCAGAGTTGAATACAAAGGATAAAGCCAAGATGTCATTAGCGTCATATTCATATAGTAATATCGCAGATAAAAGTTGTACAACATGTCACGTGCTACAGTTATGAGGTGTAGCGATCGGTTTGGTGGTGCACACTAGCCCCTTTCGGGACCCTCGGCTAAGCATTGGCAGGGACACTTGGTTCAAGAGCTAAATCCATAACCACCCCCCCCCCCCCCCATCAAAGGTCCACAATGGAAATAAAGACCTTTGGTTTTAACAAAAGCTATGTGTTTAATTACTTTGCTTGTGTACTAATTATTAATGGCAACATTGTTCTGTTCTTGATCAGACTTGCATGCCTCATTTGCTTGACAGCACAGATTATGAAGCCAATGGGGCATCCACCCACTCCTGGCCATGCGTCATTGTGCAGCTAAAAGTCAATGATTAGGTGGCCCATATGTGTCAGAGCATGAATGCTTTAGGCTACATAACGTCATGCCCTTGGTTCCATGAAAACAACGGGAGCTGGACAAATGACTACAGATTACACAGTTGGAGTAGATCCAAAACATGCCCCCAGTGCATGTAATCCGCCCTATGGTCAGGTGGACCCGCCTGGACGTAGGTAGACCTACCATGAACGAAACACACCGCGCGCGCACAGACAGACGTCACGCCGCCATATGATTCATCTCTCCTCCCAGTTTGTCGCAGACAGGTGTTATTAGTTTACGCACAACTGAAAGCTTCCCCGGGGATGCTCAAACAGCTGTGGAAAGACATTACCACACTGCAGAAGAGATGATAACCACACCCCCCCCCCCCCCCCCCCTCTGCCCGAGGACGCACGACAGCATTCCGATGCGTAAAACATGCAGTTACGCACGGGCGGGTACAGCAGACAGAAACACCTGCTGCGTCGTGTGTGTCCCTGCAGTTGTGTCCCGACATTTGGTCGAAAAATCAGATAACTTAATTCACCCTTTTTGCACCGATTACTTTTTTTTCCTTCCCATATTAAAACGATCTTATGCAGTCAGTCAGTCAGTCAGTCAGAAGAACTAACCCAACACACGTCCGAGCTACAAGTATACACACTATAAAGATTAAGCCAAACAATACCTTGATTTGGGATGACATCCCCCCCCCTCCCAAAAAAAGAAAAAGGGTATCCAGGGTTTCGAAAGGGGCCAAATAATGAACAAAAGATCAGCTTTCCAAAAAGAAAAGAAACGTGCGTTTCTCAATCCCCAGAATAATGCAATTTACTTACCCGTGAAGATAGTCGTCCACACGCAGTTTCCTTTCCTTCCGTTTGAGAAGTCCATTGGCAGAAGGTTCTTCGCTTTCTTCTACATTCTTCTGGTTTAGCCAGAGCGTCCACTATGTCTGCTCTCTGCCATCGTTGAGCCTCACACGCAGCGGCGTTCTTCTAGTTACAGTAGGTCTGGTCCAGTGGTCCACGTAGCGCAGTAGCCTACAGTAGTAGGCCTACAGTCAGTTCCTCCCTTTCTCTTAATCCAACACAAAAAATACGGTTTCACCGACGAGGGCAAGTGGATAAAGTCCATGCAGAGACGCGGATTTGACTCGGCCGTGCGTGGTGTCCAGCTGTCCACGTGCAGTTTGTTTGTCCACTCAAACACGCGCTCTTCCATTCATGTTTGGGGCGGAAAATCCAACCCGAGACGAATTCACTCGGCGGTAAATCTCCAGGGCAATAAATATATGTAAGAAGAAATGTGCGGAGAAAGGTGATAAAGGTGCTCTCCTCTCAGCGTGGCGACGATCTGTGCTCTGCTCCGCGGAGTGAACCAGAGCAGAGTGATGACTGACTGACCACACTACAGGCTCCTGACTGAGGCTATCGCCCTGCCCAAGTTCAACACCAGTTAGAACTGCGCCGCATATAAACTGCCAGTGCCAGACATGAACATATTAGAGCAGTGTTCTGAACGAATACCGACATGACATTATATGTCTAAGAAGCTGCCGCAACATTTTCAACAATATCCTCGCCTACTTTGGCCGTTTGTTGCTTTTGGAGACTCCTCGGACTCAGTAACCTCGCCTCACCAGGCTTTCCTGCGCTATGGGACAGCTACCAATTGGCTTGACTACACACAGGTGTCTGAACACTGTGATTAACGGTATGCTGTTGTTTGCATTGTACACGTACAGCGATACTGTATCATCAACCGTCAGCTGCCTTCTATAACTTGACAGCTGCCACCGCGCGTTCCCTTTTACGCAGGGGTGGGCGGTGGCAGTAAAACGCAATATAATTAATACAGTCAGTGCCCACACACAATAGGCTATTATACACATTGTTGCCTGCCATGCATGCTCAGCTCATGTGCAGTCATTCTCTTTCTCGCAATAAGAATATAACTGCATGCATGTCTTCAGATGTCAATGGGTAGGCTTAGCTCTGGTCCATAGCCTGGTCTACTGCTTCTACGATTCAGGGCAGAATCGTAGAAGCAGTAGAAGGCTATGGACCAGAGCTAGGGTATGCATCCAGACGTAAGCGTCAAGAAAGCGCCTATACAGGCGTCAAAGACCATCCCACAAACACATTGTAGCCTAATGTGGATATGATTTCTATGTCCTTCTGTTTTCCCCCCAGCCATTATGTTTTTCTATTCTGCTCTAAAGAAACCTTTTAAAGTAGTAGCCTATATTCACAATTAAGCACAGTTATAGCAAACATTTAATTTAAAGACCCTCAGCTAGTGAAATTAAAAATAAGTTTTTCACACTTTTAGAGCATGCATACCTATATCTTATGGGCATACCTTTCAACAAAAACGTTTGCGTGACGCGGCAAGAATAATCTTGATTTCATTCAACTGTTTGATTCCCATTGCTGTGCACGTTCCTCCAAACAGCTCATTTTGAATAACTACAGAACAAGTGGCTATGGCTGAATTTAGCCCAAGGAGTGTTTTTCGTGCAAAACTAATGCTTGCAATTGATTCAGAATCATTAATAACGCCTAGTTTAACATGTCACATGCTACTTAAAGCATATAAGCATGTTTGCCTTATATAGGTTTTCAATGTTACCCCAACGTGCACAATTTATATATTAATACATTTTTAATGTTATTTGGATGACCCTAAGGATCATAAAAAACCTTGAATGATTACTATTGCAATTTCTTTTGGGTCACATCTTAGATTGACTGGCTTATCTGTGTAAGTCTTGGGTTGCCGCCTTCAAGGAACTTATTTTAGAAGGAAGGTACATCTACGTAATGTTCTCTAGCCAGCAATTCCAGCTGGCAGGTTCATACAGTACATATTTGGGCATAGCTGCATTGGGACGTCAGAGGTCTGCCCGCCCACCCGCCGACCGGCCGATCCTCCCTTGAGACAATTTTAATATAGGATACTGTATAATTATGTAAATCATTTCAACATGAACAATGAAATCCTAATGAGTCACATTTCAAAGTATGGGTATTCCCAGTATAGCCAGCCAGCCAGCCAGCCAGCCAGCCAGCCAGTCAGTCAGTCAGTCAGTCAGTCAGTCAGTCAGTCAGTCAGTTGTCCTATGCAGACCCCTGAGTCACTGTATCCTGCCTGCCTGCCTGCCTGTCTGTCTGTATACTCCAAGTAGAAGAACCGACTCAGCGACCCTGAGAGAGTGATGCCAGTGGGAGTTCAACCCCTGACAGGTTCAACCAAACAACAGTAAACTCCCTATTTCTGTATTTAAATAATTGAATGAGGTGTTTGACTGAGGAAATGTATGCATACATTGATGCCATACCATTGACTGTCCTAAAAGGTTATTTTTGAACAATTCTGTCCTTTGTCAGTTAATCGGTTGAATATAAAAGAAGACATATCACAGTCATTTTCCAGTTACTTGTTTTTTGATGTGCACACTGTACAATTTGATTGAGGCATCTAAACAGTGCCATGGCATGTATTGTTTCTGGCTCGGCAGTATGGCGTGATTTGGTTGTCATGCTGTCAATGATCGACAGTCTCGCAATATTTTGGCATGCTCAGAAACATACTTTGTGCTGTTTACAGTACATACCTTCTTTTATTTTTCTGAAAGGTCTCAGTCGTTCAGAAATACTGTTTGTTCTTGACCTTCAGCTTGTGTAGGTTCAGTTGTAATTCATGCCTGATGTTCCATCAACATCTTCTGACATATACAAAAATTTACAAAACAATTACAGCTTAAGTTCAGGAAGCAAGTGAAACCTTGATGCCGATGTTTAGGTTTGCCGTGTGCGCGTGTGCGCAGATGTACAAGCTCACAGCATGTCACTTCGTGCCATGCTGCAAGCTTGTACATCTGCTATCTTTGAACATTTTTAAAAAAGTGTTTGAAACATGTTGAATAATTTTGAATTCTTTAACACAAAATCTTCTCTTCTGGGGAGGAGGTCCCTGCCTGGCACAAAACATTTACAGATGTAGGTACATGGCCAAATACATATAATTTTGGGGGTCCTTGGCACGAAAACGTTTGAGAAGTTTAGAAGGCCTCAGGTCTTAAACTAGAGGACGATTTCACTCAGGCAACCTGTTTATTGAAATGAAATGAAATGAAATCTATATTTACCCAGGGTATCTGGGCTAAGCTCAAGAACTTGTTTCCAGCCAGGCCCTGCTCATAGAACACATTTCATCGTAGTGGTTCAATGCCTTGTTCAAGGGCACTTCAGCGGTGGTAATTTGAACGTGTCGGACGGCTGATTCGAACTAGGAACCTTCCGGTATCAAGACCGCGCCGCTATCCGTTCGGCCACCACTGCCACTATTCAGGTCATCATTGACAGCAATTCATTTTCACAGTCCCACTTCCACATTAATGTAAATGTCCCTTTTCCATATAGGGTCCTTTTGGCCACAATGGGACAGAGGTGACCACTACCAGGGCTGGAAAATGATGCTATCCCCGTGTGCTACTCCAGATTCCATGAGTGGGAATGCTTTAGCACCTCGACCTGGCAAGCGTCAAGCGATACCAGAGTATCATGAGGCATAACAAGAGACCGTGGAGGTTTTCATATAGCATCAGTCAGCCTGCTGAATTAAACTTAAACACAGCCTATGCTCAACTGATTTTCACTATACTGCATATTTAATGTGTTTAAGACTTCCATTCTGACTTCTTACATGATACTGACATGCACTAGGCCTACTGTATATATATATACAGTATATATTGCATGCACTACGTGTGATATCTTTAAATGACATACTGATTTTAATGCTGCTTTCTCAGGCGTTTGTGCTTATTTTGTTTTATGTTCTTTACTGACAATTATTTTAAATTGTATTTTTGCAAACGTGAAAGCCTGCTGTTTCCTGTAATTGTGTTGTGGCAATAACACTGATTGATTGATAAATCAAAGGGAAACATGCACCATCATACGGTACTGTACGATTTGTTGGGCTCTTTGAGGCGCAAAGTCCATTAGCCCCGGGGACCTTCCGTGGAAGTCTGGCTGCCACCAAATCATTCCGAAATGATCATTCCGAAAGTATCTGACACACCGGTCCCGTTGTGTGTGTGTGTGTGTGTGTGTGTGTGTGTGTGTGTGCGAGTGCGTGCGTGCGTGCGTGCGTGCGGGCATGAGGGTGGGCGGGCGGGCGTGCGGGCGTTCGTGTGTGCTGGTATTCCAAAACCATTCTGTGTGTGCTGTGAGGCAGAAAAAAGAGTATTGAAAATATCCGATCTACAACGCATCATGATGTGACACATTGTGAGCTGTTTCTTTAGTTAAAATGTGTGTCTGTGGGTTTTTATGAACCAATAAAAAGTATTAACAAGAGCTTGTGAATAAATAAATAATGGCTACATTGGAACACATGGTTATTTTTTCCATTTCATGAATAATAAGTGGAAACGATTTTTTTGGTTTCCATCCGACAGCAACAATGTGTGTGTTTTTTTTAAATGGACTGATAACACAAAACAAAACTAAAAGCCTCCAGGCACAGCCTTGATGGTCAATATTTCAGTCTGGTACCTCGCTCTGACAACCTCTCAGAACAGAAGATAGCATCACAGATTTTTAGCCTGGGTTCCAGCCTGATTTGCTGCAAGACTTCCTGATTTGCTGCAAGACTTCTTTACTGTCAAATACGGATTACTGGCTTTTTACATGTAAAGGCCTGTAATGTGTATTTGTATATTGTGGTATTGCTACTAACTTTTACTTTACTAAAGGAATCTGTGTACTTCTTCCACCACTGATTTTAATATCCCATAGCTCCTTTTTTGAATATCCAGAGCCACATGAACCCCAGTATCCATATTCATATGAGCAGATCTACAAGCTCATACAATGTGTCCCATTGCAATGCGCTATGAACTTGTAGACAGCTATTTATGCTATTGATGTACAATAAATATTATGTTTTGAGTGGTTAAAAGCAAAGTTATCTGTATAGCACAATGCTGAATAATCTTCTGTACTTGACCTTCTCATAGCTTCTTACAACCGAGGCAGCGACCACAACCAAGCAAATGCCACCCAGAAGTAGTAGAGGTATGTTACTTTAGATTGCTTGTTTATTATTTACCTATATATTATTTATATCTAACCTTAGTTATTATGATCTTTAGAGTGTTCAAATTATCTAAGCTTTGATGTACAATACAGTACATAATGTTTTAAGTGGTTTAAAAGGAAGTCATCTGTATTGCAAGATGCTGAATACTCTTCTGTACTTGACATAGGTGCAAAAGAGTGAGGCTGCAGTGATATCCAGATGTGGCCGGAATCATCGACTCCAGCCTCACAGCCCATAGCACCCCAGTCGACTGCACTTCAGTCTCCAGCACACCAACCTACCCCAATACAGTCAAATCCACCTCCAACCTTTTCCATTATTTTTGACAATATTGATCTCTTTCAGCATGTGCACCACCAAACCACTAGTCATGCTAACAAGTAGATTCACTGGACTCACCTTACCTTGTGGCCATGCAAGACAGAGTCCCAACTCACCACCTCAGCGATCAGAAACCAGTACAGAGTGTGGACTGTTAAGGGATTACATGATATTACATGACATGTAGTCTATGTCAAAGATGTATTCACTATTTACACTTTGCTGCCATTTCAATCAGCTGATCGCTAAATCCATGACAAAGTGAGTAAAGATGTATGGGATGTCGTCACTAAAACTCTTCTTGTACTTCTCTAACATCTAACATCATGTTAATGAGGGAGATGTTAATGAGGTAAGGCTTACCTGCCTTGACTTCGAAGTTACACAAATCGGTTTCGGCAGCTCATAACTGGGCAGAGGTTCCGCACAAAATGGTAAATGGTGCATTTATATAGCGCCTTTATCCAAGGCGCTCTACATAGATTGTGCATTACATTCACCCATTCACACACACATTCATACACCGATTGCGGCGGAAGCCATGCAAGGTATACCAACCAGCACATCGGGAGCAATTTGGGGTTCAGTGTCTTGCCCAAGGACACTTCGACATGTAGACAGGAGGAGCCGGGATTCGAACCGCCGACCCATGGATCATTGGATGACCTGCTCTACCTCCTGAGCCACAGTCGCAGTCACAGAGCCACAAACACCTGATGCATCACATGCACATGACTTGTGGCAAAATGTACAGCAGAGATGCCCTGGCTCACTATACAGGGCTTTTCTGAAGCAGCTGTTTTTGCCTGCCTGAAGAACTTCTTTTTACTGCCTTAAACAGATGCGTTTTTGTGTTTCTCCGTTACTCCCAGCTCTGCCAAAAAGCTGTCTCTGTCTCTCTCTGTCCAAGCTGACAGAATTTAGGAGCTGGATGAAAAGCAAGGTTACAGAATGGAGTGAACTTTGATGTCTAATAGCACACTTAAAAATATAGCAGCAGAACCTGGTCTACCGGGACTATGTATCAGTTTCCAGAGCCAGAAATCTCTATTTTAAGAGCTGGAATTCTCTGTCAGAGAGACAAAGACAAAATTCAGTGAGATCTGATCATAAAGGCATTGTATTGCTTTATTCACTTACACAGAGTATTGCAAAATGGAAGTACTCAAGTAAAGAACCCTAAAAAATACTTCTCATGTACTGTACTAGAGCAAATGTACTTATGTTACTTTGTTATGTTTATACAGTGTTGCTTGCTCTTCTTTATCAAAGAGACCTACGTTTTTGACCTGAAACTGTAGTGTCAAAAACATATTTCAGACAAGCTAGCAGAATTTACAGCTCTGAAAGAGAGATTTCCAGCTTTGAATCAATCAGAGTTCGGGCTCTACTAAATGATACACAGTAGACACAGTATGCTCCTATGCCGCTAAAATGAGGAACACCCTACAACAGCCATTACGATATGTGTATCCCTGGACTCCTTCAAAACCGCTCTCAAAGAGCACCTACGGACTGCTGCAATTCGAAACTGGTCCCTGTACTGTATAATCTGAATTTACAGCTCTGAAACAGTGATTTGCAACAGAGATGACCAGCTTTTAATCAATCAGAGAGTTCTGGCTCTACTAAATGATACACAGTAGACTGTGCTCTATAGGTTCTGCTCCTATGCCGCTAAAAAGAGGGGGACCCTGCTTAATCCACAAAGTAACAGATTTTGTATTGACTTGTGCTTTTGTTTGAAATGTACCCATTCTATTTTTCAAATTACTATTTTATTCTATAGTATGCGGTGTCACTGAGCAGTATGGGTGGGAGGGTTGAGGGTTTTCTTTCTCTTTTTTGTCCTTTATTTTTTCTTTATTTTTAAAAGAAAAATGTAATTCATATCATAATGTTTGTGTAACAATTTATAATCTGTTCTCAATAAAAACCTATTTGACAAAAAAAAGAAATGTACCCATTCTGCATACTGTGAAATAAAGATTTCAATCAATCAAATCAATCAATGCTGCTATTTTTTTTTATGTTTCATCATCTTCAAAATAACCCATGAAATGGGCCAAGATCTGGCTCGATATGAGAAGCTTTCCTCCGCGAAGCTGGGCTCAACTCTGCCTATAACATGAAACACCTCACTGATGACATGGAGTATCTGTACTGCATGTTGTGATTGAAATACTGGAATGTTTTCCACAATGTAATCTAGGTCAAATATGTATTCGCACTGTTCTACTACTGCCTTGATTAGTTCTGTGCTGAACCTGGTGCATGCAGCTATGTCAGTTGAGCTGTGGCTGGAACTAAATTTGACATATAATCCTCCAGCATCATGTCTCTGTCATTTGCTTCTACCTGTCTGCATTTTGCTGGCTTGGGAACAGCTTCCTGTAATGTCTCATAATTAGGAATCTGCTCAGCACAAATTTCAGAATCACATCCGCATTTTGAATGGCAGTATGTGCAACATAAATGTCCAGGCTCAATGCTTGTTGGATTTAACCATACAATCGCTTTCGGAAGCACATCTGTGCATCAGTTTTGACAATCTCTTTAACGGTGCATGTGCCTGACATCGACTTCTACCAGCCATGCCAATTTCCTGAACTATTGCCTCAGCATCCTCTGGTGCACCGTACAGGATAACATGAAACATGTCAGGGAAGTTGAGACCCATTCCAAAGGCAGTGGTAGCGATAACCACACGGCAGTTCCCATCCCCACGCAGAGAGGACACCACTCTGGTTTAGTTTTTTTCTAGAGTCTTGCTGTGGTACATCCCAATCAGTAGAGTCTCATGTTTCTGTTCACGGTTAACCCAAGCACCTTCCCCAAGCTGAGCTTTTAGGTAGCCAATACCCAATACCCTTCCTACTACCTTTAGTGTGCGACAGTAAATGACATTGACATTAATTGGCCTTTATCCAAAACCTCCTTTACCACCCAATCAAAACACTTAAGGCTGCTTGCTGGAACTTTACTCAGTCCAAGCCTTATGTTACGTCTCGGCTGGGACTGACATTCACTTGAGTTGTTTCTCCATGTTCAATATTTTGAGAACACAGTCCTGGGACTCAAGATCTGCTGATGCCATCACGGGGGTACCTGAGAATCACACAAAAAATGGATTTCAGTTGACTAACTGCAGCACACCACCAATACATATCGTAAAGTTTACTCTGTAAAGTAAAATACACTCAAAAGAAAATAATAATTTAGACAATATGTTTTTGATGCTTGGGCAGTTGGCACATGGGAAGAATAAGCACAGATGTTTCAGCTCTAGACCTTGCTCATCCAAAAGTAGAAATGGTGTATCCCTAATCCCCTGTGCCAAGGCAATACAATAATGACATGTTCTAGTCATCTAGCCATTACATGCCAACATGAACTGGATGTGCACAAACGTGAAATCCTTTACTTAACTTCTGACCACATTGTAGAGGCACCATTATTGCTTCTTGACATAATTAGAATATTCTATACAATATATTTCATTAATGATTTGTTTACTCACCTCTCTTTGTCAGGGATCGGAGCTCTCCAAGCCTTCCAAAACTTTCTCTGAATGCTGGCTTGCCATTGGAGCCCTTTCCCCTAGGACATTAATAAAAACACATTTTCTTTTCAAAATCTTTTTATTCAGGTTTTTGACAGTAGCCCAGGGGCAAAAAACATTACATATTTTGATGAGTGGAAAAATAGCCACATTCACTGTTATTGCTTGCAAGCAACAGGAACTTTAGCACAGTATACTTTTTTTTACCCTCCTAACTTTATTGAAATGTATGTCAAGTAGTTCAATATACTATTACAGCTTATTATACTTAGGCCTATATTGTGTAATGCAGCATGCAATTACAGCACCTTTTCTCCCTGTCATTTCTATATCTTTCATTGACCTGAAAGATAGACTGCCAAGATATTAACAGCCTGAGTAGCCTTGTCAAAATATCAAAAGATTAACAGCCTGACTAGATTATCAAAGTGAATTAGAAAGCAATACATTTATGCTGCAAGCAGTTAGCAATTCAATTGATGAATTTAATCTGTTGCCTTCAGGGAGTGATCATTGGCCTCCTCATTCACCGATATCTTCCAACGTTTCTTGTTGAAATTCTTTGTAAGAAAGTTCCTAAGAAAAGTCTGGTCATATTCATTATGTGTCCTTAAATAAACCACGTATTCTCGTATTGATGAATCCCGATAGAAAGTGCGTGGCAGTTAATTCCAATTAGCATGGTATAAACTCCTCAGACTTTAAACAGAAATCAAGTTGAGATAATTAACTCTTTGAGAGTTTCATGGATTTCTATATAGTTTTTAGACTTCTCTATGGCAGAATGGCGTTTTTGAATGATTTATTGAAAATTCTCTGTTGTGAATGTGTGACAACGAAAGACCTTCAGAGAAAGCTTGGCTTGTCTGCTTCCAGGAAAAAAGTTGATAAAATGTTTAGTTGTTGTGTTGGAAGCCATTTAAAAGAGCCTGCATTTACACTGGGTAGTGTTTCTAGGACAACAAAAAAAGTTATGCCCGGTTGAAGTTTTATTTTCTAAATAACTTTTTTTCTGCTGGGCGTACATAGCCATGCAATATCTCATTTTAAAGGGTGAGTTGTCTAGTTCAATTAAAATAAAATAAAAAGTTTCTCACATGTACCACTGTAGATATTTTGCCATCTATAAATAGCATGGTCAGTCATGATCAATCTGACCTATCCAGCTAAAAGTCCCCCTAGCTCTGAAATGGAACATCATATAAACTCAATTATTTTTTGGGGTAAAATTAGACATTCTAACGCACATTTTGATATATACCATGTTTACATAGTCTTACCAGTACCTTGTCTATTCATGCATGTATCTCAAAAACCTGTTGTGAAGAAACAGTTTTGATAAAAAAACACATCCAAGGACATTGTTTTGATATGACTTTGTGCCCATGATATGTATCAAAATATAGACTTGAATGTATACTGTATTATAACAAAAAATTGGGTTCTTACCATCTACCGTTACAGAGTAAATCACAGTTGAAACTCGCTTAGTCAAACCATAAACCTCAGAATAGTGAACAAAATAGCCATGACAGGTCTAACTCATTGTAAAAGCGTCTTTTATTTTTTATGACTACTAACATAATACAATTATAATAAATATTACAGAAAATAAATAGGCCTACATACAAAACAGTTGTCCCCAAACTCCCCAGTGTCCCCAAACCACTGCATTTTGTTAAGGAAATTATGAGGTCCCATCATTGGCAACCAGCAGAGGCGAAGGCACGACACAAGGCGTCCGGCATATCGTCAATTCGTTCTTTATTCATCGTTCCCATCATCTCAGTACAGCAGAATGGTTTAACAGTCCAACAGCACTCTCCCACCGCTCCCCTCATCAATGACATCCCACCCCCTTTTATTTCCCAACCACACACCCCCAAATTGACAGTCAGTGACAGGTGTTTTATTCAAATACAACAGGACATGGACAGATAATAACAGGTGGTGTTACAGCATCTCCGTTCATGGTGTTGTTCATGGTGTTTGCTGACAGACAGGAACCTACTCTAAATGGGATAACAGAGATGCTATACAAAATGTTCATATAAGGATCTGCGCTAAAGATAAGGGTGACACACAAATAAGTATACCTTTGCTGACAGTATGGAGGAGTCAAGTCAGCTGTTAGATTGACAGGAAGACTGCTCTAAATGGGAGATAGTTGGAGGCAAGCAGGAAACAACTAATTTGAGAACACACCCAAGTAGGTAGAGGCAATAGTGACAGCTGTCAGGTGACAGCTGTCGGTCAGTCCGAATGCGTATTTGTGATAGTCCATCCTATTTGACTGAATGGAATACAATTATAGTTCTTATTGAATAGTAGAATTGGCATTCTAAAACTGCCACTACAATCCACCGCTTTATATATGAAAATTGATACCTTATTAATTTACATGGCCCAGGAGATTTTTAGAATGACAAATATTGATGATTAAAACTGTATGGCTAGATTCATGTTTGATGACAGTGGTCAGATAAAGAAGGTTTCGCTATTAAGAAATTTAAAAATTACTGGACACATCTAGAATCAAGAAAAACACATCTATAGTTAAATTAGAAGATAGTAAACACATCTAGTTAAATTTAGGAAGAAATTTAAGAAGATAGTAGAGCTTGTAGATCTGCTATTTATATATTTTTTTCTTTCCCTATACTATTTTTTAACTTTGTAATTCCACACTACAAAATACCTATAATAGTTAGTTTAAGAACCAAATGAACTGAAATGATTTAACTCAAATTAAAATAATTGAAATGGATTATATTAGGATAGAATTTAATCACTCAACAATTAAAATAATGTAATACTTTAAAACTTTAACCTGGTAAAACTTTAACATTAGGATATTCTCCATTGAACAAAACTATGGCCACTGTTAGTCCCCTCTCAGGCTGTTTTTCACACCCGAAAATAAATAAATAAATAGACTGATAATGACCACGTCCTGTATTTTAGGCTCTCTGCTACTTTTAACTCAGTTACACACAAACGCACAAATACCTTTCCTCCCCCCCCCCATTCTGCCAGCTGGACAGAGAAAGAGAGAGAAAGGAAGGCTGTCAATCAGACATTTGTTTTTTTTTTCCAATATCGAATTAATTCAAATTAAACTGTTACTGATGTGACCAAGGTGAGGTCTCTTTGTCTTAATATTATCTCCATTCGTTCATTTTCTGTATTATATTACTTAAGCTAGCGTTCAACCAAAGAATATTTCATATTTATACCAGTGACTTTCTGATAAGGGACGTTCAACCCGAAACTATACTAAAGGCCTAGTGCTACCTAGTAAATACCAGAATTGACAGGAGATAAAATAATATTAGACGTTTAACCTTGTTAAACCCTCATAAATGATTGATTTCACACTATTGATTTTAACACCTTGAAACACTCACGATTTGAATAATTACTTAGATCCATGTTAATTTATTTGCAAAACTATAAATGTATTCCTTTTAACTAACCCACACATAGGCTGTACCAATGACCCCTCCCCCTCTTGCCATTTTGGGCACGGGGTGTTCAATGAGGAGTCCTTTTAGTACAGTACATGTGCGTGGAAATGAATTCCAATATCTTATCATCCTATTTTAGGATTTTCTAACATTGTTGTTCTTGCCTATACTTTTACAAATTTTAGATTGGAGTCTAGTTAGATTAAAATTTAGATTAGATTTTTAGTAGTTTATCAAAACTCTTGTAGTTCACTACTTGCACATGTAAGACTAAATAGATTAAATCACATAGGGTAAATTACAAACTAAAGATCTAGTTATTCTCAATTTTATTTACCAATTACAAACTAAAGATCTAGTTATTTTCAATTGTATTTACCCTGTCGTAGTTTGTTTTCTTTAGCCAAAATTGATTTGCTGGCCCGTCGTTGCTGTGCGCCGTAATACAGCAGCATGGTTCAGTGGACACCAACGTTTCATATGACCTGTCTGGCCGCAGTAATAGCACAAGTTGTTGACAGGAATGGTGTTGGCTGCGCTGGCTTCATCCTCTCCCATGTGGCGTGCGTGGTTTAGTTGCCGTCTTCTTCTGTCCTTCCTTTCCTGGAGTACAGCATCAACCCTGGCTCGGGTTTGTACTTGTCCTCTCACTGGTCGGCTGTGGTATGGTCCTGGGTTGCCAGGCTGGTTACGCCAGGCTTCCCACGGCGGTGGGTGTTGTCTTGGTCTTGGGGTAGGCTTGCTGATGTGGTCTAGCTGGAAGCCGCTCAGTTGATTGGTCATTTCTTTTCCTCTGTGTTTGGTCATTTGAAAGTCTGGTTCTGGCTGGTCTCTGTTGTGGTTGCGGTCGGCATAATAGTTGTTGTTTGGTAGGGACACTTGGAGTTGTGTGTCCCTTCCTTGGTCGTTGTAGTAGCTATCATCTTCATCGTTGACAGGAATGGTTGTTTCGGCGTAGTTGGCTTGGTCCGGGTGGTTGGTTGTGTTGGCGTGTAGTAGTAACGCCGCAGTTTGAAGTTCTTGTTCCAGGAGTGTCACACGTGATACTGCCTGGTCGATTAGCTTTTTCTGGTCCTCCAGTTGGAGTTGAAGAATCGCCTCCCTTTGCTGTGCGTCGCTCATTTCTTGTCGAAGTTTCTTTCGGCTCTGCCTTGCCCCCATCTTTAAAATCGTCGGGTTTTTTTCTCTGCGTCACTGCGTCCTTTGTTAATGACCCGTCTGGCCAACGCTGATCCAAATACCCTGCTCACAGCGCCATTTGTTAAGGAAATTATGAGGTCCCATCATTGGCAACCAGCAGAGGCGAAGGCACGACACAAGGCGTCCGGCATATCGTCAATTCGTTCTTTATTCATCGTTCCCATCATCTCAGTACAGCAGAATGGTTTAACAGTCCAACAGCACTCTCCCACAGCCCTCCTCATCAATGACATCCCACCCCCTTTTATTTCCCAACCACACACCCCCAAATTGACAGTCAGTGACAGGTGTTTTATTCAAATACAACAGGACATGGACAGATAATAACAGGTGGTGTTACAGCATCTCCGTTCATGGTGTTGTTCATGGTGTTTGCTGACAGACAGGAACCTACTCTAAATGGGATAACAGAGATGCTATACAAAATGTTCATATAAGGATCTGCGCTAAAGATAAGGGTGACACACAAATAAGTATACCTTTGCTGACAGTATGGAGGAGTCAAGTCAGCTGTTAGATTGACAGGAAGACTGCTCTAAATGGGAGATAGTTGGAGGCAAGCAGGAAACAACTAATTTGAGAACACACCCAAGTAGGTAGAGGCAATAGTGACAGCTGTCAGGTGACAGCTGTCGGTCAGTCCGAATGCGTATTTGTGATAGTCCATCCTATTTGACTGAATGGAATACAATTATAGTTCTTATTGAATAGTAGAATTGGCATTCTAAAACTGCCACTACAATCCACCGCTTTATATATGAAAATTGATACCTTATTAATTTACATGGCCCAGGAGATTTTTAGAATGACAAATATTGATGATTAAAACTGTATGGCTAGATTCATGTTTGATGACAGTGGTCAGATAAAGAAGGTTTCGCTATTAAGAAATTTAAAAATTACTGGACACATCTAGAATCAAGAAAAACACATCTATAGTTAAATTAGAAGATAGTAAACACATCTAGTTAAATTTAGGAAGAAATTTAAGAAGATAGTAGAGCTTGTAGATCTGCTATTTATATATTTTTTTCTTTCCCTATACTATTTTTTAACTTTGTAATTCCACACTACAAAATACCTATAATAGTTAGTTTAAGAACCAAATGAACTGAAATGATTTAACTCAAATAAAAATAATTGAAATGGATTATATTAGGATAGAATTTAAACACTCAACAATTAAAATAATGTAATACTTTAAAACTTTAACCTGGTAAAACTTTAACATTAGGATATTCTCCATTGAACAAAACTATGGCCACTGTTAGTCCCCTCTCAGGCTGTTTTTCACACCCGAAAATAAATAAATAAATAGACTGATAATGACCACGTCCTGTATTTTAGGCTCTCTGCTATTTTTAACTCAGTTACACACAAACGCACAAGTACCTTTCCTCCCCCCCCCCATTCTGCCAGCTGGACAGAGAAAGAGAGAGAAAGGAAGGCTGTCAATCAGACATTTGTTTTTTTTCCAATATCGAATTAATTCAAATTAAACTGTTACTGATGTGACCAAGGTGAGGT
Organism: Electrona antarctica; assembly: GCF_951216825.1. Classification (NCBI taxonomy): domain Eukaryota; kingdom Metazoa; phylum Chordata; class Actinopteri; order Myctophiformes; family Myctophidae; genus Electrona; species Electrona antarctica. Next base: position 20,049,799 of record NC_136802.1, read on the forward strand.
CTCTTTGTCTTAATATTATCTCCATTCGTTCAACATTTTCTGTATTATATTACTTAAGCTAGCGTTCAACCAAAGAATATTTCATATTTATACCAGTGACTTTCTGATAAGGGACGTTCAACCCGAAACTGCTTTATATCATGTATTACTATACTGATAAAGGACGTTCAACCTTGAAGAGAAAGGAACTATTTAACTTTCGTAAGCTCACTAGATTCGATTTTTTGCAGATCTCACCCCGAAAATAAATCCTTTCTCTCTGTTTTCTATACTAAAGGCCTAGTGCTACCTAGTAAATACCAGAATTGACAGGAGATAAAATAATATTAGACGTTTAACCTTGTTAAACCCTCATAAATGATTGATTTCACACTATTGATTTTAACACCTTGAAACACTCACGATTTGAATAATTACTTAGATCCATGTTAATTTATTTGCAAAACTATAAATGTATTCCTTTTAACTAACCCACACATAGGCTGTACCAATGACCCCTCCCCCTCTTGCCATTTTGGGCACGGGGTGTTCAATGAGGAGTCCTTTTAGTACAGTATATGTGCGTGGAAATGAATTCCAATATCTTATCATCCTATTTTAGGATTTTCTAACATTGTTGTTCTTGCCTATACTTTTACAAATTTTAGATTGGAGTCTAGTTAGATTAAAATTTAGATTAGATTTTTAGTAGTTTATCAAAACTCTTGTAGTTCACTACTTGCACATGTAAGACTAAATAGATTAAATCACATAGGGTAAATTACAAACTAAAGATCTAGTTATTCTCAATTGTATTTACCAATTACAAACTAAAGATCTAGTTATTTTCAATTGTATTTACCCTGTCGTAGTTTGTTTTCTTTAGCCAAAATTGATTTGCTGGCCCGTCGTTGCTGTGCGCCGTAATACAGCCGCATGGTTCAGTGGACACCAACGTTTCATATGACCTGTCTGGCCGCAGTAATAGCACAAGTTGTTGACAGGAATGGTGTTGGCTGCGCTGGCTTCATCCTCTCCCATGTGGCGTGCGTGGTTTAGTTGCCGTCTTCTTCTGTCCTTCCTTTCCTGGAGTACAGCATCAACCCTGGCTCGGGTTTGTACTTGTCCTCTCACTGGTCGGCTGTGGTATGGTCCTGGGTTGCCAGGCTGGTTACGCCAGGCTTCCCACGGCGGTGGGTGTTGTCTTGGTCTTGGGGTAGGCTTGCTGATGTGGTCTAGCTGGAAGCCGCTCAGTTGATTGGTCATTTCTTTTCCTCTGTGTTTGGTCATTTGAAAGTCTGGTTCTGGCTGGTCTCTGTTGTGGTTGCGGTCGGCATAATAGTTGTTGTTTGGTAGGGACACTTGGAGTTGTGTGTCCCTTCCTTGGTCGTTGTAGTAGCTATCATCTTCATCGTTGACAGGAATGGTTGTTTCGGCGTAGTTGGCTTGGTCCGGGTGGTTGGTTGTGTTGGCGTGTAGTAGTAACGCCGCAGTTTGAAGTTCTTGTTCCAGGAGTGTCACACGTGATACTGCCTGGTCGATTAGCTTTTTCTGGTCCTCCAGTTGGAGTTGAAGAATCGCCTCCCTTTGCTGTGCGTCGCTCATTTCTTGTCGAAGTTTCTTTCGGCTCTGCCTTGCCCCCATCTTTAAAATCGTCGGGTTTTTTTCTCTGCGTCACTGCGTCCTTTGTTAATGACCCGTCTGGCCAACGCTGATCCAAATACCCTGCTCACAGCGCCATTTGTTAAGGAAATTATGAGGTCCCATCATTGGCAACCAGCAGAGGCGAAGGCACGACACAAGGCGTCCGGCATATCGTCAATTCGTTCTTTATTCATCGTTCCCATCATCTCAGTACAGCAGAATGGTTTAACAGTCCAACAGCACTCTCCCACAGCCCTCCTCATCAATGACATCCCACCCCCTTTTATTTCCCAACCACACACCCCCAAATTGACAGTCAGTGACAGGTGTTTTATTCAAATACAACAGGACATGGACAGATAATAACAGGTGGTGTTACAGCATCTCCGTTCATGGTGTTGTTCATGGTGTTTGCTGACAGACAGGAACCTACTCTAAATGGGATAACAGAGATGCTATACAAAATGTTCATATAAGGATCTGCGCTAAAGATAAGGGTGACACACAAATAAGTATACCTTTGCTGACAGTATGGAGGAGTCAAGTCAGCTGTTAGATTGACAGGAAGACTGCTCTAAATGGGAGATAGTTGGAGGCAAGCAGGAAACAACTAATTTGAGAACACACCCAAGTAGGTAGAGGCAATAGTGACAGCTGTCAGGTGACAGCTGTCGGTCAGTCCGAATGCGTATTTGTGATAGTCCATCCTATTTGACTGAATGGAATACAATTATAGTTCTTATTGAATAGTAGAATTGGCATTCTAAAACTGCCACTACAATTCCAGTTGTTCTTGACGGTGTGTGTGTGTGTGTGTAGGCTAAATTTAAAAAAAACAACAACTGAAATGAATGAATGCATCCGGTTCAGTGTCGGAGAACTCCATCGCAGTCTTGACTCTTCGTCTTCATCATCATCATCATCATCCTCCTCCTCCTCCTCATCTGATGCCAGTTCTAAATATATAAAAATAAACATTTAGCTGTAGTCAGCCCGGCCAATAGCCAGTTGGGGGGGGGGGGGGGGACGTAGGCTATCTGACATCATCGTCATCATCATCATCACACGGAGACACACTAAACAATGTACAATCATGATAGTATACAATATTCAATGAATGCGATTATCATGCAAGCTCAGACGTCAATGAAACGTCATACAGATCTTATATAATACGCTACTGTTAGCTTCACTCCCCGTCCCCCCTCCGATCCTTGTAGCAAGGTCATCAACAACCACGCGTTGCTTCAGTAAACGATGCATGTTTGTTCTCCGTCTTTGTAGACAGTAAATAAAAGGAGCGAACATTACTCTAAAGATCAGATCGCCTATAAGGCACGCTACAATATAAAATACTTGTACTGCCATGCGTGCATGCCTGCTACGATACATTTGTACTGCACCGACCAACCGATCGACACCATTAGCCTTGGTGCTGGCTAATGGCTGGGGGCCATCGTGGTGAGTCATTCTGGCGTCATGATCTGACTAGTAGTAGTAATTATCCAAGCATCTATTTGTAGCGATCATCTTATGATTTCTGATCACTATAGAAGGATCTACAATAAGATTACCTCAAAACATTCCGGGTTGATCGTCTTCTTCAATGGTTTCCCGGTATAGCTCATCGGACGACGATGGGGAGACAATGAAAAAAGGAGGGAGGGAGCAGCGAGTCTCGCTGTAAGCACTGGACCAGGGCTACTCCGCCTGGAGAAGGCGACTGGGACGCGTATGGATCAATACTACTACCACAAAACTCGCTCAAATAAATAGTACTGCTTGTAACTGCCCCCTGGGCTTGGTTAATGGACATTAATGATGAGACAGTAGAGTTTCCAAACTGATGATGATGATGCTCTTTATTTTGGTGAAGCACCAAAATGCACCGTAAAAACTGCAGAAATATGACAAAAATATAACCAACATTAAAGTCAAAATACACTAGTCATTAAACATACAGTTTAGCCAAAAATAAGCTTCAAACTTGACAAACACAATGGTATATTTCTTAATCATCATAAGCCAACTTTTAGCTATAAAATTACATAAGACATGAATTAACTCTTGTAAATATCTCTTAGGAAGACAAGAAACACGTGTTGCAATCATTGTGGTGTGGCATTTAGGTGTTTACATTTGAGCAATAAAAACGATCTTTTTAACTATACTTAATGTAAGCACACACTCTTGGCACTATGAAATCTTAATCTTGCAAACCTCATTCCGCCGTCCAAGGGGTGTTAAACATGAAATATAAACGTTATAGCTGACAGAGTTCGTTCTGAACTGCATGCTCTGCCGCCATCTTGTCTTTCAATGAACTTTCAACTCTTTAACGTCACCTTCACCTTGTATTGACGCAATGCGCGCCCAGAAAGGACATGGGCCAACTCTGCCACCTAGTGGACAGTTTGTAAACCACACATAACCCAGAGCTGCTCAGGGTGGTCATTTACACTCCCACCAAATCCTGCTATGATGAAATACAGTTAAAACATATGAATGAATCATACAGGAATTCTAGATCAACAATTGACCACTCTTTTCTTAGCCCTGCAAAAATGTGTAGCACAATACAAAAGTCATTTAAACCTCTCCCCTTTCAGTATATCAAAGATATGTAACGAGCGTCTCTATCACTCTCAAGGAGGTTGAGTGTTGTCATAGTCATGTGGATTGTAGCATTTACGTATTGCAACTTCTCTGAATTTCTTAATGCCATCCTTCCACTCCTCCCACCGTAGCTTCAAGTGGTCCGACTGTGGTCCGTCCTGACGAGTTGAAGGTTGTTTTCTCCTGTCGACATTGAAGGTGAAAGTGTCCTCTTCGAAAGACCGCTGAAGGCCAACTGCATGCTCCGTTAGAATGGCACCCTGTTTGAGCTTCCGAGGTTCAGTGGCTGTAGCTCTTTCGGAGGGGTCTACGTAGTCCTTCCAGTTGAATTTGTGCAGGTGTGGGCTACACAAATCCTGTGCTTCGATGATTAGTCTATTGGCTTCTTCAAAAGCTGAGACACTGGTTAGCTCTTTCTGTCGAATGTAGTCACTGGGGAATTGTATGAAGCGAACATCATCCTGTGACTCATACTTGCCTTTGTAGATCCTTTCGATGAGGTCTGACTCCAGGGTTTTCAGGACGTCAGTCGTTGATGGGGACGGCATTTCCTTTACGGCAACTCGGTGCACAATACTCTGGGTTCCCTGTCGCTCTTGTTGACGATTCGATGTGCCTATTATGCTCCAGCCAAGCTCCGTTCGTTGTGCAAAGGGTTCGTTTTTGCTTCCTGTGACAACTTCAATAGGAGCTAGCGCTGCTGGACAGTCACAGCCGATTAACAGTCCCACCTCACAGTCTTGAAGTGCTGGCAGCTTGTCTGCCAGGTGTTTGAGGTGAGGCCACTGTAGTGCTGTTTTCCAGGTTGGGATGTAAGACTTGTCCACTGGGATGAAGCTACGAGTGTAGGCTTGTGGTACGCTGACGTTGTTTCCAGTTTGGAGTGCTCGAACTTGTAGACTTGTGACACACTTACTTGTTATGACTGTGTCCACAGCTGTCATTGTACTGAGTCTCAGCTTCACTGGTTGACTTTCCACATTCAGCTTGTCCAGCAGACCTTCTAGGATGAATGTTGAATCGCTCTGTGTATCGAGCAGTGCATAAGTGAGAACCTCTCTCTGTGGCTCTTCCGTTGAGGACACGAATACTGGAACAATGTTAGAGGTGGCACTGGCAGGACCAAATCTTGTCGTTGTATGCGATACTACCTTGTGGATTTCTTGTCTTTGATCGTTCGTCGTAGCTGAGTCACTCTTTTTTGTTTCCACTGGCCTTTGTGTTCTCTCTTCGTGGAGACATGTTGGATGGCGACGGCTGCAGGTGTTACACGTGTGTCGCCCTTTACATTCTATACTTTTGTGTCCTGACCTCAAGCATCCAAAGCAGAGATTGTTTTGATGGATGTATGCCTTTTTATCTCCAATGGTTTTTGATGCAAAAGTGGGGCACCTCACAATGCTGTGTGTTTCTTCCTTGCAGACAGAGCATGGTGGTTTCGCTTTACTGGATGAATATTCTGTCTCTGAGGTGTCATCCTCCTCTTCCATGTTTGTGTAGAATGCTCTGGCTCTCTTGGGAAACTTCTCTTCTGTAGTTTTGGAGCTAAACAGTAATGGGGAAGCAATGGGGTTGCAGGCTATCCGGGCCTCTTTGTTCAGGAACGCTGTGAAACTTGCTAGACTTGGATAATTTCCAGACAAGTCCAGTTCATCTACTACGATTCTGCTCCACCTTCGTACGATCCACTCGGGGAGTTTACTGAGCAGTTTGTGATTTTCTTCACAGTCGTTTAGAATAGCCAGACCTCTGACGTGGGGCATTGCCTCTGTGCATCCTTTTAAGAAGTCAACAAACTCTCTAAGTGCAAAGGGATCGTTTGCATTGATCTTAGGCCATCTCATGAGCGTATCTCTAAAGGCCTTCTGTATGATGAAAGGATTCCCATACCTCTCTTGCAGGACTGTCCATGCTCCTCTGTATGCATCCTCTGAGTCCCTGTAGAAGAATCCCTCCACAGCCTTGCGTGCTTCTCCATTAAGGTACATTTTCAGATAGAACATCTTCTCACTTGGTGGGAGGGGCTTTCGATCGATCAGGGCAATGAATGTCATTTTCCAGTCAAGAAACTTCATGGGGTCACCACTGAATGTTGTTGGTTCTGGTGCAGGCAGGCGGTTCATGCTTAATGAGCTTGCGATTGCTTGGGCTAGACTGACAGCCTCTTGGTTGGCTGACACCCCAGGAGATGCTTGGTGAGCAGTGTTCGTTTCTGGGTTATTCTCTTCTTCGTAATCGCTTCCAGAACTGTCGTAGGCCCTCACACGGGCTGCTGCTACCTTGACTCCTGTTTCTGCCTTTAACTGCTGTAGCTTTGTCCTCTCCTTCTCCAGCTTCATTCGAAACTCCGCCTCCTTCTGCTTCATTGCTGCCAACATTCTAGCCTCTTCACTCTCTAGTGTGTGGAGATGTTCTTGTTGAGCCTGGATTTCTTTCATGGCCTTTGCTTCTTCCATCTTAGCTGCAAGTTCTGCTTCTGCATCTTCTCTTTTGTTTGAGTTATTTGATTTTTCTGAAATGGTTTCAGTCTTTGTATGACCGAAGACAGACCCATACTCATCCTTATTTAGTCTAATTCTCACTCTGTCCTTTTCCAGTCGGTCATTAAATTCTTCTTTAACAGTCTCTCTTCGTAGACACACAAGATCATTAATCTCGCTCGTCAGAGTGACACATGCTTCCATCCTCTTGAGGATCTCTTGTGTTGGGGTCTGGTTCTGTATAATTGACTGATAGTCAAGGCAGACATCATCCCGACTTGACTGGATGTCTTGGTTCAATTTATCAAGGTCGTCTACAGTGCAAAAGGCTTTTAATTGAATCCTATTTTCCCGTGCAATCTTCTTCCATGTGTCATAAGCCTTGTTAAATGATTTCTCTTTTTTCTTCGTATCCTTGTCATGCATTTCTCTTCCTTTCTCTGTGAATGTTCTTTGTCTTGTACTTCTCCTCTTGTCCTCCTCTTGTGTCTCTACTGTGTTGCTTACTTGTTCTCCGTTGTCTGACATCTTGTTCACTTGGTGCTCTGAAGAGGACTCACAGGAAGGGAAGGGTCACACAGAATGGATGTCTCTGGTCGTCGTGTCGATGATAACTCGCTGGTCTCGTATCCAGCAGTGAGTTTTTACTGTAACTGCCCCCTGGGCTTGGTTAATGGACATTAATGATGAGACAGTAGAGTTTCCAAACTGATGATGATGATGCTCTTTATTTTGGTGAAGCACCAAAATGCACCGTAAAAACTGCAGAAATATGACAAAAATATAACCAACATTAAAGTCAAAATACACTAGTCATTAAACATACAGTTTAGCCAAAAATAAGCTTCAAACTTGACAAACACAATGGTATATTTCTTAATCATCATAAGCCAACTTTTAGCTATAAAATTACATAAGACATGAATTAACTCTTGTAAATATCTCTTAGGAAGACAAGAAACACGTGTTGCAATCATTGTGGTGTGGCATTTAGGTGTTTACATTTGAGCAATAAAAACGATCTTTTTAACTATACTTAATGTAAGCACACACTCTTGGCACTATGAAATCTTAATCTTGCAAACCTCATTCCGCCGTCCAAGGGGTGTTAAACATGAAATATAAACGTTATAGCTGACAGAGTTCGTTCTGAACTGCATGCTCTGCCGCCATCTTGTCTTTCAATGAACTTTCAACTCTTTAACGTCACCTTCACCTTGTATTGACGCAATGCGCGCCCAGAAAGGACATGGGCCAACTCTGCCACCTAGTGGACAGTTTGTAAACCACACATAACCCAGAGCTGCTCAGGGTGGTCATTTACACTGCTTTCAACTTTTTCTGCTAGAAAATCGCTCGGGCGAGACGGGTAAACAGGCAAAACAATGAAAACTATGAAGACTCCCTCTGCCCCCACTGTTTACAGGGGGTTGGACCAGCTTCCAATGGCAACACGTACACGTGTGTCACGTGACACGGGTTTTCTGGGTAATGTAGTTGGAATATAAGCTCAGGAATTTAAACAGCGCTTCGGAGCATATTAATATGTTTAGATTAATCAAAAACGGCGAAGACGCCAATTGGCGTCATTGATCATTTACGGAATTCTGATGAAGACGCCAATTGGCGTCTTTCATCTTCTAAGGGTTAAGGACGTCTAAAGCCCTAACCACACCAAAGGGTCGAGACTGTTTTAGCGTTGTCCCAGCGGTGTGATATGTCCTGTTGCACGTTGACCCACGTCGTCCCAAGTTCAAAGTCAAAATCATACGATTTGTCACACACGTTACCGCAGTGAAATTTGTACTCCGCATTTGACCCATCTCTTGGAACGGTGAGACGCAGCCAAGGAGCGGTGAGCTGCAGCCGTGCCGCGCTCGGGAATCATTGATTAGTTGATTTGACCCCCCAATCAAACCCTTTGTTGCTGAGTGCCAAGCAGGGAGGCATTGGGTCCCATTTCTACCGTCTTTGGTATGACCCGGCCGGGCATCGAACCCCGACCTCCCAGTTTCAGGGTGGACACTCTAACCACATGGCCACTGTCAAGTTGTCCCAAGTGATTCAACGAATGGAATTCAGTGGCCCAAACCACACCAAAGGGTCACCATGCAACTCCTTGCAACCGTTCGGACCCAAGGAGTTGCATGCGACCCTTTGGTGTGGTTAGGGCTTTAAAGTTGGTGGAGCATCGTGCGTGTGTGAAAGGGGGGGGGGGGTACACGGTAACAGGAAAAACACAAATTTGGGCATGTACAACTTCCTGGTCTCAATTGCACATGTTTCTTTCCTTCCATGGAGCAACATGGCGTCCACCGTACGGTCTTCGCTTCTCGTCCTCTTTAGGTAGTCCTTGGTTTCCGGGCTGCTTCCCTATACTTCCTTCACAGGTGTTACAGATTATACAAATTAAGGCTCTGTTCCATTTAGTGTGCAGTGGTTCTCAAACATTTTAATTTAAGGACCCCCATAACTCTGAGACTGTACAAATGGAACACTCTCCATTTGTACACTCTCAGAGTGACACACCCATACTGGGCCATTTGGAACCCACTCAAGGACAATTTGAGACCCATGGGTGTAGCGGAGTGTTTCCAGTGAGCCAACATGCACAATAGCAGCAGCACCCTGCCTATGGTGTGTGCCATACACACACACACACACACACACACACTCTCTCTCTCACTCTCACACACACACACACACACACACACACGCACGCACGCACGCACGCACGCACGCACGCAAGCACACACACACACACACACACACACACGCGCGCGCGCGCGCGCGCGTGCGCGCGCGCGCGCCTCCTCCTCCGCGCCACACATACACGCACTGTAATTACAGAATTACAGTACGTTTCAAGCACAACTCAATACAAAAACTGTTAGCTGTGGACGATACAATAAAAGCATTACACTTGTTTACAACAGGGCCCACCATGTTCAATTCATCATAACATTTAGAGACCTACAAATACACAATTCTTTATATATGGAGGTTTAGGCCTGAGAACATAGGAAGAGGTTGTGTTTTGCAATAGATGCAGAAATTGACAGGAAGCCAGTGTGGTTGTTTTCCGTGTGGGGGAGATGTGCTGACGAGGCTATTGGTGTGAGTTAGAACGGATGGTATAGCTCAATGTTGTGCTAGTAGGCGAGGCCTGAGCAACACGCTGACCAATCAGACCTGCATCCTCCAATGACACTGTTTCCTGTCCTTTCATGGGCAGGTGGAGTGGAGTCCTTCTTAAAGCAGTGGACTAGACCTGTCCTGTCACACTGAGGACATCTGTCCTGTCACACTGAGGACGTCTGTCCTGTCACACTGAGGACGTCTGTCCTGCCATAGCACTGAGGACGTCTGTCGTGTCACACTGAGGACGTCTGTCCTGTCACACTGAGGACGTCTGTCCTGCCATAGCACTGAGGACGTCTGTCCTGTCACACTGAGGACGTCTGTCCTGTCACACTGAGGACGTCTGTCCTGTCACACTGAGGACGTCTGTCCTGCCATAGCACTGAGGACGTCTGTCCTGTCACACTGAGGACGTCTGTCCTGCCATAGCACTGAGGACGTCTGTCCTGTCATAGAACTGAGGTCGTCTTCTTAGACTGCAGCACAACAACGCCAGGTAAGAAACATTATAATTATAATATATTTTTTTTTATTTTTATTATTTTTTTTATTTTTGAGTGGTGTAAACCACTCCTACGACTGGCTTTGTTAGTTTACGTGTCTGTCTGTCTGTATGTCTGTTCGTACCAAAAAATGAGCGTGGTTGCTACGGTCATCCAGTTCACCCTGGTGTGATTTCATTACGTCAGACATTACGTCAGATCAGAGCTGATCAGGCTATATAATACCTTACACGACTCAGTTCACACGGGTGTGATTTTTTATTAATAAGGGACCAAGCCCGAAGGTATTTGCCGTTTTTTGCTAAACTTTGCAAAAGAGGGTATGCGTGTGAGTGACATCATCTTCATGTCTGGAAGTAATGCAGGAACGCCTGAGTGCCAAAAAACTACTTTCTGGCCTCGACGTACACCCCATACATCCAATCAGAAAAGTCCTATCTGATTGCATTAAACAACGTTAAACAATGTTAAACTCACTTTGCCACTCGATTTGCCATTCGCTTTATGCATGTGCATACTCTTTATGCCATGACGTTAAGCTGTGTGTGTGTTCAACAACACAGCCATGACGTTAAGTTGTGTGTGTGTTCAACAACACAGCCATGACGTTAAGCATGTGTATGTGTTCAAACAACACAGCCATGACGTTAAGCTGTGTGTGTGTGTTCAACAACACAGCCATTACGTTAAGCTGTGTGTGTGTTCAACAACACAGCCATGACGTTAAGCTGTGTGTGTGTTCAACAACACAGCCATGACGTTAAACTGTGTGTGTGTGTGTTCAACAACACAGCCATGAAGTTAAGCTGTGTGTGTGTTCAACAACACAGCCATGAAGTTAAGCTGTGTGTGTTCAACAACACAGCCATGACGTTAAGCTGTGTGTGTGTGTTCAACAACACAGCCATGACGTTAAGCTGTGTGTGTGTTCAACAACACAGCCATGCAAAATAACACTGACAGCTATGAGGTGACGGAAAGCTTGATCTGCATAGCAACAGTTGCTAAACTATTTGGATTGGCATTGATTGGACAATAGCTTTTTGGGGTGGGGTTTATCGAAGGGCTAATTGTGTTCGTCAATGAAGAGTGCACGGGAGGGGGCCACACACACGCACGCACGCACGGGGGGCCACACGCACGCACGCACGCACGCACGCACGCACGCACGCACGCACGCACGCACGCACGCACAAACACACACACACACACACACACACACACACACACACACACACACACACACACACACACACACACACACACACACACACACACACACACTGTCCCACGTGCAACATACGCTATCGTGCTTGCATGTGTGGTAAACAGCCCATTGTACAGGAAATGCTTTCCAACTTCTGCTTTCCTCCTTCCCATTCTATGACTAACCATTTAGCATTTAAGCATTGCCACACACACACACACACACACACACACACACACACACACACACACACACACACACACACACACACACACACACACACACACACACACACACACACACACACACACACACACCACCCCCACAGAAGCAAAGGTATGAGTTAAAACGTTCATTGTGAAAGAATATATTCACAGATTTGTGCCACATTATACGATTTTTCAAAAATAGCAGATCTACAAGCTTGTAGATCTGCTATTTTTCAATAGATAAAGTTTAAAATAATGGTTAAAACACCAGAAGGGGTTCCCATCATGAATGGGTTAAAGGGACACTTCAGATTTAGAGCACTTTCCTGGGGGTCTTTATGTGTGTAATATGTGGTTTTAGATATTTTAGGTTTTAGCAGTGAGCCCAGTGTCTCTGATGTCATCGACACTGGTGACTGGGCTCACTTCCTTCCTGGACTTTAATTCCCATAATGCTTTGGTGCACTGCTCCTCCTTGTGGATAGGGGGAGGGATTTCTTACTGACACAACATGTAGTCCAGGAAGGAAGAGTTCTAAATCTTGTCATTAACACATATTCTTTTGCAAAAAGGGTGAAGTTTCCCTTTAAGCACTGTAACACACACACATGCTATTGACATTTAGCATTTAATCATTTTAACTTGTATGAACAGTTCCTGATCAATCATTTTAACTTGTATGAACAGTTCCTGATCAATCATTTTAACTTGTATGAACAGACCAGCTAGGGCCTTAATGTTACGGGCCATGCCGACCGACCGACCACACACACACACACACACACACACACACACACACACACACACACACACACACACACACACACACACACACACACACACACACACACACACACACACACACACACACACACACACACTCTGTTATGACCTGGCTCTTGGGCCATAACAAAGGAGGAAGACACACGGCTGTTTAAAAGTGCACAAACCAATATTTATTTACCATATAAACATACATATGAATCAAACAATTTACAATTTACAATTTAGGCATTTAGCAGACGCTCTTAATCCAGAGCGACTTACATTAAGCAATAACAAAAGCATGGTATACATCACATATATAAAAAGTAGTTATCATGAATCATGCGTAGACTAAGAACGTAACAGTGGAGTATCTATGTAAACTATACATACTATACTATATAATATATTATACATGTGTACTATAAAGTGCTATGACTACATAAAGTGCAATTCTAGAGCTGTCTACGTAACAAGCTATAAGTCTGTTTAAAATACTATCTAAGTCTACATAATGTGCTATCTAAGGGGCTAGGCTATACTATCATACAAAGTGGGGTGTGTTAATCAGTAGATCAGCAGTGTAAGTGAGTGGATGTGTGGTGAGTGTAGTGTGGGGTGTTGAATGGTGCGAACACATGCTGCTGCTCTCATGGAAGGAGAGAGAGCATTTTTTTGTCAGATTTTGTTGATTAATTGTGAATTAATTGTTAATTGTAATTGTGAATTGTAATTCACTTGTCCTCATAGTTTTGTCCTCATAGTTTTCTGTCTGAATTGGTAGGTCCAGCATTTTGTTTTAGTACATATAACACCGCCATGCTGGAGTGACCGAGTGTTTCACCGTAACACCGCCATGCTGGAGTGGCCGAGTGTTTCACCGTAACTCCGCCATGCTGGAGTGACCGAGTGTTTCACCGTAACACCACCATGCTGGAGTGACTGAGTGTTTCACGGTAACACCGCCATGCTGGAGTGGCCGAGTGTTTCACCGTAACTCCGCCATGCTGGAGTGACCGAGTGTTTCACCATAACACCGCCATGCTGGAGTGGCCGAGTGTTTCACCGTAACTCCGCCATGCTGGAGTGACCGAGTGTTTCACCGTAACTCCGCCATGCTGGAGTGACCGAGTGTTTCACCGTAACACCGCCATGCTGGAGTGACCGAGTGTTTCAACGTAACACCGCCATGCTGGAGTGACCGAGTGTTTCACCGTAACACCGTCATGCTGGAGTGACCGAGTGTTTCACCGTAACACCGTCATGCTGGAGTGACCGAGTGTTTCACCGTAACACCGCCATGCTGGAGTGACTGAGTGTTTCACCGTAACACCGCCATGCTGGAGTGAGCGAGTGTTTCACCGTAACACCACCATGCTGGAGTGACCGAGTGCGAGTGGCCGAGATTTTGGGTGTTGGAATTTGGTTTAAGTCCACTCACCTGTAGACTTTTGCAGCCCTCTGCCCCAGCCAAATGATTGCCATGGCAACCCCCACACCTGCCAATTTATTACTTAACTAGTCCACTTTTCACAGTCAGTTTGCACTCTTCAGACAGTCAGACAGACAGACACAGAGATCTCCATATATGGGCACAACAGGGACACAGACATAGTTAAAGCGGGTGCTATGACGACGGGTATTGCATACTAGGTTCCCAACTTGCATCTTTCCCAAGTAGGCCGGTGGCCGCCGGGCACAGGTCTAGTAGTGCAGCAGATTAAGTCAATATATCATAAGAATCGTTCACTTGATCATACAAGCACCAAATTTGGCACACAAGTGCTTCAGAACCTACTCTCTCAGAAAAGTACGTTGTCCACTTGAAAAAACAAAATGGCCACCATTTTTCAAGATGGCTGCCTTTCAAAATGGTTTTAAACAGTGTTTGAACTATAGTTTGATTGAATAATCTTATTGTGATGGCATATACATCGAAATGTATGTTTCTGAGTATGAGAAATCCAATTCTGCATTTAGCAAATCAAAATTATTGAATATTATGATGATACAATGGGAATTAAACGAAAAGCTGGGGCAGATTAAGTCAATATTCCATAAGAATTTTTCACTTGGTGGTACAAGCACCAAATTTGGCACACATGATGTCCAGGATGTACTTTCTATGAAAAGCACCTTATCCAGCTGAAAATCCAAGATGCTGCCAGTATTCAAGATGGCCGGCTCGTCAAATGCAAGAAAACAAAACAACAAAAAGGTTTTCGAAGTAGAATTTAAATGTGTTAATGATCCAAACATAAAAATGAAAGTATTCTGACTGTAAGAACTTAATGGTGTTGGAATTGAATTCCAATATGGCCGCCAGTTTGCAAGATGCAGCTATTACGTGACTCAAAATTAGCGTTTTCGGAAGCTGTATGATCATAGATATTGTTGAAGGGCAACATCATTCGTTGATCATGCATTGAAATGCTGTGATCAAGCTCTATTGGTTTGTAATTTTGTATATAAAAGTGATGTCAAAGCACAACCAGGACACACTGGTGACATCACTGCTGTGAGACTCCGCATGGGGTTCAGTGTCGGCTTGTAGCGTAGCTGTAGTTGTGGTTTACTAACTGTTGTAGTGTACTCACTGTAGTTTGTTGTATAGGCTACTTTAGTGTCCTAAATGCTAATTAGCCCCCATATACATCTCCACTAGAAGTTTAGTTAGTTGTAGTATTGTAGTTAGATAGCCACACCTGAATTGACAAGATGTGCCAGCGTGGGAGAGCTGAGACAAGGGTAACGGGGCTTCAGTTACCTGGATGGTGTACAGATCGCACAGGACTTAAATGGCACTGGATGAACGGTCGGGCTAGGTGTAGGGGACCAGATGCTTGAACCTAGATCAAGGTTCAAGGTTGGACTTTATTGTTACATCTTATGTACAGGTACATAAGAGTAGAACTTATTTCTGTTTGGCTTCCTTACAGACAATGCAGCGGCATAGATAGCATAGGCTAATATTCAAACAACAAAAAACACAGCAAGCACAGCAAAACAAAGGGATAGAATAAAGAGTGCTAGAAAAATAGTAACATATGTACATGTGCATGTTTCCCTGTAGTAGCAAAGTTAGGTAAACTCTCACCCTGGTTCTTATCAGTTCGTTCATGTTCATGATTATTTGGGGAAAGAAGCATATTTGCAGTCTATTTCCAGTGGCTTCGAGACTGCGAAAACGTTTTCCATGTGGCAGCATCTCAAACAGTCTGCGGTTGGGATGGCTTGGGTCCCTCATAATTCCACGACGAGCTTTGCTGACACAATCCCTGTCTCAGCTCTCCCACGCTGACACATCCTGTCAATTCAGGTGCGGCTATCAACTACAATGCTACAACTAACTAAACTTCTATTTGAGATATACAGTATACAGGGGCTTATTAGATAGCATTTAGGACACTAAAGTATACTACAAACTACAGTGAGTACACGACTACAACAGTTAGTAAACCACAACTACAGCTACGTTACAAGCCGACACTGAACCCCATGCTGAGTCTAACGGCAGTGATGTCACCAGTGTGTCCTGGTTGTGCTTTGACATCATCTTATATACAAAATTACAGCATTTTAATGAATGGTGATGTTGCCCTTCAACAATATCTGTGATCAGACAGCTTCCGAAAACGCAAATTTTGAGTTGAATAATAGCCACCATCTTGAAAACTGGCGGCCATATTGGAATTAAATTGACACCATTCAGTTCTTCCAGTCAGAATACATTCATTTGTTTGGATCAATGTGTGGATCACACATTTCTGTTCACTAAAGTTCTACTTATTCATTTGACAAGGTGGCCATCTTGAAAACTGGTGGCCATCTTGGATTTTCAGATGGAAAACGTACTTTTCTTAGAAAGTACATCCTGGACATCACACCAAATCTGGTGCTTGTACCACCACATGAAGGATTATTATGGAATATGGACTTAATCTGCCCCACTTCGTCGTTTAATTCCCATTGTATCATCATAATATTAAATAATTTTGATTCTAAATGCAGAATTGGATTTATCATACTCAGAAACATATATTTTGATGTATAGGCCATCAAAATAGGATTTTATAGCTCAATATAACTCAAACACTGTTTAAAACCACCTCAAATGGCGGCCATCTTGAAAAATGGTGTCCATTTAGTTTTTTTCAAGTGGACAATGTACTTTTCTGATAGAGTAGGTTCTAAAGCACCTGTGTGCCAAATGTGGTGCTTGTATGATCAAGTGAACGATCGTTTCAGTAATCTGCTCCACTATAGTGAACACAATAGTCACAAACGTCACTGTTGTTGTCATTTGTCACCAGAACTGTTAGAAGAAGCAACAAGGAAGACATCAACATGGGGAACTTCCCAGGCAGACGCAGACGAAAGGTATGTTTATTTACAAAGCAGACTAACTGAAGACCAGAGCTGAGTTGTTTAAATGTGTTGCAAACATTCACTGTTAGTATAAAGACTGTAGGCAGTAGCATCTGTACATTAACATCACTGTTAGTCTACAGACTGTAGACAGTAGCATCTGTACATTAACATCACTGTTAGTCTACAGACTGTAGACAGTAGCATCTGTACATTAACATCACTGTTAGTATAAAGACTGTAGGCAGTAGCATCTGTACATTAACATCACAGAGGTCAATTAGCCCTTCTTCGCTAAGTCCCTCCCCAACATGTCCTTGTCCAGTATTGATGATATGCACACGGCTGCCATCTTGCCAGCAAGGTGCTAACTAGATGCAACTTCCCATAGACAGCCCATTCATCCAAACAGAACAGTCCTATCTGTTTGTATTAAATAACGTCACACTCACCAACATTGCAGCTGTACGGAAAGCTTGAATTATCCTGTGAGCTACATGTGACGTATGAGCTACTCCCTGTCAAGAAATTCCTTTGCAGATGATTTTTGCAGATGAAGTGCTGGAGTTTGGAAGTGCTCGTTGACTATCACTCAACAGCCCAAGTGTACCACATGTTTTGAATGTGCACATAATGCAGGAGGCAGCAGGAGGTTGCTTTACTGATAACGAGCGCTTCCAAACCCTGACACTTAGAAAAATAATCATCTGCAAGGAAGTTATTGACAGGAAGTAGCTCATAACATGTCTACGCTGTGTCCGCGTGCTCGGGAGTAAGTCGGAATCGTTTCCAGTGGGGGTTGGCCTTCGCCATGGGGCTGCGCATTGTCACCTATCCTGTTTGTGATTTTCATGGACAGGATCTCGAGGCGAAGTCGTGGCGGAGAGGGTATTCGGCTCGGTGACCTAAGGGTTGCATCACTGCTTTTTGCAGATGATGTGGTCCTGATGGCACCATCGGTCCAAGACCTTCAGCTCTCACTGGACCGGTTCGCAGCCGAGTGTACGGCTGTACGAGTGTACGTCTCCAAATCTGAGGCCATGGTTCTCAGCAGGAAACCGGTGGATTGTGCAGTCCGGGTAGGGAATGAGGCATTACCCCAGGTGAAGGAGTTCAAGTATCTCGGGGTCTTGTTCACGAGTGAGGGGAGGACGGAGAAGGAGATCAGCCGGAGAATCGGAGCGGCAGGGGCGGTATTGCAGTCGTTGTACCGCACTGTTGTGACGAAAAGAGAGTTGAGCCAGAAGGCAAAGCTCTCTGTCTACCGAGCAATCTTCGTTCCTACTCTCACCTATGGTCATGAAGTGTGGGTCATGACCGAAAGAATAAGGTCGCGAATACAAGCGGCCGAAATGAGTTTTCTTCGACGGGTGGCTGGCATCTCCCTTAGAGATAGGGTGAGAAGTTCAGTCACACGAGAGAGACTCGGAGTAGAACCGCTGTTCCTTCGCCTGGAAAGGAGTCAGCTGAGGTGGTTCGGGCATCTGGTTAGGATGCCTCTCGGGCGCCTCCCTAGGGAGGTCCTCGACGCACGTCCCACTGGGAGGAGACCCCGGGGCAGACCAAGGCGCAGTTGGAGGACTCACTGGCCTTGGAACGTCTCGGAATCCCCCAGGAGGAAGTCACTAATGTTGCTCTGGAGAGGGAAGTCTGGAGCACTCTGGTGGAGCTGTTGCCCCCGCGACCCGACTACGGATAAGTGGTTGAAGATGGATGGATGGATGGATGGATGGACAATGTTGGTGATTTTGACGTTGTTTAATATAATTGGATAGGACTTTTCTGTTTGGATGAATGGGCTGTCTATGGGAAGTTGCAAGATGGCAGCCGTGTGAATATCATCAATAGGCACGTTAGCAACACTAAGTCCCTCCCCAACCCGTCCTTGTCCAATAGGCACGTTAGCAGCGAGGAGAACGGGCAAGCTGTCCTTCTCCCCCATTGGCCATATTCAGACCGCAGCCAGAGGCTCGGCCCGACCCTAAACATTACCATAATGTTAAGCCTGAAGCACGGAAAAAGCCTGTGGTTCAGTGTGAGAGTGAGACTTATCGCCGAAATAATGATTTATGTAACTCACTTTAGTTAGGCTGTTCCATTTCCATCATTCTATTGGATTCCAGACAGTGGTGGTGAGTAAACATGAATAGCAGCTGATCCCTTTAGTTTCCCTTTAGTGACGTATATGAGGTATTGTCCCCGTTCGCAAAGTGCAATCATTCACCGTTGTGCAACAGTCCCAAACAGAGCGACAATATTATTATACCAACTGCCAACTTGGCTATAATGGCGTGTCTCGACAACCTACAGATCTGTTATTTTGGGCACATTAGGCACGCCGACGGACGGCGGTTATAATACTAAGCATTTTGGAAATCAAATGTAGCCTGCAGGGGACTGTGACATGATTGCGTGGTCATCACACAGTTGCTTGTAGCGTACATGGAGCGTTTACAGAGTTATATCACTTATATGGATCGTTTGGTGACTGGTGACGTTGATTAATGATTAGGTTATTCATCGCAGCCAGCTGGGTTTAACGAGATAGCTCAGTTTAACATGACGAAAACACTTTATCGTGTAATAATCCGACTGGTCTTATAAAACATTTAAGCATATGGCCAGTTACCACATTCCTTCAAAATAGAAGCTCTGGGGTGCCGGAAAGACATGGCTGCTTTTACTCTGCTATTTTTATTATAATAACATTCTTAAAAAAGAGAAAAAAAGAGAGAAAAAAGAAAGAATCATGAAAAATCACAGAGGGTAGAGTTCGGGCAGAGTTTGAGAGTTCGCTCTCTCCTCCACATGTGTGTTAACACAATGTTTGTGTTTACACAAACCCTCAGAGCTGGACATAGGAGGGGCCAGCGCCCCTAAAGAATAGAAATGCCTCCTCAGTTGTTTGTGTGTCTCATCTAATCTGTTCTCTTCTATGTTCATCATTCTAATCTGTTCTCTTCTATGTTCATCTCCAGCATAAAGCTCCAGGCAGAGCTGAAGGTGAGCTGATAATGTCCTAATAAAGTAAAAATCACACCCGTGTGAACTGAGTGGTGCAACTGTTCACACACTACGTCACACACTAACCATAGCAACCATGCTCATCTGTACGTGGCCCCACGCACGCACACACACACAGAGTACTGTGTTTCTTATACAAGTCTTTTGTCTTTTCTGACCCAACAGACCAGCATGGAGCCACAGCCGCTGACCCACCAATGTCAGGTTCAAGTTCAACGTCTACAAGAGCAGGAGCAGCTGAAGGTGAGCTGACTGTGCGTGCGTGCGTGCGTGCGTGCGTGCGTGCGTGTGTGCGTGCGTGCGTGCGTGCGTGCGTGCGTGCGTGCGTGTCGATACAGAAACAGGGGCAGACATATCTGAATCGTAGAGAGGCCTTCTGGGAATCTAGAAGGTCTCCAGTTAATTCAGCCAGATTTAGAGTTAAACAACATTGTTAACAAACATTAGTAAAAAGAAAGATTGAAATGGTAAATGTTGTATTGTGTTGCTGGTATAAGGCTCAGCTCTGGTAGATCTCTTTCTCCTTAAGCTGTTTAAGAATTGCTTTGTTCATTACAGATGTGTCAGCCTAGAATCCTGTCCCAACATCGAGAGAGGCCAGACTTAATCTGCCTGGGGCGATATGCATTGAGAGGGGCCAGACTTAATCTGCCTGGGGGGATATGTATTGAGAGGGGCCAGACTTAATCTGCCCCCTGGGGCATTATGCATTGAGAGGGGCCAGACTTAATCTGCCTGGGGCGATATGCATTGAGAGGGGCCAGACTTAATCTGCCCCCTGGGGCAATATGCATTGAGAGGGGCCAGATTTAATCTGTCTGGGGCAATATGCATTGAGAGGGGCCAGACTTTATCTGCCCCCTAATATGCATTGAGAGAGGCCAGACTTAATCTTCCCCCTGGGGCAATATGCATTGAGAGGGGCCAGACTTAATCTGCCCCCTGGGGCAATATGCATTGAGAGAGGCCAGACTTATTCTTCCCCCTGGGGCAATATGCATTGAGAGGGGCCAGACTTAATCTTCCCCCTGGGGCAATATGCATTGGGAGGGGCCAGACTTAATCTGTGCTGTTTGTGCACCCGCTTGCATGTGGAGGGAAATACTAGCAGTTTCACAACAACAACAACAACCAACAAATGTTCATTCCACTTATCTTCAGCGGGTCACTTTGTTGACCAACACCGGACAAAGCTCATTCAGAGAGTGACAATGGTCTACCCCATCCTGGATCTGCTCCTTGAGAAGAAGGCCATCACCCCAGAGGGCTACAATAATGTGAGGTCCAAGTCCACCAATCAGGAGAAGATGAGAGCACTCTATGACATCCTGAACAACAGAAAGTCTAAATACATTTTCTACCAATGTCTTGAGACACAGGAGACGTGTCTTCTAGAAGATCTGTAAGTAATTGTGATTTAAATTAATGTTCTATTACGTTCTGTAAGATAATACAAGATAATGCATTAAGATAATGACATAAGTACAAGATAATGTACACTCACTATGCTCCACAGTCACACATTGATTCTAATGTGTTCCTAATTCTTAAAAGGATCCCTGGTTAGTTATAGAGGGCAAGTATAATGTTTTAAGGCGTATAAGTCTTATTAGCCAGAGATCCTTTTAAAATAGCAGTGTTATTTTTAGCCAGGATGTTCATAATCATGACAGGGTTGTAGTTCTTCATTGTGATGCTAACGTTACATGTAGCATGCGTTGTGATGCTAACGTTACATGTAGCATGCGCTCTGATGCTAACGTTACATGTAGCACACACTCTGATGCTAACGTTACATGTAGCACACACTCTGATGCTAATGTTACATGTAGCACACACTCTGATGCTAACGTTACATGTAGCATGCATTGTGATGCTAATGTTACATGTAATACCAGCCGCGTATATACGTCTTTAGGCACGAAGGCTGGTCAGCATGTAGTATTTCTATATGATTGGTAGATGAATTCATAGTCAGTATAACATGTTTTTCATTCCACAGCAGGTCCACTCAGTCTTCTCCTCCATCACAACCCGAAGCAGAAGCTGCATCTGCCTCTGCTGAAGGTGAGCTGACAATAAGTGTCTTATCACAGCAGAAAGGTCTAAGAAACATGGTCATGGAAACAGGGGCAGACATATCTGAATGGGTAGAGAGGCATTCTGGAAATCAAAAGGTTGATAGTTAATTCTGCCAGACTTAGAGTTTAACAACATTGTTAACAAACATGTTAGTGAAAAGAAAGATTGAAATGGTAAATGTTATATTGTGTTTTAGGGCGTGATCTGGCAGATCTCTTTCTCCTGAAGCTGTTTAAGAATTGCTTTGTTCATTACAGATGTGTTGGTGAAAATAGCAGGCGGTTCCATTACTGGCTACGAACGCATGTTTCAGAACAAGATGAAAAACACATATCTATGTGTAAAATTGGACAATGAGTCCAAGATGAAGTTTGACGACGTCTGTGTCCCGATCTACAACATAAACACCAGCTTCACAAGAATGCACAGGTATCATGAGGTCAGACAGATGGAGATGAACAGGGCAGGACTGGACGAACCAATCCAACTCTGGGAATTGTATAATTCTGGAATAAATGAAAGAGCAGTGCTCACTGTTGGTGTCGCAGGAATTGGAAAATCCTTCCTCTTACACAAATTTATTCACAACTGGACCATGGACCGTTTCCCCCGAGACCCCCATCTCGTGGTGCCATTGGCGTTCCGCCAGTTAAATCTTCTCGAGGGAAAAAGCTTTTCTCTGGCGAAGCTACTTCACGAATGTGTCAAGGAAACCAGATGCATTAAGGAAGAAGCATGGAATGACATCTTCAGCATAGTGCAAGAGTCAAACGACTACAACACATGTCCCTGCAAAGTCATGTTCATGATTGATGGGCTCGATGAAAACAGGTTTCTGTTGGATTTCGAGAAAGATTCCATCATCACGAATGTTGAGGAATCCCTGCCGGTCGAGGAGCTGATTGTAAACCTGATCAAGGGTGAACTGCTTCCCTCCGCTCGCATCTGGATGACCTCACGGCCTGCAGCAGTCGATCAGATGGAGGACCTTGTTGACAGGATGACAGAAATAAGAGGGTTCATCACAGATGACCAGAAGAAGGAGTACTTCAAGAAGAGGTTCATGAAGATCTTCAATGATGAGAACAAGGCTAACTCGATGACTAGCTTAATCATGTCACACATCAAGAAATCAAAGATCCTCTCCACCATGTGTGAAATCCCAGTCTTCTGTTGGATCCTTGCTTTTGTTGTGCAGCACAGAGACATGACAGACAAGCTCCCTGAGACCCTGGTTCAGATGTACTGTGAATTCCTGACGACTCTGACGAAGCAGATGGAGAAGAAGTATGGTAAATCAGATAAGACGACGAAAAATAGAAAAGAGAAGCTCATGAAGGCAGAAGGACCGTTCATTCTGAAGCTGGGCGAGTTGGCATTTAACCAACTGATCAACGATCAGATCCTGTTCTACCAGAAAGACCTGGAAGCCTGTGGTCTTGATGTGAACAAGGCCGTGCTAAAGTCAGGCATGTGCACAGCATTCTTCAGAGAAGACGGTGCTTCTTTCGACAAAACAGTCTACTGCTTTGTTCACCTGAGCATCCAGGAGTTCCTGGCTGCAGTCTACCTGTTCCACTGTTTCACAAAGAGGAACAAGAGGCAAATGTTCACAAAGACCAACAAGAAGATGGAGGTACTGAAGACATTCCTGAACGATAACAGTGACATTTCAGACAGTTTCAGGTCCCTCTCTGACTTCCTGAATGCTGCTATGGAAAAATCCCTGAAGAGTGAAAGTGGCCACCTGGACCTCTTCGTCCGCTTCCTTCATGGTCTCTCACTGGAGTCCAACCAGAGTCTGTTAGGAGGCCTGCTGGGTCAGACAAAGAACAGTCCAGAGGAGATCCAGAGAGCCATCAACAACCTGAAGAAGATGAATAATGACGACTTCTCTCCTGACAGATGCATCAACATCTTCCAATGTCTGATGGAGATGAACGACCCGTCATTAAGTCAGGGGATCCAACAGTACCTGGAGTCAGAGAGCAGCTCAGGGAAGGGACTCTCTGAGACCCAGTGTTCAGCTCTGGCCTCCATGCTGCAGATGTCAGAGGAGGTTCTGGAAGAGTTGGACCTGGACACATACAACACAACACCAAAGGCGCGACTGAGACTCATCCCAGCTGTGAGGATCTTCAAAAAAGCAAGGTTAGTAGCACGCACGCACGCACGCACGCACGCACGCACGCACGCATGCTCGCACACACACACATAATGAATAATACGCAACATAAGTTGCACATTGTAGTATTAATACAGATTATCTGGCGTTCACTTTGATGTTTTCTGGTTCTCTGTTCTTATATGACCTGTCAATATCTGACCAACTAGACTGTTCTTATCTGACCTGTCAATATCTGACCAACTAGACTGTTCTTATCTGACCTGTCAATATCTGACCAACTAGACTGTTCTTATCTGACCTGTCAATATCTGACCAACTAGACATTTACATGCACTTTATAGTTAATTTCCTTGAACATGAACTTGATCTAATCTGTGTTGATAATCACTGATTTTACATCATCTACATTTACAGACTTGTTGGCCCAAACCTCCAAAAGGCAGAATATGAGATCATGTCTTCAGCTCTCAGCTCTAATCCTTCACATCTGAGAGAATTGGACATCAGTTATAATGACATAACGGATCCATTCATGGACCTGCTCTCTGCTGGATTGAAGAGTCCAAACTGTCAACTGGAGATACTGAGGTCACATTATTATTTTTGATTAGTTCTGTTTTATTATTTATTGTTTGATTTTAAGAGTTTGAATAAAGTTGACATCATGGTATCCCACATTGATTAGAATAATAATATGGTGAGAGTTTGTGTTGTCTAGTTCGCACTCTCACATCACAGTAACTACAATATGTAATCCATCATGGCTGCTAGGGAATTATCATTATCAACGCTACGGTACAGTACTACAATATGTGAACTAATGAGGTACAGTGATTACAGTATGTAGAGTCATGTTGACATGCATGTATATGCGCGTGCGCGCACACACACACACACACACACACACACACACACACACACACACACACACACACACACACACACACACACACACACACACACACACACTTCCTGTTGGAAGATTCAGATTAAGATGATTTAATTCACATTATTCCGGCCTGCCTTCTCTTTCCATCTCTTGGGGTCTTTACTCCAAAACTCTGATATTCAGTCCAGATATTTCATGTGTAATTACAGACTTGCTGGCTGTACCATCACACAGACAGGATTTGAAGTTCTGCTCTCAGCTCTCAGCTCTAATCTTCTCCATCTGAGAGAATTGGACCTCAGTTTCATCTGCCTGCAGGAATCACAACTGCTCCAGCTCTCTGCGTTACTGAAGAGTCCACAGTGTGGACTGCAGATCCTGGGGTAAAGAATGTGTGTTCTCTCTGTGTGGATCTCTACTTTAACATCAACAGCACTTTGTTAAATGTGTATTTCTCTGCAGGTTGTCAGGCTGTGGAGTCACAGAGGAAGGCTGTTCTTATCTGGCTTCAGCTGTGACCTCCAACCCCTCCTCCCAGCTGAAACAGCTGGACTTGAACTTCAGCCACTTAGGAGAGTCTGCTCTGAAGAAGCTGTCTGCTGCTCTGGAGACTGTCAAGTGAGTCGACTATAGGACTGTGTCCATGTTGGTCAGTGAGTCGACCGAGGGAGGGGGCACACAGTGCCGTGTCGAGGGAGGGGGCACGCTGTGGTGAGGGGGGGGAGGGGGAACGGGGGAAGGGGGAACGCTGTGCCGTCTTCAGGGAGGGGGGAGGGGGCACGCTGTGCCGTCTTCAGGGATGGGGGAGGGGGCACGCTGTGCCGTCTCCAGGGAGGGGGGAGGGGGAACGCTGTGCCGTCTTCAGGGAGGGGGGAGGGGGAACGCTGTGCCGTCTCCAGGGAGGGGGAACGCTGTGCCAAGTCCAGGGAGGGGGAGCGCTGTGGTGAGTCGGGGGAGGGGGAACGCTGTCCCATCTCCAGGGAGGGAGCACGCTGTGGTGAGTCGGGGGAGGGGAAACACTGCCGTCTCCAGGGAGGGGGCACGCTGTGCCAAGTCCAGGGAGGGGAACTGCTGTGACCGATCGATGGCGGGGGGGGCGCACTGTGCCGAGTCGAGGGAGGGTCGAGTCCAGGGAGGGGAACTGCTGTGACCGATCGATGGCGGGGGGACGCACTGTGCCGAGTCGAGGGAGGGGGCGTGCTGTGCCTACTGAGGGAGACGGTGTGCACGCTGAGGTGATTCGGGGGGGGAGTGGCGTTCCCTGCGAGACACCTAGGGGGGCGAGCAGTGGCGAGCCTGGCGCCGGGGGGGCTCAAAGTGGGCGGGCGGAGAAGAGAGAGGAAAGCGGCGGCGAGCCTGGCACCGAGTAGCCGCTGGATGGGCGGGGGGTGGGGAGTGACAGCGAGCCTGGCGCCGAGTAGCCGCTGGATGGGCGGGGGGTGGGGAGTGACGGGGAGCCTGGCGCAGAGTAGCCGCTGGATGGGCGGGGGGTGGGGAGTGACGGGGAGCCTGGCGCCGAGTAGCCGCTGGATGGGCGGGGGGTGGGGAGTGACGGGGAGCCTGGCGCCGAGTAGCCGCTGGATGGGCGGGGGGTGGGGAGTGACGGAGAGCCTGGCGCAGAGTAGCCACTGGATGGGCGGGGGTGGGGAGTGACGGCGAGCCTGGCGCCGAGTAGCCGCTGGATGGGCGGGGGGTGGGGAGTGACGGGGAGCCTGGCGCAGAGTATCCGCTGGATGGGCGGGGGGTGGGGAGTTAGCGAGCCTGGCGCCGAGTAGCCGCTGGATGGGTGGGGGGTGGGGAGTGACGGGAGCCTGGCGCCGAGTAGCCGCTGAATGGGCGGGGGTGGGGAGTGACGGGGAGCCTGGCGCCGAGGGGACCTGATGAGGGGGGGGGGGGGGGGTGGTCTGTGGCGGTCCCTGCAAGGCATTGCTGCCGAGGAGGGTGTGCCTGGCGGGCAGGAGGAGGAGACGGGGAGGTGAGGGGCGTGTGGCGCGTTGCGGTGAGCGCCAGCATGGCGCGTTGCCGCGACCGCCAGCGTGGCGCGTTGCGGCGACCGCCAGTGTGGCGCATTGCCGCGACCGCCAGCGTGGCGCGTTGCGGCGACCGCCAGCGTGGCGCGTTGCGGTGACCACCAGTGTGGCGCGTTGCATTTTGTTCAAAACAAGACGCTCCTTAATCCTATCCAAATTTGAGAGATCACATGACCATAGAGATATTGGTGTGTGATGTTTGGACAGTGTCTGTGGGAGAATGATGACAAAATGTGTTTTGGTGGGACTAAAACAGGCCGATGTGAGACATTAAGCAGCAGAGGTTTTGACTTGATTCATTGTTGTTCTACTTCCTACAGTGTGAATCATGGAGGAGAACACTGGACTAAACCTCAACGCTGTGAGTATGTCTGTCTGTCTGTCTGTCTGTCTGTCTGTCTGTCTGTCTGTCTGTCTGTCTGTCTGTCTGTCTGTCTGTCTGTCTGTCTGTCTGTCTGTCTGTCAAATAGCAGATCTCCAAGCTCACAGCACATCACTGCGAGCTTGTAAATCTGCTTTTTTAACTCTTAAAGTTAAAAATATAGCGTGCGTGAGTGCGTGCGTGCGTGCGTGCTCTGTCTGTCTGTCTGTCTGTCTGTCTGTCTGTCTGTCTGTCTGTCTGTCTGTCTGTCTGTCTGTCTGTCTGTCTGTCTGTCTGTCTGTCTGTCTGTCTGTCTGCGAGGGTGCGAGTGCGAGTGTGCGAGCGTGCGTGTGCGCGAGTGCGCGAGTGTGCGTGTGTGCGTGCGTGCGTGCGTGCGTGCGTGCGTGCGTGCGTGTGACCGTGTGCATGCGTGTCGATCAGTGAATGATATATTATAATGTGTAATGTGTTGTTTTCTCATCAGATTTCCAGCGTCTCACTCTGGACACAAACACAGCACGCAGAACCCTCTCTCTGTCTGAGGACAACAGGAAGGTGACACGGGATGGTCAGGATCATTCATATCCTGATCATCCTGACATGTTTGATTACTGGGATCAGGTTCTGAGTTCAGAGAGTCTAGATGAACGCTGCTACAGTGAGATGGAGTTCAGTGGAGTGGTTTGGATAGGAGTGACTGACAGAGACATCAGTAGGAAAGGAGAGGGTCATGACTGTCGGCTTGGAGTGTATAAACAGTCCTGGAGTCTGCTCTGTGGAGATGGTCACCGTGGTAACCGTTACTCTGTCAGACACAATAGTAAGATCATTGCCCTTCCTATCCGTCCCTCTGGCTCCACCAGAGTAGCAGTGTATCTGGACCGTCCCGCTGGGACTCTGTCCTTCTACAGAGTGTTAGAGGACACTCTGACTCACCTGTACAGCGTCCAGAACACCTTCACTGAACCTCTGTACGCCGGGTTCTGTTTGTGGACCCCTGGCTCCTCTGTGTCTCTGTGTGAGCAGAGATAGAGTGACTTCAGGTCGCCATGGTTACTCAACATGTTTGGGTGAGTCCATGTTGTCATGGTTACCACTGTCGCCTAATAGTGCAGGACACTTTGACACCGGCTAAGTCTGACATCATAGAACTCCATATTTGGACATATTGACTCAGACTGACATCATTGTGACGTCATCATAAATAAGACAAGCAGAGACACACTGACATCAGAGAGGCTTTGAGAGGATTTGTTTTTAATAGCAGATCTACAAGCTCACAACGTGTCACATGGTGGCGCGTTGTGAGCTTGTAGATCTGCTATTTTGTAGATATTGTAGATCTGCCATTTCGTAGATCTGCTAATTTGGAATAGTGATGTATTTAGGTTAAAGTTATTTTAGGTTAGATTTATTTATCATTATGTTCTTAGGACCCCCTGGAACCGTCTCGGGGGTCCCTGGGCTTACTTTGAGACCCACAGGCGTGTGTCATTTAATGTGTGTGTGTGTGTGAGCGTGTGTGTGTGTGTGTGTGTGTGTGTGTGTGTGTGTGTGTGTGTGTGTGTGTGTGTGTGTGTGTGTGTGTGTGTTGCATGTGTCTATGGCTGTGGTTCTCACAGTGTGGTCCGGGGACCCCCAGGGGTCCTTGAGGGGGCTCCAGAGGGTCTCACTCATTCACTGCTAGATTTATTTTGCCCCTTATTTTGTCCTTTCAGTCAGTCTTTTATTTTGAAGGCGTTGATCTTATTTTAATTCACCCGAAACGTATGTTTTAGTAACAATCATTATACATCATGTCATCAACAACTGAATGTATGTGATTGGTTAGCCTACATATCACGTATACTTTCCCTTCATTGTCAATGGCGTTTAATGTTTCTGTTGCCACAAATGTACGTCAAATTTGGCGGATATTTGTCCTAATAAGTTCTCCTTTCATTGCCAATGGCAAATATGAGACGTGTGAGGACAAAAGCTGTATATAGGAGGGGCTAAGAAAAGATAAAAAGGTGTTAAAAGTTGTCCTTGGCAGACGGCAGTGAATGAGTTAAATTAATATAGCAACAACTTCAGTTCAACCACTTTAACCTCTACATCAGATATTTGAAAATATCAGATCTACAAGCTCTGCATGTGAGTTTGTAAAACAGGCTATTGTCACAACATCTTGAAGATGAAAATGAGAAGAAAAAAAACGAAAGAAGATGAAATCTGGTGTCGGTCTCGACTCAGACTCTGTTTATTGCCACAAAGTCGAATAGTCAGTTATGATGTGTCAGTTGTACATATGAGATGAATAGTCAGTTATGTTGTGTCAGTTGTACATATGAGATGAATATCTTTTTGGGGGGCAGTCCAGACCCCTTTGGGTTTCTGCCAACGTGACCTCCTCAACAACTAGTTGAACAGCCCTGAAGTAGTGGTTTCTGTTTGACAATGAAATTTACTTTGATTGAAAGGTTTTTAATAAAGGCCGTTCCAGTGGCATCTAAATGTAAGGTTGTAAGACGCTCATCGGTGGATGGTGAGGATGAAGGGGTACTTGTAAATATTTCTCCCCTCCAAGTGGTCCCTGCGTGGGCCAAAAACATGTTTTAGAACCGTTTTTATTGTATATAAACCTTTATACTGAACCACTGAAACCCTGTTGACTTTACTGACTGGGGTCCCACAGGGTTCCGTACTCGGCACCCCTCCTTCTTTTTTTCCTGCTGTGAGCGTGTTGATTGGTCGACTAGACTTCATGTCGTTTACTCTCATGGTGGACTTTGTAAATCACTCTGGATTCAAACATCTGGTAAATGTCTGCATTCATTCTTTAATGACATTCAGATCATTCATTGTTCATCTGTTGAATCATTGTCAGTCATTCCATTGTTTTGTTTTCTTTTGTTTTCTTTTCATTTGAATATTAATTCCATAATTATTCTCATTATTCAGACTAGAAGCTGGACGGCCTGCGGCCGGTCTCGCTCTAGCGCCACGGAGGGAAAAAAACAGACACCAGGTCGACCCTCTTGTGATTCTGGTAGTGGGATAATTCAGATGTTGTTGTGTGATCATTCATATTCAGTATTCTGATGATCACATTTTGTAAAAGTGTTTAATTGTTCAATAAACTGATTCTTGAACGTCTGATATGGTTCTTTATTAATATTCATAGTGTTGTCATGACAATATATGTGACCATACTTGACACACAGTAAGTCATTGGATCTGTTTAATTACTTTAGTTTTTTTCATGTCATGTGAAAGCAAGGACTCCCAGCTTCAAATTGACATATTGGTTGTTCAGTTTGACCCACCAGTTTTGGAGATATGGCTTATAGTAATAGAGAAACAGCGAGTTGAGAAAACAGGCTTGAAAGGTTCACTTCTGTGGACTCTAACATTACACCTAGCTACATGTTTAAGCATTTATTTCATATTTACATGTCTTCTGTGGACTCTAACATTACACCTAGCTACATGTTTAAGCATTTATTTCATATTTACATGTCTTCTGTGGACTCTAACATTACACCTAGCTACATGTTTAAGCATTTATTTCATATTTACATGTCTTCTGTGGATTCTAACATTACACCTAGCTACATGTGTAAGCATTAATTTGATATTTACATGTCTTCTGTGGACTATAACATCACACCTAGCTACATGTTTAAGCATTTATTTCATATTTACATGTCTTCTGTGGACTCTTAACATTGCACCTAGCTACATAAGCATTTATTTGATATGTCTATTTCAGCTCTGCCATTTATTTCATACATGCTCTAGTACCTATGTGTAGAGTCTGTCTGTGCTATTAACTCTTTTTGGATAAAATAAATAAATCAGTTCTCCTCTGGTGAAAAGCTGGAGGTTGCACGATGACAGGCTCTCAGTCAAATCGGGTCACATATGGCCACAGCTACATGACAACAGGTGGGTAGTGAAGGATCTCTCTGTCTACCGAGCAATCTCCCTTCCTACTCTCACCTTATATGGTCATGACGTGTTCCTACTCTATATTGGTCATGAAGTGTTCCTACTCTATATTGGTCATGAAGTGTTCCTACTCTATATATGGTCATGAAGTGTTCCTACTCTATATATGGTCATGAAGTGTTCCTACTCTATATATGGTCATGGAGTGTTCCTACTGTATATATGGTCATGGAGTGTTCCTACTGTATATATGGTCATGAAGTGTGGGTCATGACCCAAAGAATAAGGTCACGAATACAAGCGGCCGAAATGAGTTTTCTTTGACGGGTGGCTGGAACCTCCCTTAGAGATAGGGTGAGAGGTTCATCTCCCTTAGAGATAGGGTGAGAGGTTCATCTCCCTTAGAGATAGGGTGAGAGGTTCATCTCCCTTAGAGATAGGGTGAGAAGTTCATCTCCCTTAGAGATAGGGTGAGAGGTTCATCTCCCTTAGAGATAGGGTGAGAATTTCATCTCCCTTAGAGATAGGGTGAGATGTTCATCTCCCTTAGAGATAGGGTGAGAAGTTCATCTCCCTTAGAGATAGGGTGAGAAGTTCATCTCCCTTAGAGATAGGGTGAGAAGTTCATCTCCCTTAGAGATGAAGTTCAGTCACACGAGAGAGACTCGGAGTAGAGTCGCTGCTCCTTCGACTGGAAAGGAGCCAGCTTAGGTGGTTCGGGGCATCTGGTTAGGATGCCTCTCGGGCGTCTCCCTAGGGAGGTCCTCAAGGCACGTCCCACTTGGAGGAGACCCCCGGGGCAGTCCAAGGTGCAGTTGGAGGAAACACATCGACTCACTGGCTTGGAACAGATAAGCGGTTGAAGATGGATGGATGGTGAAACGGTGAGACTCGGGTCAGTAAACATGATTTATTAGAAGAGGTTACTACAGGTCAAAGGTGAAAGGCTACTTGAGTAAAAGTACAAAAGTATTGGTATCAAAATGTACTTAAAGTACCAAAAGTAGAAAGTACACTCAGTATTCAGAACGTCCCATTTTACAAGTTTTTCAAATGTTTAAAATATTTAGAGGTGTCGTTGTATGTTGTTCCCACCAGAGGGCGCCCTACACTATATATATTGAGAAACTGCTTCCTGTTCTGTAAACTTCACTTCCTTCCTGGTCATTAATGGTTGCTGAGAGAACTAGAAACAAAATTTCAAGAAATTTTACTGGGTGCCTGCAGCTCGCCAAGTCTGTGCAACCATAGACATATATACATAGACGCCCCTTCCGGCTCTGAGGCGTGTGTCAAAATTGAAGGCACTATTTTCCCGACATTCCTTGCGAAGAATAGCGGAAGCAAAGCGGAAGCTTGTCAAGCTTCCGCGTGCGTAACATAAGTCCCGGAAAATACGCGCTGTGATTGGCCAGTAGTCACTTGAGTGACAGCGAGAGACATGGAGGAGTCACATGAGTGACGTCACTTAGGCAGCGACGCAGTCGCCTTCAGCAAATGCCTTCAGCACTTCTAAATAAGAAAGCTGCGGAGAACTGTTGCTTTGTGTTCACTCTTTAATGTTTTCTGTTAGTAATCTAATCCCCCCTGGCTCTGATGTTGTATTGTTAATAACTTTGTTGTTTGTGTTTGTTTGTTTGTTTGTCTTGTTTTGTATTGTAATGTATATTGTCATGACTGTTATAAAGATTTGTTTAAAAAAAAAAAAAAAAGCCTTCAGCACTGCACTTCCGCCTTCATTGCGATACACGTCGCTCCAATGAACTGCAACGGCAAATGAGGCATCTATTTCTTAATATCTATGTGTGCAACCTTGTGTTAGGGAGGTGGTGGGCATTGACTTCCGAGTCAAATGGGTCCATTTGGTTACATGTATATACTCTCAGAGTTACAGACCTGTAAGGGTCCATTTGGTTCCAAGTGTTAAACTCTCAGCGTTAAAGAGCTGTAAGGGTCCATTTGGTTCCATGTGTTACACTCTCAGAGTTACAGACCCGTAAGGGTCCATTTGGTTCCATGTGTTACACTCTCAGGGTTACAGACCTATAAGGGTCCATTTGGTTCCATGTGTTACACTCTCAGGGTTACAGAGCCGTAAGGGTCCATTTGGTTACAAGTGTTGACCTCTCAGCGTTACAGCCCTGTCAGGGTCCATTTGGTTACATGTATATACTCTTAGAGTCACAGACCTGTAAGGGTCCATTTGGTTCCAAGTGTCAAACTATCATTGTTAAAGACCTGTAAGGGTCCATCTATTATACAATTGAAAACATGTACGCAACCCAATACCCAAAGCCACCAGCTACTACGTCACTGACACGCTGGGTACCGACGCCGAAGCAGGAGCAACGCTGGGTACCGACGCCGAAGCAGGAGCAACACACACTGCAACAACACACTAACACGTCACAGACTTACCCTCCGCGTCGATCCACGGCTATCTCCTCATGTCGCGCCGCACGCCCACACTCAACACCACCCGCGTAAAAATTGTCATTGCACTGCCACTAAAGCCGCCTCCCCTCCAGACTCACAAACAATATCAATATCAATAATAAACACAAACACGCCACAAGCACCGACACCCCCGCCTAATTTGTTGCCACGTCTATGAAAACAAGCACAGAAAAAATGCCATTCAACACGCTACTTACACACACTACCACTCGCTTACAATACGCTGACCTGGCAACACTACATTCCCTCTCCCATTTGCTCCAAGCCCACCACGTGACCCACACAGGGAGGGAGACAGAGAGAAAGGGATAGAGAAAGACACAGCTTTCCAGTCCTTACCTTTTTTCTCAAAATCACCCGCAGAAAAGTGAGCCAACTATAATCCACATTGTTAGACAAAGTAGTGTGCCCTGAAACTTTCTGGCAAATTTGCATGTTGCCTGCAGTGGCAGCCAGCAGCGATGTAAGATGAGCCTGTGCATTTCACGCTTTTCACCCTATATAACTTGCACGCATAGGCAATCAAGTCAAGACCATTAATTCATGACAGCTGTGTAGGGGTGACGATTGCGTGATGCTTCTATGTACAGGATTCTATAGGTCACCACTTTTGGTGTGACACACACACGGCTTCTGTTTACAATGCGTTGTCAACACGTGCTGAGTTGACAAACATTGACACATTTCGGAGAAGACTGATAGTTTATCCTTTAGTAATTAGGCTGTGGAAGTATTCACACTAGGCTACTTTTGGATTTATTGGGATTGGCAATTTGGGGAAAGGAGGAGGAGGAGGTCATCAAGCTCCACAACACCACATTGGTAGGTAGGCTCAAGGCTGCATTTATTTTCCTTCTTTTTCCTCTCGAGGGTGCATGGGATGATGTGAACCCCTCCAGCAGGCTAGGGAGCACCGCTCAGGTTAGCGGAAAATGACCGCGGGGTGCGGGTTGCCAGGTTTTTTTTATAAGTAAAGTATTTAAATTCAATTCAAAAAAAATATATATATAATACATTTTAATTTACGTCATATTTAGCCGCATTTTCACCTAATTTCTCTGCTCATTGTCAATGGCAAATATTGAGACGTGTGGGGAATAAAGCTGTATATAGGAGGGCCCTCAAACACATTATTTGATAACTTTTCATCGTGCTCCTACAATATTTGTGTGCTACTAGCCGCGATTACATACACAGTTAAAATAATAACTGTGTATGTAGCGTCGACACCTGGCGTGGAACAAACGGGACGAACCGAGGCGCATATATGGATAAGAACAACAACACTACACGCGCGCTGCAACACAAAACAGCTGCATACAACGCGTGTCACTGTGCACTTCTGTATCTGTGGACTTCTGTATCGCAACGCGGGGAAACGCAACTCTGGGATGAGCGGGCCGAAGTGTCAAACTTGGTTACAAGTTTGACACTTCGGCCCGCTCATCCCAGAGTTACAAGTGTCAAACTCTCATTGTTACAGACATGTAAGGGTCCATTTGGTTACAAGTGTCCTGTGTGTAAAAAGTGGTTGTGTTGGTGGACATTGAATTCGCTTGAACGCAAACCTTTCCTATTAGTCTAGAACATTGTCTCTGCAATAGTGCTGGAAGTCCAGACAGAGGCCCAAGGTCGAGGTTTACTACTGTATATAACTACTACAGTATAAGTCTATATATAAAAGTAATCTTTTGTAGTAAATTCACATACAGTATAGTATTTCATGTTCCTTGGTATAAATTAATATTCGATTATTAATTTACAAAGACAAAAACTGTCGAATTGCAATGGAATTATGAAGATGAGAATACTAAACTGTCTTGAAAACATTCAGATGAGTCATCACAGCTAGTGTCCCTTTCGCACCTCTGCAGTATACTGGGAAGCAAGGCTTTCACCTGTTGGTTGTCTGTCAGATGACCTATTCTTACATAGACCCTTGTTTGACCATGTCCACTGACCACACCTCCAATGTATTTTTGCTCTTTCATGGTGTATAAGAGAGACACATGTAAACAGCTCTGGAGGCTTGCATTCGTGCATCCTCCCATGGGCTGGTCCGGACCACTCCTTGTAATAAAAGTGACATTGTTTCAGTCCACTCTCTAGTCTCTACCTTGATTATTTCTTAAAGACTCTGAGTGAGTTAGTAAGTAATCCACTACAGAGCTTGTAGATCTGCTATTTAACAACATATTTTCAGATGGGGGTCCGTGGCCAAATACAGATAATTCTGTGGGTCCTTGACATGAAATAGTTTGAGAACATTGAGGTCTTAATGGGTTCAATTAAGATATCGTTGTTGTTGGGAGGAAACCTCATAACTCAATTTTTTAGGTTTTTGATTTTTTTTGGCATAAATCAGTGCTATTTATGCCTTTACGTCTGTGTGTTGTTTCGAAAATATTGAACCAATGTAAAGTAGTAAAAAGTGCTTTGGACAAAACCTCTTAACTCCATTGGACCCTCAAAATGTCTGCTAAAGCAACTAACTCCACGACCTCTCCCCCTCTCATGGAAGTAATTGACAATATATAAAGTTACAACACCAACTTTGATGAGGCTGTATTGCTTTGTTTTAAAAATATAAGGTTTTCTTTATTTCCTGAAATAATTATATATTTCATTTCCTGAAAAATGAACATTTTGGAGTTATGAGGTTTCCTCCCGACAGCAGAGATATTTGAGATGCAGACGACTACTATGGGATATCTATTTGTTTTATTGGCTCTAAGATATTATTGTTTTCTTTTTATTGACAGTCTATTGACAGTCTGACAGACTATTGACGGTCTTGTCAAATAAACAATAAACGATAAGATCAGCTAACTTGCCAAGGCATTGAACCATGTGATATTTAATTGGTGTTATTGCAATGTTTCAACCTTGTGTTTTAAATTGCCTCTAAGGCCTGGGTTAATTAAATAACATC
Source organism: Electrona antarctica (assembly GCF_951216825.1). Taxonomy (NCBI): domain Eukaryota; kingdom Metazoa; phylum Chordata; class Actinopteri; order Myctophiformes; family Myctophidae; genus Electrona; species Electrona antarctica. Next base: position 20,086,547 of record NC_136802.1, read on the forward strand.
ATTGTTTGTGTGTGTGTGTGTGTGTGTGTGTGTGTGTGTGTGTGTGTGTGTGTGTGTGTGTGTGTGCATGTGTGTGTGTGTGTGTGTGTGTGTGTGTGTGTGTGTGTGTGTGTGTGTGTGTGTGTGCGCGCGCGTGCGTGCGTGCGTGCGTGCGTGCCTGCCTGCCTGCCTGCCTGCCTGCCTGCCTGCGACTCAACTAAGGTACTGTCATTTGGGACACAAGATCCCTTGGGCTTTACTCTTGTTTTCCCTCACACTTCAGTGGTAATCAGGAAATCAGGAGTGGCCATCTGAGAAGTGGGGAGGACTGACCACTGCTCTGATTAACAACTTCAGAGCTGAACAGATTTTACGGTGCCCACATTTTCCAGGTGCCTCTGACCACCAACCTGCCACTGACCGCCAACCTGCCACTGACCGCCAACCTGACTCTCTGTCTAGGTCGTCCTCAGACGAGCCTTCTATCGTTGCTTCCAGTCATCCCAGTTTTCCATACATCTGGCCAGCTCGTTGATGCTTTGCGGTGCTCCTTGGTAGTTCTGCGTGGTTCTTGAGTACATCCACATGTTCATTTGGGACGTCGTCGTGACCGGTGCCCGTGTGTTGGTTCCCACAGCACTAGTTTACTGGCTGGCTTGGTGTCTTTGGCAGTGTCCTGCTAAAGTCTCATTCTCCGGGCTGCTAGTTTCTGGCTCACCCTTAGCATTCCATCATACAGATTCTTGTTGGTAACATGTGTGCTCTTACTGATGTTAAGTACTGCACGCAGCATTCTGGTGTAGCACCCATCTAGAGACTTCTGCAGGGTTGGCTTCAGGGTCCAGCACTCACTGCCGTATAGGAGAACAGACTCTACCGGTGCGTAGAAGAAGCTGAGTTTGGTTTGACACTGACCACCAACCTGCCACTAACCACCACTGACCACCAACCTGCCACTAACCACCACTGACCACCAACCTGCCACTAACCACCAACCTGACACTGACCACCACTGACCACCAACCTGCCACTAACCACCAACCTTCCACTGACCACCAACCTGACACTGACCACCAACCTGACACTGACCACCACTGACCACCAACCTGCCACTAACCACCAACCTTCCACTGACCACCAACCTTCCACTGACCACCAACCTGACACTGACCACCAACCTTCCACTGACCACCAACCTGACACTGACCACCAACCTGACACTGACCACCACTGACCCCCAACCTTCCACTGACCACCAACCTTCCACTGACCTCATTATATAGAATATGGCCCATTTCAAATGTCTAAAAGATCTTTTGAAAATAGCTGATCTACAAGCTCACAATGCGTCGCAATCGGCTATTTTCAAATGGCCGAAATGTATATAAGGCTGAAGTGGTTAATGTATGTTTTGTAATAATAATCAAAATCTACAATGTAACTAAAGTTTCCAAATAAAATTAATGTAGAGGAGTAAAAGTACAATATTGGGATTCGAGATGTAGTGGAGTAGAAGTACAAGCATTGGAAATGACAAATGCTCAAGTGAAATACAAATACCTCAAAATTGAACTTAAAGGACAACTTTAGTTTTTTTCAACCAAGGTTCATGTTTTAGGTTGTTATTAGAGAAAGTAAAAGATGAGTGTTAATTATTTTTCATTTGCTGCTTTCTTTCCTTTTTATAGCGATTTATTTTTTTATTATTTACTAAGTCCTACTAGACCCCAATAAATTATATTTGACCACAAAAGATCACAGGATCTACTGAATGTGTCAAACTGACATATTGAGCCTATTCCCCCCAGTAGGCTACGTTCACATTCAGTAGATCCTGTGATCTTTTGTGGCCAGATGTAATTTCTTGGGGTCTAGTAGGACTATAGTAAAAAATAAAAAAATAAATCGCCATATCATTTTGTAAATAATGACGTATTTAGCCCCATGTTCGAATGCCCCCGCCCCCCTGTCAAAAATAGCTAAAATCGCTAAAACAAACAAAAGCAGCAAATGAAAAAAAATTAACACTCACCTTTTACTTAACATGAATCTTGGTTGAAAAAAAACAAAAGTTGTCCTTTAAGTACAGTACTTCAGTAAATCTACCTTGTTACTTTCCACCACTGATACCTATGTATGCTAAGACAATTTACAATTTACAATTTAGGCATTTAGCAGACACTGTTAATCCAGAGCGATTTACATTAAGCATGAACAAAAAAGCATGGGAATACATCACATAAAAAAGCATTTATCATGAAACATGCGTACCGTAAGCTAAGAACGTAACAGTGGAATATCTATATAATGAAACTATACATATAAACTATACATATATACTATACTATGCTATACATATGTACTATGATGTGCTATGACTATACATACAATGCAATTATAGTGCTGTCTACATAACATGCTATAAGTCTGTATCAAATGATATCTAAGTCTACAGAAATGCTATCTAAGCCCTGCCTCTGTGTGCCTAAAGGCCCAGATCGGTGTTGTGAAAGATTACGTAATGTCGTCATCTGGCACAGGGGACGGCACTGCACTGGGTATAAAACCTAACAACTGGACACTGGACATGGAGAAGGTGGGGGCGGTTGTTAGACAGAGGAGGACAGTCATGAGGGCTTCTTTAGACATACAACTGTTTTCATACTTGATGATGTTCTCTTCCTTCTCTCCTTTGTCTTCATCCTCTTCTTGTGAGTTACAGGCACCGTTTAATCCTGGCAGAATGTACAAGGCTGGCGATGTGCTTCTGGGTGGTTTGTTTCCATTCCACTTCTCCTCTGAGTTCCCTGAGCTGACTTTCACACAGTCCAAGGAACAGAAGCCCTTCTGCAGTCGGTGAGTGTCACGAATAGCCAGCAAGACAACACCAACCTTGTTTTGATGTATAGAAAGATGATTAGTTGATGTGTATATTTCTACAAAGATATAGGCTGTCGGGCGGAAACCTTCTCAGAACATGTGTTTGGATGGATCTAGTTATTATTTAGTCACAAGCACTTTCACTTAAATATTTTCTTCAAAAATAGCACATTTTCTTTGTCACACTGTAGTATGACAAAGTAAATAATGTATTAAACCCCATTTTGGGGGGGAACCCCTTTTTGGTGTTAGCATTATGCTAACACCAAAATCTACAATCTACAATCTACACATTTTCTTTGTCACACTGTAGTATGACAAAGTAAATAATGTATTAAACCCCATTTTGGGGGGGAACCCCTTTTTGGTGTTAGCATTATGCTAACACCAGATCTACAAGCTCATAGTGCGCCACCGAGTGGCGCGCTACGAGCTTGTAGGTCTGCTATTTTTGAAAAATCGAATAACGACTGACATAAAAATATAGCTTTTTCAGAAAACTGTCAGGATTTAGAAGACATTTTTTTAATCTGATCTCAGGTCAAAATGGGTTAAACAAAAACAGAACGTTTAAATATGGAGATACTTGGTTTCCGCCTGGCAGCAATGATATTCAAGGCTACATTGTAATTGTGTGTGTTTTTCCATGTTTTTTCCAGTTTTTCCCTTTCAATGTTCAAAATGGCTCAGGTCATGGCTTTTGCCATCACTGAGATCAACAGAGACCCCAGCCTGCTCCCCAATGTGACTCTGGGATACCGTTGCTATGACACCTGTTTTACGGTTGGAGTTGCAGTCCCTGCAGTGTTGTCACTGATCAGTGGGAGAGAGGAGCAGTTTACACTGGATCAGAGCTGTGTTGGGTCGCCTCCAGTACTTGGAATCCTGGGTCCTAGTAGCTCAATAAATTCTATTGCCATCTCTAGAATATTAGGTGTGTACAGAGTGCCCATGGTAAGTTTCCTATCCCCTTTCACCATAGCCTATTTTATTTAATTTTGCTTACTTGGCTATATGCAAATCTATAATATGATGGTCTTTTTGCCGTTTGAAAGACATAGAACATGATCGTTGCTGTCGAGAAGAAACCTTGTGTCTCCATATTTCAACTTGTAATGCTTTTTTAATGCCCTATTTCTTCATTATGCTAGTGTTAGACAAAAGTATCAAACACAGCCGATCAACAAGGTCACAGTGTGACATGTTCTGAGCTTGTAGGGCTGCTATTTTTCTTTCTTGTTCCGTCTTTTTGTTCCCCTTTTTTGTTTTAAGTGAAAGTGGTAAGTAACTGCACTTAGCCTGTGTTTTACAGGTCTGTTTTGGTTCATGGTACAGAGTCAATCACCTCTGTACAATTAGAGCCTGTCCTTAACCCATTTTGACCTGAGATCAGATTCTAAAAATGTCTTCTACATCCTGACAGTTTTCTGAAAAAGCTATGTTTCTATGTCAGTCGTTCTTCGATTTTTCAAAAATAGCAGACCTACGAGCTCGTAGCGCGCCACTCGGTGGCGCGCTATGAGCTTGTAGATCTGCTATTTTTCAATAGCTAAAGCATAACATAATGCTAACACCAAAAGGGGTTCCCGCCCAAAATGGGTTTTAAAGACAAGGCAGGTAAACTAAACAGACCTACAGATGTGCCATTCCAACTCTTCACACTTTACTGATCTTTTCTTGAAGGTTTCTGAAAATGCATGTTTTCCCTGCAGGTTTAATTCACTGATTAGCCTAAATGTTAATGCTACTGCTTTGCTACTGAAAAGAAGTGTCCAGCAGAGGAACAATATCTATTCAGGATCATTTACATATAACACATTGACAATGCCCTCTTACTGAACTGTTCTGTTTCGGACAATTGCACTGACAATCTACTGATCTGTTCTGTTTCTGACAATGCACTGCATTCTACTGAATTGCCAATGGCAGGACATGTAAAGTTCTCAAACAGCACATCCAAATCTCTCCACAGTCCACAGTATTGGAAAGAATCATGTTTGTACATCTGGACATGTTTGTCTTTACTGCAGATAACCAGTTCAGATTCAAAAAGAAACCCGACACAGTGTTGTGCTTTTTTGCAATTAAGGAAATGATTGCCAGCTACAGTATTTCCACTCTCTTCCTATGCTAAATTGAAACTTCTTGAGCTTTTGACAGGATAAACCAAACGGTTTCAGAAGCTGCTTGTGTCATATCTAAGCACATTGTGCATATACATGGATGATCTATCTAGTGAATTAAATAAGTGCAATACAGGCTGTCTTATAGGTAACTATCATTAATCACCTTATGTACGCTTATGACCTGGTCATTCTGAATGCACACAGTGGAGGGTTAAAAGCAGCTATTGAAAGTTCTGGTCCTTTTTTTTTAGGAATATTTAAAAACTAATATGCACATTTTTCCACAGATTCCTTTTTATGGAATATTTTACATTGGGTAAAATATACCCGTGTTTAGTGATGGTGTGACAAAAAATATGTTTAGTGTTCTAGGGTTAAAGCATTCTGCACTCCCATGTATACAGAGTTCTTCTGGTGCAGTACCAGGTGATTGCCCAGAATGGCTTGTTGTTATTGCCCATCCTATGAAAAAGCCAATATCCATGTATCTAGTAAAATGTGTAGCCTAGTAGTTAATTAGGAGTTAAAATTGATGATCGTGACAGTGTTGATGTCCATGGTGCTTAAGCACAGGTGTATTCAATCTGCACTGTGATCATATGGCAGGGTAGAAACAGCAAATCCTCCACTTTTCTGAAATAAATATTTTCACGATTTTTCAAAAATAGCAGACCTACAAGCTCGTAGCGCGCGCTATGAGCTTGTAGGTCTGCTATTTTTCAATAGCTAAATTATAACAATGTTTAAAACACCAAAAGGGGTTCCCGCCCAAAATTTGTTATACCTGAGGATCCCCTAGGGCAGGGCTACTCAACTTAAGATGGCTCAGGGGCCACTCCAAAAGTCCAAAAAATGTATTTTTTTATATGAAACATATATTGAAACATTTACAAATGTATTTTGGAACATACTACACAAGTCACGACTAGTCTAAAGATGAAGGAAACACAGAGTAAAAAGCCACATTTCCATCTATGAGGCCAAACCTCAATGAACAAAAACATTGTGATGAAGTTACAACAATTTATTTACAATTTAGGCATTTATCAGACGCTCTTAATCCAGAGCGACTTACATTAAGCAAGAACAAAAAGCCTCGCAATACATCACATACATAAAAAGTAGTTATCATGAATCATACATAAGCTAAGAACGTAACAGTGGAATATCTATGTAATGGAACTATGCATGTATACTTCATAGTGCTATGGCTACATAAAAATGCTATAAGTCTACATAAAATGCTATCTATAGTCTACATAAAAAATGTCGGGTTGAGTATAGCACTGCCCTGAGGGTACCAGATGCACTGTTGAATACCTATGATCTAGTTACAGTACATTACAGAATAGATATTTTGTATTTGTTTTTATTCTGTTTTTCCAGATAAGTTACTTTGCTGGTTGTTCCTGTCTGAGCGACCGGACTCAGTTCCCGTCCTTCTTCAGAACAATGCCAACTTTTGTCTTCCAGGTGAACTTCTATAACAATAGATGTGTTGGTATCGAATAGTTCATGTTTCACAAACTGGAATACTCGAACCCATGGGGTGGGCAACTTTGATGTAGGAGAGGGCCACTATATTTCTACACTCACTCCAGAGGGCCACTATGTATTTCTACACTCACTCCAGAGTGCCACTATATTTCTACAATCACTCCAGAAGGCCACTATTTCTACACTCACTCCAGAAGGCCACTATATTTCTACACTGACTCCAGAGGGCCACATTGCGTATACTGTTGGGTAGAAATATCTTATCTCCATTCTAGCTCAACACACGTTGCACTGCGACACGTTTTGAGTTTGAGATCTTCTATTTTAGCAAATTTTGAAAAGACTCCTGAATTATTATTTGCTATTTTTGCTAAGATTAATTGGAATCCTGAAAGAAGGCCTAACATTTTTATTTAATTTCAAATGCATTTATTTATACTTATGTTAACTTAAATTAAACATACTTAAATTCAAATGCATTGGACATAAAAATACAATTGAAATCGTTTTTTTATTTATTCATGTTTTTTTATACCAGTAGCAGTTGGCAGAAAAGAAAAATGAGGGGGTACAAAAATTTTTAGTTTTTTCCCTAGAGGACCATCTCCAACCAACCCCCCACCAACCCCCCCTCCGCCCGACAATGACACAATTGAAATTGTAATTATGCTACTAATATTGACCATTATAGATATAATTAAAGCGGGTCTTTGTTTGCATGTTTGGAATTGTAACAGCTGAAATCAATAATATAACAGTATTCCAATATTAACCTGCAGGCCACATAAGTGAACACGGGGGCCGCATGTGGCCCCTGGGCCGCCGTTTGCCCATGTGCTGTATGATCTAACCTAAGTACATTTCCGTCCATCCTTCATCCACTCAGGTGCGAGCTATGCTCCAGACTATGAGGTGGTTCGAGTGGACGTGGGTAGGACTGTTGTTCAGTGATGATGATGCTGGCCGTGACGCCGCCCGATTGTTCCAGTCTGGCCTGGACCAGTCTGGTCTGGGTTGTGTGGCTTATTCAGAGGCTCTGCCCTTCCACAATGACCTGGATAAACTCCAGAGGATTGTCACTGCGATGAAGACGTCCACAGCTCGGGTGGTCATTATGTTTGGATACGGGCCCTATATGCGTAATGTCTTGGATGAGGTTTGTGTTACGATACATCCGTGGAGGATGTTAATTTAGGGATTCGTAATTAGATGGCTCCAGACTTCCCAAAACAAACTGGTCAGGCTCCTACTTGGCCTCACCCCCCGAACCCACCTCACCCCTGCCCACTTTGACAGGCTGGAATGGCTTAGGGTCTACGACAGAGTACAGCATCTTGCAATGGGTCTGGTCCACAAGATTCGATACACCACCAAGATACCCATGTACCTGTCTAGATACTTCTAACAAAGTCCACACCCACAACACCAGAGGGAGTGCAACGAACCATGTTGTACAACCCAGATTCGGCACAAACAAGGGACTAAATTATTTTCGCTCCTATGCCACCAAAATGTGGAACGCCCTACCAACAGTCTAGACATGCGAATCCCGCTCTCAAAGGGCACCTACGGACGGCTGCAATTCGAAACTGGCCCCCGGAAAAATCTGAATCCCCCCCTCACCGCCCACCCATTTTTCCCCTCAGTACAGTATATGTTTATTTTCCCTTTTTACCTCCTTTATGATGAATTCCTGTTCTGTTCTTTGACTATATAGAAGTGTCTATTTGTACGTCTCTAAATGTTTTGATGAATTGAACAAAGTGGACCCTCTTGTAAACAAGTGTAATGCTTAATTGGGTTGTCCACTCACAGTTAACAGTCTTTGTATTGAATTTGTGCTTTAAATGTACTGTAATTCTGCAAAATGTTAATACATATTTAAATCAATCAATCAATCAATCAGAAGAATCTAAAATGAGAATGTATTGAAAGAAAGACATGCCTTTCATTTCTTTCGAAACGATGGAACAGGTGGTTAAGCAGAATGTGACAGGTCTGCTATGGATCTTACCTGCCACTTCAGGTTGGTGGGGATATTCTCAACTCCAGTCTCCTCACTACCTGCCGTACCTCAGAGGCACCCTGGGTTTTGCCATCCGTCGTGGAGAGATACCAGGTTTCAAGGAGGTCTTGTTAAAAATACGTCCTGACAATGACCAGGATAACATAGTAAGTATTTTTGTTTAATTTGATTGTATATTTATTTAAAGGACCACTTCACCACTTTTCAACCTATCTTCATATAATAGGTCCTCACTAATAATAATTTTTAAAAAATGGCGCAATTTCTTTCTACTTGGTCTGTGTCTCATATGAGGGCTGTGGGCAGTTCAGAAACCGTCTTCCAGTGACATCATCGATGGGGAATACAAGCTAATAAAAACTGCAGGCTTTCTAGTCCTGAAAAGTTGCAATGCGAAAATGGAAGCCATCGTTCTCACAATAATGAAAATCTAAACATTTTTGTAAAAAAATCTTGTTTAAAAAATAATCTGCCTAATGATGATGTCACTGGAAGACGGTTTCTAAACAGCCCACAGCCCTCCTATGAGACACAGACTGAGTAGAAAAGAATCGTGCAATTTTATCATGATTATTAGTGAGGACCTATTATATGAAGATAGGTTGAAAAGTGGTGAAGTGGTCCTTTAATTGTATGTCTTTAAATGTCTCAATGAATTGAATACACAGGACCACAATGGACACAAGCCCTTAGGACATTTTGTGTTATCCTTTTTGCACCATTGTATAATTGTACCACTGTAGTATGTGCAAACTGTGAATGAAGTGAATAATCAATTCATTAATCAATTAATTTTATTACATGGCTTGGTTGAATGCTTGATTCTGATTGGTCAATCACTTAATTCAGCTGTGAATTATGTGTCGATAATGACCACTGTTTAATCAAACCCTCTGAGCACCAGCTGCGCCCCGCTTGATTTACTGCTGTTTCCAACATGACAGCCATGTAAACACACACACACCAGTGACACGCAATGTCATTTACAGCTAAACATTGCTCTTAAAAATGTTTTTGAAAACATTTGAGCGAGAAATAGACGAAGCAGGACCCGAAAGTGGATTCTATTTGATCAACTCACTTCCTTGTTTTCCGACAGTGCTGCAGCCCTGCAGGTGCAGACGCAGCCAGCGCAAACTTATGGAATACCTTTTTTGTTGTGTTTTGGGTCAATGTATTAATTTATGTTAGTTAGCCATGTAATAAGCGGGATAATATCTGGCTAGGTGGTCATTGTCGGGATATAATTCACCTTCAGGGAGTTAAACTCTCATTATCTCCCGACAATGACCACCTAGCCAGATATTATCCCTTATGTATTTACCGGTTTACTGATGAATTCATTGTGTTCTTTCAGGTGAGGCAGTTTTGGGAACACACATTCCGGTGTAAATTTTCACCCCTTCCACCAGAGTGGGTGGACGCTGGTGGAGGGGTGTGTACTGGACAAGAGGACCTGGGAACAGCAGAAACTACACTGTTGGATGTGTCTCATCTCACTGGAGAGTACAATGTGTACAAGGCTGTGTATGCTCTGGCCCATGCCCTCCATGACATGTTGCAGTGTGTGCCAGGAAGAGGGCCTTTCCCTGGGCACAGCTGTGCCAGTTTGCAGACAATACAGCCATGGCAGGTGGGATATTAATTCAGTTAACCTGTAGGATTATTTTTATTTATTGTTTATTTGCACATTTAAAAACACCACATTTGAAACAACATATTATTGGGTTGTGCAGGTGAGACTTAGAAAACCCTGTGGGGTTTATAAAGTTAATCTCACTTTATTTAAAATAAATCATAAAAATCAAACGTGAATTATTTGGCAACATTAGTAATATAACAATGGATAGATGCACAGTATAAATGAAAAAAAGGACCCAAACGCAGGACAAAGGCAGAGAGGCAGAGCAGTTGAAATTGCAGGCGGTTTATTCACCAAAATCCATACACGAGGAGAACACAAGGAGTAACAAGAACACTGGGAGTCAAAGTACTAGGAGTTCACTAGGAGCATAACACTAGTGACGTACAACAATGATCTGACAAAGAACTGAAAAAACAGGGGAGTATAAATACACAGGGAAAACAGGGCACAGGTGAACATTAGGTTCTAATAATCAACACTGGGAAAGGCTGGGGAACTAACAGGACAAGGTGGAAACACTAGGCTAATCATGGTGAGACAACACAGGCATGAGTTGATGAGTATCAACGACCATCATCACCTGGGCACAGTCACAGACACAGACAGCTCCCCTCTACAGTGCTCTACTACTGAAAGTGACTATAATTTCTCTCCAAAAGCACTTGAATATGATGGAATATGACTAAAGCTCACATTTCACATCTCACACTAGCCCCCCCCCCCCCCCCCCCTCGGTACATGCCTGGTTGAAAGTCTCTTGCTCTTCATGATTCTGCTCATCACCATTTATAGCTTCTCTATTACCTGGAAAAGGTCAACTTCACCACATCTGGTGGTGATCGTGTATACTTTGATGAGAATGGTGACGCTTTACCAATCTTCGATATATTGAACTGGGCGTGGCTCCCTGATGGAAGCACAAACATTCACAGCGTAGGTGTGGTCAAGATGACAGCCTCCGGAGATGAAGAACTCACCCTCGATGAAGACAGAATCTTCTGGAACTTTCAATCCGCAAAAGTAATTTCAGCTTTCTAAAATGTTTAATTGAGCTCATGATGTGAATGAAATTTATATTTAAACTGATCATTTTTACTTTCCTCTACAGCCTCCTCGGTCGGTGTGCAGTGAGAGCTGTTCTCCTGGAACCCGTGTGGCCAGAAGGAAAGGAGAACCTGTCTGCTGCTACGACTGCATTGCTTGTTCTGAGGGAGAGTTCAGCAATGAGACAGGTAGGGTTACATAATGTAGCTACAGTATATGTACAGAAGGTTATAAGAAGATACGTGTCTGTCCCTTTAATCTTGTACTATTTGTTAGACTCTACAGAGTGCACCATTTGTCCAGATGACTTCTGGTCCAGTCCCCGGCGTGACCACTGTGTCCCTAAGAGCATTGAGTTCCTGTCCTACCATGAGTCCCTGGGGATCTCCTTAACAACCATCTCATTGCTAGGAACATTTGTCTGTGCTATTGTCTTGGGGATCTTTGTTTATCATAAAGAGACGCCCATGGTGCGCGCCAACAACTCAGAACTCAGCTTCCAACTCTTGCTTTCACTCAAACTATGTTTCTTGTGCTCACTCCTGTTCATTGGCCGTCCCAGACTCTGGACTTGTCAGCTGAGGCATGCAATATTTGGGATCAGCTTTGTGCTGTGTGTCTCCTGTATCCTGGTAAAGACTATGGTGGTGCTGGCTGTGTTCAAGACCTCCAAGCCTGGTGGTGCAGACATCATGAAGTGGTTTGGTCCTATGCAGCAGAGAGGAACAGTTCTGATTCTTACTTCAATCCAGGCAATAATCTGCATAGTCTGGCTTGTGTCTGCCTCACCAACTCCTCATAAAAACACACAATACTATTCTGAAAAGATAGTCTATGAGTGCAATGTTGGATCAACAGTTGGTTTTGCGGTGTTACTAGGTTATATTGGCTTACTAGCACTCCTCAGTTTCCTCCTAGCATTCATGGTAAGGAATCTTCCAGACAACTTCAATGAAGCTAAATTAATTACTTTCAGCATGTTGATCTTCTGTGCCGTGTGGATAGCCTTCATACCAGCATATATCAGCTCTCCAGGCAAATATGCCGATGTAGTGGAGGTGTTTGCTATTTTAGCATCTAGTTTGGGCATTTTGGTGGCGCTGTTTGGACCAAAGTGTTATATAATCCTTTTGAAACCTGAGAGAAACACTAAGAAGTCCATCATGGGTCGAGGTGCCACCAAGACGTAGAAGCAGACATTTTTAACCAATTAACTGCTCGTGACGGAACGTTCCGCCAGTTGGAATCCAACCAGCAACTGCTATTGGCGTAACATTCCGTCTGATAAGCTTTATTATTGATACCAAACCGGATTGCTGATTTCTTTTTTTTTGCTTGGCCTTTCCTTCTTTAGTGATCCTCGCTGCCGTTCACCTCTCTTTATACAGGCTGACTAAAAAGCGAACTCGAAATCTACGGAGCTCTCCACACTGCGCAAAAAGCATGGAATACAGATGATATTACAGGAAACTGCCATGGTTTGGATAAAACACGCAATGTTCGGAGGTCTTTGCTGATTATCCGGTGATCTAGATGGGGACATTGGCGCTTTCTATAGCAAGGATGGCTTCATTTTAGCTCGCTAGCATTGACTCTATTTATTTAGCATCTAAGATGGCCGCCCAAACAGGATGTGAATCTAGCGTGTGTCACAGTACAAGCGGCTTGGCAGTCTGTGGCAGGGGCGCTGGAAGGTATTTATACCAGGGGGGGCTGAAGGGTGGGAAATTTCGGGTCTTATTCGGGTATAATTGGCCTAATAATGACTTATTTAGGACCTAGCACCGCAGCATCATGTACACATGTGACTCTTATTGTCTTGTTGTTTGGGTTAGATTTCTTTAAACCACTTGGTGCAGGTGAAAGTAAAACTACAATACGTTTAGCTGTCTCGTAAAAAAAATCTCCTCTCCACCAGGAGGGGGTGCTGGAGCACCCTCCGCACCCCCCTTCCAGCGCTGATGGTCTGTGGTTGGCTCTGCGTCCACAGACTGTCCAGTAGATGGGTTAAATTCATTCATGTGTATTTTATTACAATACGTGTGTGACCCCGCTAAATAAATTGATTGGACAGGATACTGGAGTATGGTACAAGCATAACAATAGTTTTATTTATAACAAGGTACAAAAGACTTTAATTGTTTGTATATCAAAAATTGTAAAAAGCAGTGTTTGAGAGGGTAAAAATGGGGAGAAGTGGTTCACAAAAACATCAAAACTAAAATCAAGGGAAAAGGGACAACAGTCCTTTACAGGGCCGTTTGTTCAACTTGAACCAGGTATAGCTCTTATGTCTAAACACCTGAACTGTCTCTCAATGGTGTCATACAGGCAAACATCTCCACCTGTAGATTCCTCCACGTTAATTGCCTACACAGTACTGGGGAAGCCACACCCCAAACATTGGAACATCCAAGGCTACACTACAGCGCACTGCAACAAGTGTGGTGTAGACCAAATGACAAGTCTGCAGCCGAGTATACCTCTCTCACAACGCATGAACGTTACGGCGTTTGTGAGGACCCACAACTGATGTCCTGTCAGCTGCCTGTTCAGAACACTCTTAAATATCCGTCTCACTTAGGACTCTACTACCCTCTAGGGGTTACATTCTACCCCCCCATAATTGAATCGTCGCCCCGACGATTCACCATAAACATAGGGATAGTACAAGTTGCTAGGGAAGCCGCAGCCACCATACTCTACCATGCAGTCTGGGTTTCCTGCTCCGACCATGCCGACTGGGGGAGATGATTGGGGTTTGAGTGCTGTCCTGCTGTCTCTCGGGTGGTACGCCGAGGCCTATAGTGCGAGTCGCCCACCTCTATAATGGTGTAACTTGGCTCTTCTAGACCCGGCGAAGATGGCCTGCTTGAGGTGGGAGAGTCAGTCATAGAATAATCATTATCAGAGTCATAAATACTATAATTGTCCTCCAGAATGACCTCATCATTGTCCTCCAGAATGACCTGATCATTGTGCTCCAAAATGACACATATTGATTCTCCATTTTCTGAATCTGAATCATCTGCTTCTTCCGAGTCAGACATCCTGGCCAGGGTCTCTGGTACTGCTCCTGCACAGACAGCCCTCATCTCCGACCGATGTACCTGCTTAACTGGGCCGTCCTGGTCAATAGGCACCACAGAGTAAACGGTCCCCAGGGCCCCCGGACATCTCACGACCCTGTACATACCCGGGCTCCAGACATCCTGAATTTTGTTTCTCCCTCTAACCTGATGGTTTTTCAAGTACACCAGCTCCCCCTCTTGGAACCCCATGTCCTGTGTGCCGACATCATGTTTGAGGTTTCTACGCTCCAGTCGCTCCTGTAGACGTTCTCTCACTTGGCTGTAGGCCTCACTCAAGTTGTGTTGATGCTCCTGTATCCAGTCCTCCACGGATCCACCACTGGGTTCTTCACCGCTGCTGCCAAGCAAGAAATCAACAGGTAACTGTGGTTGACGACCAAACATCAAAAAGTATGGACTCACCCCTGTAGTCTGGTGTGCTGTGGTGTTATAGGCATATGTCAACTGAGAGAGGTATTGGGGCCAACGCTTCTTCTTATCTGGAGGCAGTGTGCGCAGCAGATCATGCAATGTCCTATTGAAACGTTCACATTGACCATTGCCCTGTGGATGATATGCAGTGGTGCGACTTTTCTTGATGTTATAGAGCTTGCATAACTGTTGAATGATGTTACTTTCAAAATTTCTTCCCTGGTCTGAATGGAGACGACCTGGCACGCCGAGAAGATGGAACCAACTTCGGACCAACACATCAGCCACCGTGCTAGCACGCTGATCTCTTGTCGGGATGGCCAATGTGTACTTTGTGAAGACGTCAGTCAGGACCAGGACATTCTCCCTCCCATCACTTGCAGGCTCCAGCATGGTGAAGTCGATGGCCAAGATCTCATTGGGGCTGGAGGCCTGGAGTGTGCCCATGTAGGTTCTCACTTTTGGCCTCACGGCCTTGGCTAGAATGCACCGCTCACATTCTCTGCACCATCTATCCACATCTCTCAGCATACCTGGCCAGAAGCAGCGGCTCCTCACCAGGTCAGTAGTACGGTCGACCCCCTGGTGGCCATGGGCATCATGGAGGCTGGTGAAAACTTCTTTCTGCAGCATCTGTGGCAGCAACAGTTGGTGGACTTCCTTATTTCCATCTGAAGAATAGGTGAGGCGGTACAGGCATCCCTCCTTCTCCAACAAACGATCCCACTTCCGGATCAACTCTTTACTGTCCTTCCTTAGCCCCTCTTTCTCCCTCCCATCAGGCGGGCGCCCTCTCCGCCAGAGTGTCAAGACAGGGCCCACAACCGGGTCTGCGGCTTGTAGCGAGGCAAGGTCTGGTCGGATACAGCAGGGAAGGGTGGTTATCTCACTGCACGTGGCCTTCATCCACTCCTTCGGTCCACCAATACTTGCCGCTAGCTGCCTGGGGACCGCCATACCAGGGGACGCCTCCTCCAGGGGTAGTCGAGACAAGGCATCAGCATTTGAGTTGGAGCGTCCTGGACGGTATTTGAGCGTGAAGTTGAAAGAAGCCAGCTCCGATGCCCAACGTTGCTCGATTGCTCCCAGTTTAGCAGTCTGCAAATGACAGAGGGGATTATTATCTGTGTACACTATAAAAGCATTTCCTAATAGGTACTCCCTGAACTTCTCACAGACTGCCCACTTGAGAGCCAAAAACTCTAGTTTCATTGAACTGTAATTTTCCATGTTCCGTTCCGTTCTCTTCAAGCTGCGACTTGCATAGGCAACAGGTCTGGGCTTCCCATCATGCTCCTGTGATAAGACAGCTCCCAGTCCTTGGTGGCTGGCATCGACTTCAAGGATAAAAGGTTTTGTAAAGTCTGCAAATGCCAATACTGGTGTTGTACAGAGCTTCTCACGTAGTGCCTGGAATGCTTGTTCACACTTCTCATCCCACCGAGGCAGTAATGGGATATTTGGGGTCTTACCCTTTCGAGGACTCAGTTGGCCAACCAGGTAGTGGAGCGGGGCAGCCAGTTTGGAGTAGCCCTCCACAAACTTTCTGTAGTATGATGTGAAGCCCAGGAATGAACGCAAGTCTCTCAGGTGTGTAGGCCGCCTCCAGTTGCGTACAGCAGCAACCTTCTCTGGATCAGTGGCCACCCCCTGTTCGGACACAACGTGCCCCAAGTATAACACCTGCTTCTGAAAGAAATGGCATTTAGACAGTTTGACTTTTAAGTTTTGCTCCTGGAGGCGTTTAAAGACCACCTCCAGTCTTTCCATGTGCTGCTGAACTGTTGAGGAAAAAACAATCACGTCATCCAAATATAATAGGACAGACTTGTGCCGCTGGTCGCCAAACAGTCGCTCCATCAGCCTTTGAAAGGTTGCTGGTGCATTGCATAGCCCAAAGGGCATCCTATTAAATTCAAACAGGCCAAAAGGAGTACAGAATGCAGTTTTTTTCCGGTCATGTTCTGCCATCTCTACCTGATTGTATCCACTGGCTAGGTCCAAGGTGGAGAACCAGCGGGCTCCCGTGAGGGCATCCAGGGACTCGTCGATTCTGGGTAGTGGGTATGCATCTTTATGGGTTTTGGCATTGAGTTGGCGATAGTCGACACACAATCGGATGCCCCCATCCTTCTTCTGTACCACCACAATTGGTGATGAGTAGGGGCTGCTACTTTCCCTAGCAACTTGACTATCCACCAACTGCTGAATGTGGGCTCGCACAGTTTCATACTGAGCTGGGGGGATCCTACGATATGGCTGGCGGACTGGAGCCGAATCTAATAATGGGATTTCATGAGTAATGAGTTTAGTACACCCCACATCACCCTCCCCCTTAGAAAAGATAGACTGATATCTACATAGTAGCTGTTTAGCTTGGTTTGCATCCCCTTCTGACAGGTTTGTAAAACTAGGCATGGGAAAATCAACACCCTGGTCAATCACATCCTGAACCTCCTGTGAGGAAATCTGGGCTATATACTCATGTGAAAATTCATCAAATGACAGTTCCACAGTAGGACTTGAATGTCTCAGAGCTGCTTTTGCTATCTGCACAGACCCAATTACTCTACGTGGTGTAATCCACACATCTCTAGTACCCACATTTGTAACTGGAGCATAAAGGAGACCTCTCTCCGCCTTAACTAAAGCTGGTGAAATCAACAGACCTTCAGGGAGGGTACCTTCATCTGGGCCAAGGGGCTCCAATAAAAACTCAACAGTACTAGAAGATGGGAGCTGTGGGCAGGTGACAGGGATCATAGTTAATGTGCCTGCAGCTACATACACTGGTGTCTTGCCCTGAACCCTCACTTTGTAAGCCTCTGTAGAATTTAAAACGGCTTCCATTTTCTCACAATAGCGTAGGGCCAGTTTCCATGCTGGGTGGGCTGACTCAACCTGAGGAGTCTGAAACAGTGATGAACCATGTTGGCGAAACAAAGTATAGTAAAAATCCCTTACAATATTCATACCCAGAACTCCCGGAACACATCTTTTCTGCTCTTGGCCACTGGGAGTGGGGGGATCTTTTACAACTAGGACTCCACAGTTAGGAACCTGTGTTCCATAGACATTTATAGTTATTGTTACATAACCAATATATGGAATATCGAGACCATTTGCCGCCTTAAGGCCTAGCCAACGGCAATCCTCAACATTCTGCTCACCTAACGCTGAAAAGTGCTCGTTAAAGAAACTCTCTGTGACAGTGGAAACCATTGACCCTGTATCAAGCAAGGAAGGAACTTCAACATCACACAGTTTCATTGATACCACAGGACAAGTACCAACCAACTTCTTAAATACCTTAGCACGGTCTGAGTGTTTAACATTTGAGCCCAATGCCCCCACCTCCAACATGTGGCTCTGCACGCTAGGGGGTTCTAGTTTTTTTGCTGTTCTGTCTCTTCTCCATGCTGCCCGTTGTCAGAAGTGACTGTAGCCTGACTATTCTGGTTATTTTTTCTACAAAAGCGAGCTATATGTCCTGCGTTATTGCAGCGAAAACAGATGGGCTGTCCCTCTGGAGACCATTGATACCGGGTGGCCTGTCTAGGCCTCTGCATGCCCCTGTTGTACCCACCCTGTGCCCCCAGAGTTTTAATCAACATATCTAGTTGCTCCTGCTGTTTCATTACAATTTCCTTCAGTTCTGAATACTCAGATGGCTTAGCATTGACTGCCTCACACGTTACTATAGCCTGGGTTTCATGAGAGTGAGACGTTGGGCGAGTGTACTTTACCCCCTGAGGCTGCCCCTCCTCAACCCAACGAATGGCCTCCTTCCTCAGGTCCAGGAGTGACACCCCAGGGGTCTGGCGCACAAGCCTTTTCAACTCTCTGCGAAGCATATGGTCCCGTACCCCTTCAGCAAACTGGTCTCGTAAAACCTGAACAAAGTTGGGCATAGCATCAGAGTTAGATTTTTCTATTTTGTCCATGATAGACAACAGTGATAATGAAAATTCTTGTAAGGACTCACTTTCTTTTTGTCTACAATCAAAGAATTGACGTTGTAATGAAACATAGGAGTTCGAGCAGGAATACAGTTCCGTCAGCACATCAGAAATTATTTTAGGATCTTCCCTTTCCACACGTGGCCTAAACTTTATCTCAGACCTCGCCTCCCCCTCCAAGTGATCATACATAAAGAGAGCTTTATCGGTTTCTGACATATGCCGACCCCTTGTGGAACACTCAACCTCTTCTATCCAGTCTTCTATGGACAAGGACCCAGGTCCACCAGAAAACTGTGGGCATTTTCTTTCACGGGGGATATACATGACCTCCCGCCGTTGGCTGCTCTCACCCTGAGCCCCATTACCTCGGCCAGGTGGTTCTTTGAGTCTCTCATTTTCCAATCTCATTTGTTCAAGCTCCTCCCTGAGCGTTGCCAGTTCCTCTTCCGCCATGACTGGTCCAGATGGTCAGCAGACAAACTTGTGGGCGACGGGGCGTGGTCTTCTTCGACTGCTGTCCCTTTCCCTTTTACAAATGGTTTACTAAAAAAATAAACCCTCTCCCACATTAATTGGTCTCAAAACACTAATTGTACCGTCCTGCCGACTACGCCAAAATGTGACCCCGCTAAATAAATTGATTGGACAGGATACTGGAGTATGGTACAAGCATAACAATAGTTTTATTTATAACAAGGTACAAAAGACTTTAATTGTTTGTATATCAAAAATTGTAAAAAGCAGTGTTTGAGAGGGTAAAAATGGGGAGAAGTGGTTCATAAAAACATCAAAACTAAAATCAAGGGAAAAGGGACAACAGTCCTTTACAGGGCCGTTTGTTCAACTTGAACCAGGTATAGCTCTTATGTCTAAACACCTGAACTGTCTCTCAATGGTGTCATACAGGCAAACATCTCCACCTGTAGATTCCTCCACGTTAATTGCCTACACAGTACTGGGGAAGCCACACCCCAAACATTGGAACATCCAAGGCTACACTACAGCGCACTGCAACAAGTGTGGTGTAGACCAAATGACAAGTCTGCAGCCGAGTATACCTCTCTCACAACGCATGAACGTTACGGCGTTTGTGAGGACCCACAACTGATGTCCTGTCAGCTGCCTGTTCAGAACACTCTTAAATATCCGTCTCACTTAGGACTCTACTACCCTCTAGGGGTTACACGTGTATTGGATATATATATATATATATATATATACGGGGTAAGATGAGCCAGCGGGTAAGTTGAACCACCCCCTTTATCTAGAAAACTAGAAAACTGTGTTGCCATGTGACCTTAGATCTAGCAAGCATCCATCATTTACACCTGGCTGTGAAGTTGGGAAGCACATGGGGAAAGTAGAAAACATTATTTTACACAAAAAACTGTTTTTTGTCGGTTAAAGTAAAATTTCGACATAATGTAAAATGACTGTTATACAAAGCAAAATGTACCTAGGTCTAAAATGTAATATCATACACGTTGATGATTTGCCAATGGATAGAACCATGTGAATCATTATTCTATAGTCATTGTTTTCTAAAATGGTGGCTATGGGTAAGATGAGCCAATGTCCGGGGGTAAATTGAGTCAATGGGAATCACTATTCATATATTTTTTAGTAAGTCTTTGCTACTCAAATTATAGTGAATGACCTTTCATTTGCATGTACATACTCATTTAAAGGTGTAGTGAAATGAAAAATACGTTTTTCACACTTTTAGACCATCTCCGTGGTCATCATATGAGCATACCTAACAATGGATGCCAAAAAAATGGGAAAAGTCTCATTTTTATGTGTTTTTATATCAAAAGTCCATACAAATATTTTTTTTATTACTTCCTGAAAACGAAAACGTGCTGCGTGATGACGTGTCGAGGCCAACATCGATAAAAGCCAATACAAATGAAGCTCACCCGTATCCTTTCCATATGTGCGCATCCGTGCAGCACAGCTGCTATTGATTACAGAAATCCTCCGTTTTTATTCCCATTCCAGATAACATCCAGACAGTGTATTACTCGGTTTCAACTTAATCATCACGCTAAAATATGTATCTGAAAACATTATAGGGTAGAAATAAGCCACATAACAGTAAACTGGTACAGTTGGCCGTCTATTTCATTTGTAAACAAACACACACCACGCTGCTGCGTATAGCATAGCAACACTCCCTAGCTACCGTCCCATCGCCTGAAGGGATGCGACGCTCTGATTGGTTCAGAAACTTCAGACCGGCGTTTCAACTTGAAACCGTTTGAAACTTCATAATAAAATGTCCACCATTTCCGTTTCATTACACCTTTAAGAGAAGTTTGCAATATTGTATTAACAATATTGCAAATAAGGTTCTGAATAACAAACTGTATTTAATTGTCTTATTAACAAACTGTATTTAATATTGCTTAAATAATAAATAAACAAATAAATAAGACAATTTGCAAAAGGGAAAACTGTTATTATATTATTATCGATAAGTGAATACATTATCTGTTCATGTTTAAGCTTTTAACATTAAAATATCATGTGGTTCAACTTGCCCCTCGACTTGGATCAACTTACCCCTTACCTGATTGAGCCACATGACCACTTTTTTTTTTTTTAAAAGGTCATATTTTCATGGCCCTTTGTCATAGATGCTTACTCATCATTTCAATTGATAGAAGACATCCTGAAATATGGGTAGATCATTAGATTTTACTGCCATCTCCTTTTGCCTTGCTTCCAGGACAACTTAAGCCAAAAGTGGTTCATATATATTAATAGTCTGTTCTCTACCATATTGAACTACATCTAGTCAGAGATACAAACATCTATTTGTGATAAAGGAGAAGTTGATTACCCTCCCTTAAAGACTGTTTGTTGATGTTAGAGCTATATTGACAATAAACCATGTGCACCTCTCCATTATCTATGGGTCAAAATAGAAAATACTATAAGTATGTAGGCCTACAGTAAGAGGCAAATTATGTATCGGTAGCATTACTTTGTGAAGGCCTCTGATTAATATTTTCAAAAACATATTTCAAAACATACAAGAGATTTTATTATAATAAAAACATAAAGACGGTTTGGACATGCAAGGTTTCCACCCGGCAGTGTGGATATGTAGAATGTGTTGGTTGTCATGTGGTCTTTAAGGCTCAGTCCTTGTGCAGCCGGCCCGCTTTTACCATGCCCCCAGAGCGGCTGGCCAACATTAAAGCCACACTACCCTTCTGGCCAAAGCTGGAACTGCCAACCATAGCCAACAGTCATACTTCCACTGAGCCAACTATAGCCAACAGTCATACTTCCACTGAGCCAACCATAGCCAACAGTCATACTTCCACTGAGCCAACCATAGCCAACAGTCATACTTCCACTGAGCCAACCATAGCCAACAGTCGTACTTCCCCTGGTTTCGAACACGGGCACCGTCAACTCAGCGTATGAGTAGCACGGCTTGGGTGTGGCCACATATTTCGGCAGGTGACCAATTTCACCATAACACTGTGTGACCGAGTGTGAGTGAACGAGTGGCTGAGATTTTGAGTATTGGTATTCAGGAGCAAGCTGAGAGGGACACAGTGTAGGACACAGTGTAGGACACAGTGTAGGAGACAGTTTAGGAAACAGTGTAGGAGACAGTTTAGGAGACAGTGTAGGACACAGTTTAGGAGACAGGGTATGAGACAGTGTAGGAGACAGTGCAGGAGACAGTTTAGGAGACAGTGTAGGACACAGTGTAGGACACAGTTTAGGAGACAGTGTAGGACACAGTGTAGCACACAGTGTAGGACACAGTTTAGGAGACAGTGTAGGACACAGTGTAGGAGACAGTGTAGGAGACAGTGTCCTACACTGTGCATGTACAAACGCATGCACGCACACATGCACATCCAAATTTGTATTAATTTCCTACTGTACTGTGTACTGAGGCTGTACACATATCAGCCTCACATCACATCAACTGTTGATAGTTGGTACATGTGTTGTTATGGCCATATATCTGGTCATTGATTTACATATTTAATACCAATCAGGATTAAAGGCATTAAACTTACGCTATTGACAGTCTTGTCAAATAAACGATAAGATCAGCTAACTTGCCAAGGCATTGAACCATGTGATATTTAATTGGTGTTATTGCAATGTTTCAACCTTGTGTTATTTAAATTGCCTCTAAGGCCTGGGTTAATTAAATAACATCATTGTGTGTGTGTGTGTGTGTGTGTGTGGTGGGTGACGTGACATGCTGTCCTTTGCTGTCCTCGGTGTCAAACGTGTATAAATAAAAAAAATATTTGTCAAAAACCTTCTGAATATTGTGCAGGACATTATGCTTCATGTGAACATACTCAAGATTAAAACATTTCATTCCTCATTTCTTCAGAATTTTCAACCAAACATAGCAAAACTCATATGGTGCGACTGTCCTGGCCCTGTTTCTCAAAGTAGGAACTTGAATAAAACTAAGGGGAAAAAATGCTAAAATTATTTTAAAAATTCCATAAATATAATATAGATGTCTATTTGTGAGCCTAATCTTTTCAAAGTCCAAGCATAATTCTTTCAGTCATTTCTGATCAAAAAGATTTTGTCCCCCAAACCAAAATCATATTGTGTGACACCATTTTGGGAAATTTCAACAGGCAATTGTTTGGACACCCATTGGGATAGATAGGTCATTCTTCAGTAAGGCTGCTCAACACTTGCATTACAATAGCATGACAGGTGTCTGTGGTGAATTATCATTTTAACATTTCCATGAAATACGATCTTGTTGGAACGCTGACCAATGCGACTCATCCGAGTGTCTGTGGGTGTGACACCTTTTTCATTAAAAAAGCTAAAGTTATTAGATTTTTTTGGTCATAATTACATGTAAATCTATGTTGCTTTATTATAGCTAGCATGTTGTTAGCATGCTAATGTGTAGCTAGTAGCCTCAAGGTTATGTTAAGTGCAGAAAACATAATATGGTGTGACACTATATCATAATGGTGTGACTGTCTGCCTGTCACGCCATATGACTTTTTTGTCACACCATATGATGCAAACTGTATTTTCCTACAGATATAACAATAAATAACAAAGACCCATATTTCTTTTGTCCATTTAAACATTTGTTTTAAACAGCTTCACCTAAAATCTGCAACTATCCACAATAAAATGTGTTTAATTTTGTTTTATTCAGTCATTGCATGTTATTCAATGTTAAAGCAATTTTCCTGTTGCTGTTTTTCCTGAGTAATTGTTTAATCAATCTGTAAAGTTCAGTACTCACTAATAGGTAGGTTAAAACACAGTTTTCTTTGAAAAATGAAGATATGATCATACGGTGTGACACTAAATCATTTGGTGTGACGTTCCAAATAGTGAAAAAATCATACCTTTATTAATGATGTAACCATTAATGTTCATGGATTACATAGCAAATAGTATCAGGAAGAGTCACAAATATTTGTGTAATTTTAGAGAAGGTTTTGTCACAATAAATACAAAATATGTTGAAAGACCGACAACATGGGCCTCATATTGAGTGTTGATTACGAAAATAATATACAGATTTAATACATTTTCACAAAACTATAGTGGATTACAGGTTAGTTATGATAAAGGACTTTGTTAAAGTGAGTAACTTAAGAAAGGTGTACTCCATTTTCATTGTATAAACAATTATTGTCATGTCACACCATATGATGATTTTAGGCACAAGTACAACAAAATGCTGAATAAATTCTGATTCCAATAAAATATCTAAAAACAAAATATGTTTCCATAAAGATGAGAGTGAGTAGAACAAAAGTAAATCATTTTTATTCCTGTTATTTAAAGGTTTTTAAAAAACACTTTTTTAGGGGTGTCACGTCACTGACCCATATATATATTGGCCTGTTATAGCGCCACCAACAGGTGGATTTTTTGCAAAACACATTTTTGGAACAAAATGCCTCAAATAATTTAATTTCCATCAAAGGCATAAGAAGAAATGGCACCTTTTCCACATTGGTCTATTATAGTGCCACCAGGAGGCCACAACCTAACCTGGCCTGGTGGAGACTTTTTGTAGTTGCTCTTGAAATCCCATAGAGAAATCTTAGATTGCGTCATATAATAACTGTGTTCCAAAAATATGTATTATGTAATTCATATTTCCCAATATCACATGGTTGTGCCGGGAGGAAACCTTGTAATTAGTATTTAGTCACAAGTTCTTGTTAATGCTTTTCATTGGTTCTATACAACTCACAGACAGACTTAACCGCAGTCACTTTCACTTTCAAAATGTTTTGGTCTGAAATAGCTACTATTGTGTGACACTGGGACGAAGCATATAGTGCATTAATTTACAAAAAGTGAAATGGACGACAGCGACGACATATTACCTCATCATGAATAATAATATGAATGAATGAATGAATGAATGAAATATTTATTTTCGTGTCATGCCACTTTGGCACATCCCATATGGGATTATATGACACATTTTACAGATTACATTGGATACAACTGACACTACAGTCCTTCCTGTTCATACATATTTGTATATTATTAAAAAAAAAAAAAAAAACGAAAATAAACATAAGGCCATTTTACATGTAAATGGCCCTCCTCCTCATTGACCAGGCCTTTTCAAGGAATGAGGCAAATGAAAAGGTGTACTTTTGAAACAGGCACCTCAGTCTCTCGAAGTCCTCCAACCATACAAATTCATGGTATGGGTCTATCTTAATAAAAAGTCTTTCCCTAATAGAGTTGTAGAAAGGACAATAAAAAACAAAATGCATTTCATTTTCGATTTCATTTAGATCACACAGACTACATAGTCTATCCTCCTCCACCGTACCTACATATCTACCTGTCTCAATATGCAGACCAAGTATGCCAGCTCTAATTTGGGCACACAAGGATCGTTTCTTTTTTGACAGATTATACTGTACATAGTTTTCTGTCTCGTAGACATGTTTGATCTCACAGTATGTGCGGAGCTTTGGTTTACACCATATGTCCAGTGCCCATCTATCCTTTACATTTTGAAAAATAATTTCTTTTATTACCTTAACCTCTATTTGTTGTTTATTATAATAATGGTCTTCATAACCCGCTCTCGTAAGAATGTCGTACATGTCCGTAGCCCAAGTGCCCTTGATCAAGATATCCCACTCAAGAATCCTTCTTACAATTCTGTTAGAGTTCAACTCCAGTATTCTGTTCCACAGACGTACCATGTGTACACTCCACCGTACCTCATTGGGTTCCCATCCCGTATCTCCTTGGATGGCCAGGGTTGGCGTGAATTTGTGTACCCCCAGGAAATATCGCATTGCTCTATTATGCACGGTCTCACTTTTGGGGTATTGTTTGAATCCCCACACTCCTGCTACATAATCCAGCACTGGACATACACAAGCCTGGTATAGTTTGGAGTAGGTAGAGAAACCAATATCCCTCAGGTTCTTGGTTTTAGCTATGACCCCCCCTAGTGCTCTATTTGCTGATTCCATCAATACAGTTGTTCCTTTTATGAAATGCATATGCTCATCTAAATAAAAGCCCAAGTATTTATAGCATTGTGTATAATTTAACTTTGAGGCTCCAAAATGGAATTGAAAGTCACTAGTGTGCATGGCTGGAGCTTTAAAATGCATGATTTCAGTTTTTTTTTTCATTTATCAAAAGTCTCCATTTTATACACCAGTTGCTTGCACATGTCAGCATTCTTTGAAGGTCAGATTCTGTCTCTGCTATTAAAATAATATCATCTGCATACAATAGAATGCTGACCTGTTCGCTTCCACATTTGACACCACAATTAAGTGGTTTGATTTGATTGGCCAAATCATTAATAAATACAGCAAACAGGGTAGGGGACAAAGCGTCCCCCTGCTTCACCCCTGACGGAGTGGGAAACCAGTTGGTACAAGCATCATTTACCTTTACACAAGCTTGTGGTGCGCTGTACAATGACATAACTGCCTGATAAAACTTTCCATCCACCCCAGTTTTAATCAGTCTATAGGCAAGCAGATCTCTATTAACAAAATCAAAAGCTTTCTGGAAATCAATAAAACATGCATATGTTGATTTGTTTACCTTCAATCTATTTCTTACTATGGTACATACTGTGTAAATGTGATCTATACAAGCCCTGGCTTTACGGAAGCCATTCTGCTCCTCTACTAGAAGATGTTCTTTCTCTAGGAATTCCATCAATCTCTCATTCAGTAAAGATGAGTACAGTTTATAAACTGTGCTCATCAAACTAATGCCCCTATAGTTAAGGGGAATTCTAGGGTCATTTTTGTGTGACTTTGGTATGGGACTTATAATGGACTTAAACCATACTGATGGTATTTTACTATGTTGAAAACAGTTGCTCAACAAATTAAACAGAATTTGGCCAAGCTTGGGTGATTTTAAATTTTCATTTGGTAAATCTTCTATCCCTGTGGCTTTTCCTAATTTTGCTTTATCAATAGCCTTTAGCACTTCTGCCATAGAAATCTCCTTATTAAGGTCCCTGTTATCTTGGAATGTTACCTCCAACATTTCTTTTTCCCAATTGTTTTTTAATTGACACATTTCCAGAAAAGATCCATCATCAAAGCCAGTTGCATCATTTTCAAATAAAGTGGCAAAATCTTTTTCCCATTTAGACAACACCAGTGAAGTCTCTCTTATCAGATTTCCCCCTTCTCCCCATACTTCCATTGGAATTTGCTTTTTACGTTTTGGTCCTAACTTATTAATTTCGCTCCAAAAATGCTGAGGGCTTGATGATTGGATTTCTTCTAGATGCAATAGTTGACCTCTTTGATATCTCCGTTTAAAAAGGCGGTATCTCTTGTTGAATGCATACTGACATTGTCTGAAATTATCTAACAGTTGCTGCCTGTCCCCTCTAGCTCCTTTATATTTTAGAAATAATCGTTCTGAACTATACATGGAGTACCACAGATCCTGCAACTCTTTATTCCAGTATGGTTTGCTATGTTTACTTCGCTTTGTTTTTGGAGTATATGGCTTGTCCTGACCTCCCATTTCATCATGGATTAGTTCACATAGATCACCATACCAGCTATCTAACATTTCCTGTGTAGTGAAACAAACCTGTTGTCTGTCTACTAGGTCTGCCAATGCTTTACACCTCATATCAGAACAAAGAAAATCAGTTGGCAGTTTTCTGCTTACCCCTCTTTTATACTGTTTTACTTGTTGATCACTTTCCCTAGACAGATCTGTCTTAATTCCATACCCTACTGTAAAACCCATTATTAACAGGGAATGGTCAGGCACTTTGCTACGTTCTCCAATGAGGTCCATGCAACCAATGGATTCTACCATTGTGTTAGCTGTAATTATTTTAAACAGTGTACATGTTTTCAAACACTCATAAGGAGTTGCTATATAATCTACAACAGCTTTTCCTTTTATAGATACTGAGGTGTAATTGTCATTTAGTGGGCATATTCTGCCATTTATAATACACATTTTGGAGTCTTTGAGAAATTCTATCAATGATTCTCCGTGTTTATTTACCCCCTCGTCTAAGCTAACTCTCAATGGCACATCATCGATTTCCCTCACATAATCATCTAAATTACCAATTCTACCATTTACATCCCCACAAACATAAGTAGCATCCACATCAGCGTATAAATACATGTAACTCAATAAATGTCCAAAAAAAGCGGATGCATCTCTACCCCAGGGGGAGGTCTCAGGTGGGAGGTAGCATGAAAAAACAACAAAACAATACTGCGAGCTTAAACTACTAAACTGTAAACCAAGAATTCCATCGACCTCCTTACTAATCACTTCAACTTTATATAAACGTAATAGGTCACACTTAACACAAATACCTACCCCCCCAGAACCCTTTGGCGCTTTAACATGCTTTTCTCTGTTATTCCCATACCAGACATACCCGTCCAAAACAATAGAAGCCTCTCCCGTTAGATGAGTTTCATTTAATGAGATAATGTCTGGTTGTAGGTGGTTTAAAATCACAGTTCTTAACTCACAGTTCTTGTCCGTCCATCCGTTTATATTCCAGTGGATTAAAGAGAGATTTTTGGAATCACTCTGTGTCGCCGTAGACACGGCTCATGTTTCCTCCACATTTCCTTCTGACGTCACGGGCCCGGCCCTGTCTGTGGCTCCGATGCGTACTGCATGTTCACGTTCATGTTCAGCGTCTCGTCTCACCACTCGGCCGTTCCCCGTAATGAAAAAGTTCTTCCCCGTTGGCATCTCCGCTAGCAGAGTTCTGAAGTTGAGATCGATCAGACGTTCAGTGTGTGATTTGGCTGATCTAATGTAGATCTTGCCATACGTCGTGTTGTCCTTAAGCTCCCCTTTTTTTCTCAGTACGGCAACTTTATCCTGAATTGTGTTAAGTTCCACCTTAATCAGGCCCGGGCCCCATCCTCTCGGTGTCAGCCGCTCTACGGCCATAATCGCTGGTAGCGGGTCGAGCTTCATCCCGTCAAGCAGCAGCATGTTCACTTTCAGCATGAGATCCTCTCCCTCTTCAAACCGCAGACCCGATATAACGATGGAAACATCGGGGTCGAATTCAACGCGTTTAACTTGCTTGTTGAACTTGGCTTCCACTTGTTCGATTCTCGCCGTTACGTGCCCTATTTCCATATCCACGTTGGCTAGGATTTCACGCTGCTTACTCTGGAGTTCTGCTCTCATCTCAGCTTGGTTCTGTTTTACCAGTTCAACCATAGAGTCACGCAGACCGTTGATTTTACCATCAAGCTGTTTCTCCAGAGAGGAACCCATTTGTTCCATTTTATCTTTAAATGTCTTCTCCAGAGAGCAGCGTGTCTGATCCATTTTCTCATTGAGTTTCTTCAGCTCCTCCATTACCGACATCTCGTTTGGAGCCGCGTCTTTTTTACTACTTCGGAGTTGAGATTTCTTATCACCTCCTTCACTCATATTTGCTTCTCTTGGCGTTGATAGTACTTTTGATAGTATTTAAGGTCAATTTGATTTGTTTTTCTCAGTTTATCTTCGTTTTATTCTCTCAATTGTTTGGAGCACACGCAGACGTGTGTGTCTCCAACCGGAAGTCGTATCCCCGTCGTATAATATGTACATAATGTGCACTGAATTTCACCTGTAATGTATACTGTAACCTGGCTTCTCACTTCTATCTGTATGCTATAGCCTTTTTGATTGATTGATTGAAAATTGTATTACAGTTTGCAGAATTACAGTACATTTCAAGCACAAACTCAATACAAAGGCTGTTAACTGTGAGTGGACGACCCAATTAAGCATTACACTTGTTTACAACAGGGTCCACCATGTTCAATTCATCAAAACATTTAGAGACGTACAAATAGACACTTCTATATAGACAAAGAACAGTACAGGAATTCATCATAATGGAGGTAAAAAGGGAAAAGAAACATATACAGTGAGGGGAAAAGGGGGGGGGGATTGCAGCCATCCGTAGGTGCCCTTTGAGAGCGGTTTTGAAGGACTCAAGGGATTCGCATGTCTTAATGACTGTTGGTAGGGCGTTCCACATTTTGGTGGCATAGGAGCGAAAATAATTTAGTCCCTTGTTTGTGCCGAATCTGGGTTGAACATGGTTCGTTGCACTCCCTCTGGTGTTGTGGGTGTGGACTTCGTTAACATTAAGGAAGTATCTACACAGGTACATGGGTATCTTGGTGGAGTATCGAATCTTGTGGACCAGACCCATTGCAAGATGCTGTACTCTGTCGCCGACCCTAAGCCATGCCAGTCTGTCAAAGTGGGCAGGGGTGAGGTGGGTTCGGGGGGTGAGGCCAAGTAGGAGGCTGACCAGTTTGTTTTGGGAGGTCTGGAGCCTAGTTTTAAGGGCCTTTGAGGTGCTGTGGTACCAGGAGGTGCATGCATAGTCAAAGAAGCCTTGTACAAGGGCTCCTGTTAAGGTCTTCAAGGTGTTTTTGTCGACCAGCCAGGCCAGGCCAGACCAGCCAGGCTTTCATACGGCAGCTGGAGTTGTCAGCTCATCATCATACTATGCCACTTGACTGTATAATGTGATGTGGCGCGTTATGTCGCATAAGCCGCAGTTGTTGCAAATATATATAATATAATAATAAGGGAGAGGGGGAGAGGGAGAGAGAGAGAGAGAGAGAGAGAGAGAGAGAGAGAGCCTGGAGGCGTATATAGACACTAGACAGCTGCCTTGATGCTTATCAGACGATGTTTCAGTCTGGGACCTCTGACAACCTCTCAGGCACACAGTAGCATCATCACCCTCTACTCCTCTCTGCAGTTTTTGTGATGCACTGTGTTACATAGAAATGCCCGGTCGACTGTGGACTTCACTCTCTTTGAAATGCCTCATTGCTTTGGATTCACCCACACAAACCCAATGTTTACCTCTAATGACATCCATTACTAGTTGTGCCAATGTAAAATGTAAAAGAGGCAGTGCACCACAAATATAATGTCTTTGCACTTCTTCTCCTGCGACGCAAGCATGCACGCGCGCACACGCACATACGCACACTTTAGTTCTTTATTTGAATCTGCAAATTACAATTCATTTTACGTTACAAATATAACAGGGTTGACAGTTCATGCGGGCACCTAAGGATGCACATGGCACCTTCTCCTCCACACAAACATAGTTACTATACTATGTACATACTGCAACTGCATGGTATATTACATACTGCATAGTTTTTTTTCACTATTATTATAATTGATACATGGCATAGTTCATCTTACCCAAAGGCACAACCAACCCTGTCCTCCCCTTAACAGACAAATGAGACAATAACCTTCTTCTGTCACCAATTTAATTACAGTGAGTGAGCTGTATCTCACAGTATCCACATTAATTCCTTAATTAATGAAGGCCCATTATTTATATTAAGATAAAATGAGGTCAATTATACAAATGAAACCCTCCACACCTCATTGGACATCCAAGGTCCTCCATGCTAGAGAGCACAGCTCCAATGATGATACACAAGAAGGGGATTTTTGCTCATAGTCTGCCCAAAGCACAGCATGGCAACAAGGAGGACAATCATCCATCCATCCATCCATATTCAACCGCTTATCCGTAGTTGGGTCACAGGGGCAACAGCTCCACCAGAGAGCTCCAAACTTCCCTCTCCAGAGCAACATTAGTAATGTCCTCCTGGGGGATTCCGAGGCATTCCAAGGCCAGTGAGTCGATGTGATTCCTCCAACTGCGCCTTGGTCATTTGAGACCTTCACACGTCATGCCATTGGCAAGACAGTGGATTGTCAGCAGTGTTGCCAACTCTTGTGAGAGGAATAGGCCAACCCACCTCCAAAATCAAGCCAAAAACAAGTCAACTCTTGCGAGAGAAATAAAGCCAAAACAAGCCCAATAATATGGCCATATAGTAGTCCTAATAAATAAAGATTTGATGCATTTATCATTATAAATACTATGATGTCTTTAAAACTCATTCAGTGCCACCTGGTGGACACTAGGTGTTGAGCAGGTGCCACCATTTTAGCTAAAAGAAAAGAAAAATCCATTGTGCACGTCATGTGCATGTCATCACATGCACACCGGATTAGAGCATTTAAAAAAAAATAATAATAAAAAAAAATAATAATAATATAGGCCTATATATTTTTTAAAAGACGTCATAAGGAGTCATTGGCAACGATATGGGAAAGGCTTCAAAAGGCGTCCTGTGGCATTGAATGATGAATGTTTTGGTAATTTATACTATCACACACATAATTTAGCCAGGGCTTAATAAGTAGAGACACCAGACCGATTCTGTCACTCAATGTGATTAATTCACACAGTGTTTTATGTGTGTTTTATGTGTTTCCTTAAGCAATTGTTTAATGTACTCGTCCTCATTCGATGAGGGCTTCAGTCTCCTCATTCGACCACGTCTATCCATGGTAACGGGACATCTTTGTGCTGCGTAAAATATGCCCTCTCTGTCTCCAACTGTGTTTACTCCTCATTCCGCCACATTGTTTGCTTCATTTCCTTTATTTGATGCGATTGCATTCACACCTGCAGTGAATCGAAGTCAGGTGCGCTTGGAAGCGAAGTGAAACCCCCGTTTTTTGGCAAAGTAGAATGCGGTTCTTTGATGCGAATCAGGATTCGAATGAGCCTTCACACCTGCCAAACGAAGTTCACTTTCCGACAATATGCAGCAGGATTCGTTTTAATCGCAAGAATCGCATGCAGTAAAATACACAGTGAAATATGTGTTAAAAAATATATATACTTTGAGTAATAGTTAGGACTTGACGTAAGGTGATTGCTGCGGTTTGCCTTCACACTGCACTGTCATCCGCAGCAATTGGAAATGCAGCAGGGAACTTTATCAATGTGTTCAATTCATAAACTAGTGAAATCTATAGTGTTAAAATTATACTTTGAGTAATAGTTAGGACGTAAAATTCGGGTAACGTGTGTCGGGACTAGACGTCTCTCTCTCACTCTTGTGTGCGTGCGTGCGTGTGTGCACGCACTGTTCTTTTGGGCATGTGGAGGCACACCGCAGACAGCAGCACAAAATGAATCCGGCCTCCGACATTTACAAGTTTATCGAGATGAAGAAAGTTCCCACTCTCTCCCCACACAGTGACAGCAGTGACAACACTCCATGTTTACGAACAGACAGACTGAATATTCTGTACACTACAGTGTTTTTATGCGTTAATGTAATTAACGCATAATGTAATTAACATTAATGTAATTAATGTACTCGTCCTCATATTTCAATGAGGGCTCCTTATTTGCCCACGTCTATCTACGGTTAAATGGGACATCTTTGCGCTGCATACAATTAATATCCCTTCTCCGTCTCCAACTGTGTTTAGCTCCTCATTCGCCACATAGTTTGCTTCATTTCCTTTATTTGCTGCGGATTGCATTCCCACCTGCAGCGAATCAAATGCGATTGGAAGCGAAGCGAAACCCCCGTTTTTTTGGCAGAGTAGAATGCGGTTCTTTGATGCGCATTAGGATTCGAATGAGGCTTCACACCTGCCAAACGAAGCGCACTTTCCGACAATGTGCAGCAGGATTCGTTTTAATCGCAGTAAAGCTTTCTGGTGTGAAGGCGACCTTAGTGTGAGTTTTCTACATAATTTGAGGAGTAGTACTGTTGTAGTAAGTGATAAAAATCACACCCGTGTGAAGTGAGGGGCGCCTCACTTTTCTGTCCTCACTTTTCCGTCTTCACTTCTCTGTCCTCACTTTTTATCCTCAATACGTACTTTGCTCAGCCAATCAAATAAAATGGGGTGATCAGCCAATCAAATCATCGCTATGGGGTATACACAAACAGACAAAGTTGGGCATAGGAGGGGCTAGCGCCCCCAAAAATAAAGATTTTGATTATGCTATCTACGATTCAAAATGTGAAGGGCCCCATTATAGCGCCACCATGAGCCTGAGGCCAATTTGAAACATTTGAGGCAGAGTTTCTTCTTTGGCCTACTCGGAGTGTGCGTGCAAAGTTTCACGGCAAAGGTGCCAGAGATTAGCTGCTTACAGAGTGACACACAGACGGACCGACAGGGGGGAAAACATGTTCTCCGGCCTGGCGGAGACACTAAGGTTGAGTGGCTTATTGTCGGTATAAGCTGAGCAATGAAGGTGTCCACCCCTTTACAATCTGCCCCTGGGAGAAGATTTGCTGAGTTGGAACAGTAATTACAGCATGTCTTAGTGCTATTCGTACACTGAATTGCCAGTGCAGAAGATCAAACACAGAACCTTGCGTTGAGCTACCTGTGCACACAAGGAGTCAGTAAATCCATAATGTAATTAGGAGCGAAGCCATTTAAAGCTTTAATAGTGATCGGTCATGGCATGGCTCTGAAAGAGGCTAAGGCCCGATCTATAATCTTTATCTGTGGCCTTTCTGTGCATGTGTCTTGTGTCTGTCTTTCAAAATGTCTGGCCACCTGCTAAATATATTTGCTCAGTGAACCAAGCTACTATGAAGCAGGCCAGTTTTTTTCGTTTCGCATTCGGCTCAAAAATGAAAGCCTGGGGAAATCCATTAGCATAGGAAGCCCACATACTTCCTTGGCTTTCGCTAACCAATTCAAATTTGGTGATGTCAGTATATTCTCCGCTGTTTTCTACCGGGGAGGGGAGCGGAGGAGGGGGGCAGGTGCTCGATCGGCACCCGCCCATCTAGACCATGAAATCATACAGGCTGGGCTGCCAGTAAGGTGGAGCCCCCACCGAGAGGACGTTGTAAAGCCTTATTCGTCCCGCTGCTCCCGACCAACACTCCCTGCTGACAGACGCCATACCCCAGCCTGTAGGAGTACGTGCAGTGATTATCATGAATATCATAGCATGGATGCACCACGGTGGATTTGGATCCACAATCTTATTCGTATAGGCAAGCACTTTACTGCTGAATATTGTTTTGATAAAATACTGTACATGTCCTCATATTTATCCTCATTCAGTTGTTTGAAAAATGTTTCTGGAACATCCAACGTTTTATCATCTGGTCAGGCAAGTAAATTAGGTGAACTGAAGTTATTAGCTCGGTATATAATGCACAGAACTGATCTGTCGTTTGTGTGATGGTTTATGAAATCCTCTTCTTAACTGGCAGTAAAAGATGCTGCACCTGTAGTGGCTTCAAGCTTTAGCTACTGGGAAAGCATCCGCGTCGTGTTAGATTTTCGCTATAGCAAAATGTTTTTCAGAAAACTCTTAGAATTTAGAACATTGGTTCTAGCAAATCGCATCTTCTATATGTATATGTATATGTATATGTATATTATTATTTGTTTTAATCTTGAAACACGTTTGAAAAATTATTTAGAATTCTCTTCTGGGGGCCCCTGCCACAAAACATTTTCAGATGGGGGTCCGCGGCCAAATACATATCATTTTGGGGGTCCTTATTGGCACAAAACAGTTTGAGAACACTGAAGGCATTTTGTAGAATCTGCAAGTATTGCATACATACTAATACAGGTATAAATGTATCTAACGCACATTAAAACAGATCTCTGCAATCATGTCACCGCAAATGAGTATATAATTATCACCGCAGGACCATACTTGGCCGTCTAGCCTAACATATCATTGGCGAATGCTCACCCCATGCAGAAATTAATTGCTTGGGTCCTCTGCCAGCATCGGGATCTCTTGGCACAGCAGGCTTCTTATTTGCACACAGTGAGCTTTTTAAATATTAAGATCATATTCAGCAACTGACTCTCGGTGACACAGTTATCATTTAAACGATGCTGACTGACGAAAAAGTACTAAAATGTATCGATAAAAGACATTTATTGTGTGCTGCTGTCTGTTCTCTCAGTTTCATGATACATGATTTAGTAGACATCCCAGAAGTGGTGTGTAAACTACCGAAGCCCTGTACCAAACCACCCTCCCTGTCCAATAACCCTGCTAAAAAAGAAAACAAAAAAGGGCAACAACTCTCACTTAAACTAATAGACAGGAGGAGAGTGCACAAATTAAAAGTAGTAATTCCCCCAACAGC
Source organism: Electrona antarctica (assembly GCF_951216825.1). Taxonomy (NCBI): domain Eukaryota; kingdom Metazoa; phylum Chordata; class Actinopteri; order Myctophiformes; family Myctophidae; genus Electrona; species Electrona antarctica. The sequence continues at coordinate 20,122,713 of NC_136802.1, forward strand.
GCTATAGCTCTGTGATTATTGTTATTTACAAGCGTATTTCTAAGCTATAAACAAAACAAACAAAAAAGAGGAAAAGCAGGTGATAAAACAAAGGCTCAAACAACAAACCCACAAACTTAACTTACCAAGCAAATACGATGCTGTCAAGACCCGGGGCCGGGGCGTTGAGGTTTTTATGTGTTGCGTTTTAGTGCTAATTCGCTTATTTCCATTGCTCAAAAATCATTTTTTTTAATCCTCTCTTCATTCCCAAGCGGCACACTTTACTACTTATTTAGATGGAAATAAGTGGATTAGCACTAAAACCCAATGCCCCATTGAGGGCTTATGGTAGGGGAAATATAGCCAATAATGGGTTCTTGCACAAAATAACACCTGGACCTCTTTGGTGGGGACATAACAACTAAACAAAAGGTAAGAAAGCATTCTAGTCCGAAATTCTTCTTTAAACACAGAGGCGAAGTTGAGGTGTTTAATCATCCTTATTCCAAATTATTTGACAATTTGGCCAATGTTTGATCAGTTTTTGTGGTATAGTTTGTTGCAGTTTGTTTTGATGCAGTAATGGTCTTTTTCTTTCCTTTTTTAGGTATTAAAAAGGTCTTGAAAGACCTTAAACTGTCACTTCACTGTCACCTGGACTCCCCCCCTCCAAAAACAAATAGTGAATAATACCCCTGGGGGTCCGGGCCCACAATTTGAGAACCACTGGTCTAGGCACGGGTTGTATTTCCCCTTGACAGTCTGTACAAGGCAAAAGGTTTTAGAGGGAGGACGAGGAGCGAGAGGAATGAAGTCTCTGCCGCTTATAGATGTCCTTTCTCTGAGCTGTCATCTCAGAGTGTGGGATTTGAAGGGTCCCGCTACCCTCACCATGCAGCCGGAGTCACTGGAGCATCCTGTTAACCCTCCGGCCCTAGCCAGGAGCCCACAGAGTCACTGGAGCATCCTGTTAACCTCCCGGCCCCAGCCAGGAGCCCACACTGACAATTGCCAATTTGACAGCTGTCAATTTCCCAAGTGCATTGGAGCTGTCAGCGGTAATTGGCAGTGCGTGGTGGAAAATGTACTTGCACGTTTTACTTAAGTAAAAGTATCAATACTGAAATATAGAAATACTCTGTTACAAGTAAAAGTCTGGAATTCAAAATGTAGGTTGAGTAAAGGTACAAAAGTATTGTTATCAAAATGTACTTAATAAGTACATTTACTTGTACTTAATAAGTACATTTAGGGGTGTAATGATACATTTTAACAGCGATACGATACGTATCACAATACATGGTTGACGATACTATACATCTACGATATTGTTTCATTATTGCGATAAGATACGATTCAATGATTTCAAATCGATACAGTAATCTTCAATACTTCGATTCTTAAAATTAAAATCGATTTTTTTGATGCCGTCACTATATCGTTATGGCCTAGTCCTAATGGAAACTGATAATCTCTCAAGAGACATATACTGTATCTTAGGGGGAAAGATTTACTTATAGAGGGTATGCGTGTGACATCATCATGCATACCCGGAAGCAATGCGGAAACGCCGAGTGGCAAAAACGACTTCCTGGCCTTGACAGCCCATACATCCGAACAGAAAAGTCTTATTGCTTTAAACGATGTTAAACAACGTTAAACTCACTTTGCCACTCGATTTTCCATTAACTTTATACATGCACATACCCTCTATTCATTCACGCACGCACGCACGCACGCACGCCCCCCCCCCCCCCCCCGTAATACTATATATATCGCCGCGATATATATATATATTGCATCGTTCCCCCAATATCGTGATATTGTTTAGTTAGTAGTACTAGAGTCCCTAGACTCTGTTTATCACTCATCGATTCGATTTATTACGGCTGATAGCTATGGTACTCACCATTGTATCTTATAACAAGGTTGGATGGTCCTCCCTGACAGAGAGATGACAACTGCATTGGCACCTGTTCTTGTATAAAGCCATGCTTGGAGATTGTCCTAAATACATCTCATCATTTCTGAAATGGGACTCTGAACCCTGCCTACCTCACCAGATCAAGTCATTTCCCCAAATTCAAGGTACCAAAAGTGAACTCTGAAGACTGAACTTGGTAGCTTCTGTGGCCCTAATACATGGAATGACCTGCAAACTACATTAAAATTGACCACATTGGTACCCCTGACTGCCCTGAGTCGTTTTAAAACCTTGGTGAGCATACAGATCCCCACAATATGTAACTGTTTTTAGATTGTTTTGAAATTTGTCTTAGCTTTTATTTGTAACCTATGTAATTCACATGTATACCTTTTATTTTCCTTCCATGATGTTTTTTTTTAATGATATTGTATTATTCGACGACTAATAATTTCGAAAATAATTTCAAGAATAAATAAAACTTGAATGAATGAATGAACTAGTAGGCTACTAGTTGCAAAGTTGCAGCCAGTGATTTATTGTTTGGAGGAGGCAAGATTCATGTACTTGTTGGCCAGTTTGAGACATGAATAAATACATAATTCCAGATATTAAAACCTTATTTTTTTCATTTTCAGTTACAGATATCGTGATATCGTTGATGAAATCTCTTGCAATATATTGAATATTGCAATATAGCGAATATTGTGATATTATCATTATCGAGGGCCTAATATCACCACAGATATGGTATCGTGACGTACCCATATCGTTCCACCCCTACGTAATGCCTTGTGACACTGTGACTTCAACCAACTGCTATCCTTCACAGTTTGAATTTATTGTCCCTGGAGGCTCGACTATAACCAGTAAACAGTGTGTGTGTGTGTGTGTGTGTGTGTGTGTGTGTGTGTGTGTGTGTGTGTGTGTGTGTGTGTGTGTGTGTGTGAGTGAAAGAGAGAGAGAGAGAGAGATAGAGACCATGGAGTTGTTCAGTGATGGAAGAAACTGCTCACATGTTTTTCTTAGGTAAGAGTATCAATATCCTATTGTAGAAATAGTACAGGTCCGGTATTCCAAATTTACTTGAGTAAAAGTACAAACTAATGGCGTCAAAATATACGTACCAAAAGTAAAGGTACTCATAAGGCGGAGTTAAAGTTGTGTATGTTTCTTCATAGAAACTATAGTAACTAATTACTAATTAAAAGTGAAACGTTTGTCACTGAGTTGTAGCGGAGTAGAAGTAAAATTATTGAAAATTGGAAACACTCCAGTAAAGTGCCATTAACATATATACCTCAAAATTGTATTTAAGTACAGCACTTGAGTACATACATACCCCACTGGAGTTGTTTGAGCCCCTTTAGTTCAAGCACAAGGTGGCCTCCCCCCTGCAGGGCATGCAGTCCCACCTTTCAGCCTACATTTATGTCAGTGTGCACTTCCTTCCCCTGCAGCTAGACAGTGCACTGGACTCAGCTGTCATGTCATCTCTATTTCATCTTTTTCTTTTGAGCAACAGATTCACCCGCCCCCTCCCCCACACATCCCCCTGTCCTGTGAGTCACTGTCACTTTCCAATATACTATATATATATATACACACACACACACACACACACACACACACACACACACACACACACACACACACACACACACACACACACACACACACACACACACACACACACAATATATATGGGTGTAACAATATAGTAGTAAACGATATACAGTATCGAAATATATCTAAGTATATCGATGTCTAAACAGCAACATATCGTTTGATTTTGTATTGTATCGTTTGGCAATGGAAATAATCTGTATCGAATCGTTTTACGATGCAAATAATCAATTATATCAATACTAAGTATACTACGATTTTAAGAAGAAAAAAGAAAAGGGGTTTAATTACTTTTCCATTCCATATGGCTGTACTTGGTATATTGATAAATGTGTCTATTCTCTGTGTTCATGTCAAGGCATGGGTTAATTTGTCCATGTGTTCAAATACAATTTCCATCTATTTGCCAGAGAATCACTGTGTTTCCCTTAACAACCTGCACTATCCACAAGTTTCACACATATTTCATGTATTTACTAAATAGTTACTGTATCGATTTCAAATCATTGTATCGTATCGTATCACCATAATGAACCAATATCGTCCATGGATCATGACACGTTTCGTATCACTGTTAAAATGTATCGTTTACTTACACCGCAAATATATATACACGCAGAGAGAGAGAGAGAGAGAGAGAGAGAGAGAGAGAGAGCGAGCGAGAGCGAGAGCGACTGAGAGAGAGACTGAGAGAGAGAGAGTGAGAGAGAGAGAGAGAGACTGCGAGTGTGAGTGAGTCAGAGACTTTTTACTTTTAAAATACTCTCACATACAGAAAAGATCACACAAAGCCAGGTGTCAGAGGGGAACAAAACGAAAAGCAATAGCTCAATACCTCAAAACAAGGCCAAACACTAATTCATCATCTTCCACCATGCACTGAACAGATGACATCATTGCTGCTCCACTGTTGAACAAAAATACTTGCCTTGCTTTATGGCATTTTTAATCGACCGTATACAGTCAGACTCGTATATACAGTATACCAACAGCAACCGCCCAGAGGTCACGTGTAGCGTATCCGATGCTACCGTGTACGGCCAGTCTCGTCAAGCCACACTGGAACAGGCGCTCGGACACACATTGATTATGTCTATGTGAAATCAACTCAACTCAATTGCTAAATGGATCGCACTAGAGTACTGAAGTCCTGACATCAGTCGCTCATCCCCCCCTTGGTCACGGAAGTAATGTTTCTATCGAGAATGAATAACATTGGGTCATCTTAGAATCGTCAAATAAAACAAATTTTGTCCAGGTGCTATTGTCAGGGAGGTGACTCTATTTCGTTTACAATAGTCAGACACTCAGGGCTGGCTCGTATATATAGGCCACATAGGCCATGGCCTAGGGCGGCAGATTGCAATGGGGCCATGGTAATTTTTCTGCTTTCTACACATTATGAAACTACAGAATGTAAGCTTTCATGATGTATTGTCACCAAATTGCTTAGTGCCGGCCCCCGGAATTTTGTGTTAATTCGGTGGGGTTAGCGTGGTTCCTCTGACACAATGTATAAGCCGCCCATTGAGACATACAATTGTGTCCAAAATCCAGCAGCATTACGACACATAAAGTTAGCTCTGCACCGCACCGACATCGGCGGCGGTAAGTGTTGAAAGCGTCAGTTGGCGTAAATCTGCTGTTGGATGTGCAGTGAGGTACACTGTCGTGCTGTCGGATAGCAGCGGACTCGTTGAAAGAGACATCAAGCCATAGGCTATTTTAGACTGCCGTCTGTCCGTGTCGCATTCAGCAACTTTTTTTCCCACATGATCTGTGGGAGAAACACACACAGGGCAGTACCATATACACAGAATAGGCCCTGTAGGCCAGGCCTAGGGGCCGTGACACCTTCCATAGCTCCGACGTCATTCCATTGCCAGCAATAATCTGTAGTAGTCTGTTTGGAGCCGAATATATTGCATGTGACCGGGGATCACTGGACCTCCGCTAGGCAATCGCAATTACCTCAGCATGAATGCACACATCATTGACAGTGAGTGGCTCCAGGCACTTTGCAGATGCTTTGCACCGAACGGTTTCCATCTGTGGTGGCCCGGGGAGGTCAGAGTGAGGACACCCCAGGAAGAAGAGACTTGAAATAGCTTGAAATAGCTGCAGTCAGAAAGCTTCCATTTGGGGCCCATGCCTAGAGCAGAGAACCATCGCCGTTTCCCTTAAAGCAGGTGTATTCAAGTTTCAACGTTTTTTCAGGTCAAAGACCCCTTCTGAGATTGAAATGGGACCTCCAATATTATGAAATTGTGTTTCAGATTAAACTTTTTCATAGATTTCCTAGAAAGCTTCATAGACTTGTTTGACGGCACTGTTTTCTTTTGTCTGTTCACTTATTAAATATCTTTTCTATTAATAAGTTGGATTCATGATTCAACGTGTATTTTAAGACATTTTAAACACTCATTCACTAGTAGTAAGAGAACACACCTTTGCTTAAGTTTAACCGTTTATTGAAACGTAACGAGATGAATGTGGAACGGGGTGAGAAACCCATGAAGGTAGGGGGTGAGACTCAGCATCTCGCCCTACCATTTGCACAAAGTTTTACCCTCTGCAGCTCGCTGTGGATGTGATCCACTCAGACGATAGAATGATTGATGTCCCTCAAAGCCTGACAGATGTTGCCCTGACCTTTCCAGCAGCGCGTCAGTGACAACCTGGACTCGTTCCTGCGCTCGTTGAGGACAAGCAGGGATAGGGCGGAGGACGGGCGCAACTACTACTACTGCCTGGTTCCTCTCTTCTGGTGGCATAACGGGGGCAGAAGACCGGCGCACACTCTCACACGGTCACCACATGCCTGACCTCGCACACCCACTGGTGCCAGCCAGGCCAGCTGTTGGGGCAGAGGGCTGGTTCCTCCTCTGGTGGCACAACGGGAACGCGGGCAGAGGGGCTCTCTGACACTGATGGAGTCACAGCCGCTTGCTGCAGTGCAAAGGCTACTGTGGGCTGACAGATAAGCACATTTCCTGTAATCTGAGTTCCCAGAAACTTCCTGACTGTATAGTCATGTTGAAACTGCAGAGGCTGGAGGAGACCCTCCCTTGAACCAATTCATTACCTTAATTATTCTTTGTATTGAATGAGTTGCGCATGCTGTCTGGCCAGGTCTCTCTTGAGAATGAGACACCAAGGTCTCATTGAGATCACCTGTTTAAATACAGAGCATCCACACACACCCACATCCAGAACTGTTTTATTAAAATGCTATTTATACTTGTTACTGTCCTTTCTGTTTGTTCTTTCTTGCAAAGCTACCAGTATGCAATTGTGCGATAAGAGAAATGTAATTGCTTTCCCAAAATTAAAGGTGCTGTAATGGATACGTTTTGGTTAAAAGGGTAAAGCTATATATTCCAGAAAATGAATTTTCAGGGGGTTACAAATGCCAAGAGAACCCTACACTACAAAGAGTTCAGTTCCAATTTTGTCTGCTCATTCAGTCATTTATTTGTTTCATCACTTCCAATTTAATTTGCTTATCTTGTACGTGTCTTGTATTAGTCATTGCCATTGGTCTTGGTTGAATTAAATTGGTAGCCTGAGCCTAGCTGGCCTGTGTCTTTTTCTGTTTACTAAAGAGCTGAGTAGACAGTATTAGAATGACTGATGCATTGATATCACTCTCATCACAATAATTTTAACCACTTTAACCATGCGTTATACTTAAAAAAAACTAAAAAAAAATGCATATGGGTCCTTGACACGAAACAATTCTTTTTCATTTTCTAAATGCAAATTGTTGACCTGTTAACCTATGGTTTGAGTTAAATTATTGTTAAATATCTGCATTCTTCTTTACAAGAAGTCTACAAGATTAGAGAATGTAGAAGAATTGTTATTTTGATCAATGTTTGCCTGTTATCTCTCCTATCTACTGTACTGTAGGATGTTATTCAACAACAAAATATTCTACATTGTGGGTCTGAGAGGCTATACATCTCGTCAAATGGTGGTCCGTGGCTCAAATGCCCAATATAACGGGCCTTGGAATGAAGCTGGGGGTTGAAAACCACTAACAGAAGGAATGCATTCTTGTCCAAATGGCAAGATACCATTTACAACGGATAGTTCAGGGTGGGCATCAGCAACCGACCCACGTTTTTCTGCAAGGAAAAAAACAACAACAGCAAAGCTGCTCCTAAGCCCTCAGAGGAGCTAGCAGCCTCCTGCTGTTGGCAGATTCCGATAATGAAATTGGGCCTAACAAAGCCACTGTGCTGTGTGGAAAGCTGAGCCCAGCATCTGCATGGCAGATTGATCGCCCACTGCAGTGTGTTTTAAGTGGTGCAACCACTTCATTAAGGAACTTTGTGTGTCTCTGGCTGCCTGGGTCTGTCCCTATAGCTGGCTGGCTGTGTCCGAGCACGACAATAGCATTTGCTTGGTTTTCAAAACCAATTGTCACCATTGTGCAGCCTAACACACACATACATATTAACTGTATATATGATGATTTCAGGTGTATCAGTACAGTACAGTACAGTACAGTACAGTACAGTACAGTACAGTACAGTACAGTACAGTACAGTACAGTACAGTACAGTACAGTACAGTACAGATAACCCCCTGGGGACCCCCACACGGTAACTGTCATTTCTCAACCGTTTCGGACGCGGGGCGGCTCGCCGGAACCGGCCCGGGCCCCTGGGAGCGTTCCTGGGGGTCTGGATGTTCCGGGGACCCCCCGGGGACCCCCACACGGTAACTCTGTCATTTCTTGACCGCTTCGAACGCAGGGCGGCTCGCCCGAACCGGACTGGCACCCTCATGGGCACGTTCCTGCAGGTCTGGAAGTTCCGGGGACCCCCGGGGACCCCCACACAGAGTTGCACCACTTACTTCACACAGGTGTGATTTTTCTCAACTTATGCAGGGGTTACCGGGACTTTCACAACAACAATACATCAATGCATGACATAATGACATTTACAGATATAGGCACATATCTGTAAATCTGGAAGCTAGACTAATAAATGTGCAATCAAAGCAATTTTACACATTTTCACCCTGTAAATGCGCAGTATAGTATAGTATAGTACTTTTAGCTCGAGACCTATAAAGATAAATTAGATGTTTGCCAAACTAGTGAAAATAGCAGATGTACAAGTTCACAAGTTACAAATCACCCATGCTGTGGGTTACAAATCACCCGTGCTGCGGGTTACAAATCACCCATGCTGTGGGTTACAAATCACCCATGCTGTGGGTTACAAATCACCCGTGCTGTGGGTTACAAATCACCCGTGCTGTGGGTTACAAATCACCCGTGCTGTGGGTTACAAATCACCCGTGCTGTGGGTTACAAATCACCCATGCTGTGGGTTACAAATCACCCATGCTGTGGGTTACAAATCACCCATGCTGTGGGTTACAAATCACCCATGCTGTGGGTTACAAATCACCCATGCTGTGGGTTACAAATCACCCATGCTGTGGGTTACAAATCACCCATGCTGTGGGTTACAAATCACCCGTGCTGTGGGTTACAAATCACCCGTGCTGTGGGTTACAAATCACCCATGCTGTGGGTTACAAATCACCCGTGCTGCGGGTTACAAATCACCCATGCTGTGGGTTACAAATCACCCATGCTGTGGGTTACAAATCACCCATGCTGTGGGTTACAAATCACCCGTGCTGTGGGTTACAAATCACCCATGCTGTGGGTTACAAATCACCCATGCTGCGGGTTACAAATCACCCGTGCTGCGGGTTACAAATCACCCATTTTGCGGGTTACAAATCACCCATTTTGCGGGTTACAAATCACCCGTGCTGGGTCATATATATATATATATATATATATATATATATATATATATATATATATATATATATATATTCAAAGATTTGCACAACCAATGTGCTATAAATATACTGTAGCTAAAATCTATAAAGCTGTCATTCAAAAGAAAAAGAAAAAATGGGTTGGCTATTCAAAAATAGCACTGCAAGCTTGTGCGTGTATAGACTTTTTGAAATGTTTGAAAAGCCTTGAAAGTGTTTGATTCATTTTATTGTATTTTTAAAACAGTAATCATCTCTTTTGGGGGACACTGCACAAAACATTTTCAGATGGTGGTCCGCTGCCAAATGCATATCATTTTGTCCTTGACACGAAAACGTTTGAGAACCACTGATTTAGAAGGCATTAGAATCGGCCTCAGGTCTTATCCGTTGTGATGTACAAGCTCACAGCGCATCACTTCGTGCCGCGCAGCGAGCTTACAACATCCACTGTTTTTGAACATTTTTGAAGAATCTTGAAAGTGTGAGAACTAGCTACTGATTCAGAAGGCATTTGTAATGAAATGGGTCATGCCCTGGACTTGAAATGGCAAGTGCGTGCGTGTGTGCAACTGTGCGTGTGTGTGTGTGCGTGCACTGCGTGAAAGAGGAAGTGCATGACAAACATACAGAGCACAGTCAGCACACTGCCGCAGCATCTGGCTCCATCGCCCACACACATGCACAGCTCTGCGAAGGCTAGCAGGCAAACTGAGCACCCCGCCCACGCTCATTCACAGCATTAGAACTAAAAGATTTGTTTGGTTTTGTTTGTCTTTTACCAACCACTGACTTTCGTCTTTCGTCATTTTTGAACTACGGGGAAGTGGAAACTGTACGGTCCACAGGGGTGTGGGGTCCACAGGGATGTGGGCACTACCTTTACAGCTTCATCCAGCAGATGGCTGCTCAGATGGGTCTGATGAGCGTAGTAGTAGGCAATATAGGGTTGAGCTGGGTCACAGTGTCCTGCTCAGAGACGGGTATAAACGTAAGTAGACTGGGCAAAACGATACCCATGAGATCTTCGACACATATTAAAGTGATATTTCACTCGTTTGCACTAATGACTGTCCGCAAAAGTGTGTATAGGCCTATTGAAGGAGAGATGAAGATAACAGGGATCTCCTCTATGGAGAATTAGTTCAGGGAAAACGTCCTAAAGGCAGACCAAAATTGGACTAAAAAGACATCTGCAAGAGAGACATGAAGGCCCTGAACATCGACCTGGACACCTGGGCAGCTGCAGCACGGACGGATCATTGAAGACGGACATTTTCGTCATGGGAGGGTCCCCAGCAATCATTTTGAACCACTTTAACAGAATGAAAGAGACAATGGAGGTATAGGTGGAGTGGAAGCAAGAAATAATGTGTCGCAAAGCGAGTTCAGTAAGGAAACTCAGTGCAGTTGCTGGCGGCTGTCCATTGGGCCGGCCTCAACTCCACATCCAGATAGATAGATAGATATATACTTTATTGATCCCGAAGGAAATTTGTTTTGTCCAACAGCTCCAGTGTAAAAACATACATAAAGAATAAAAAGAGCATGATGAACATATAAAAATACATTACATCATAGAAGGCAGTAGAAAAAAGCAATAGCAATAAGTTAAAAAGGCATGAGTTAAAAAGTACAACACCAAAAAAGCAAAGCAAATACATCAACTGACCAACCCCCTCCCTCCTCCTCTCCCCCCCACGGCCCCCATTGATTCATTATATAGTCTAATGGCCCTTGGGATAAAGGAATTCTTAAGTCCATCTGTGCTGCATGTCTGGGATAAAAACCTGAATTTGCTCTTCTGAGAATAAAGTGCTGTGTGCAGTGGGTGGGCTTGGTCCCTGTCACCTTGCCTGCTCGCTTAATCAGTCTGTCTAGTCTGGCTGTGTCCCTCTGTCTGGCGTTCCCTCCCCAACACACCACAGCATAGAAAAGAACACTGGAGACCACTGACTGATAAAACATCTGCAGGAGCTTCCCGCAGATGTTGAAAGAGGCCAGTGTCCTCAGAAAATACATCCTACTCTGACCCTTCTTATACAGACAGTTTGTGTTGACTGACCAGTCCAGCTTATAGTCAAGCTCCACACCAAGGAACTTGTATGACTTGACCGCTTCGACCTCCACCCCCCCCCCGATGGAAACAGGCTGAGGGGTGGGGCTCCGGAAGTCAATCACGATCTCCTTTGTTTTGGAGACATTGAGCTGGAGCCTGTTCAGATGACTCCAGTCCTCAAACACTTTCCTGTACCCCCCCCCCCCCCCCCCTTGATGCACCCGACAATGGCGGTGTCATCTGAAAAATTCTGCAGGTGGCACATCTCTGTGCAGTGTCTAAACTCTGCCGTGTACAGGGTGAAGAGAAGGGGGGCCAGCACAGTCCCCTGGGGGACTCCTGTGCTGCAGGTGCACAGTGTCAGATGTACAGTCCCTCAACCTGATGTATTGTGGTCTGTCAGTGAGATAGTCCATGATCCAGGATACAAGGTGTGGGTCAACGTGCATACTGGTCAGTTTGTCTTTCAGAAGGGGGGGCTGTATTGTATTAAAGGCGCTTGAGAAATCAAAGAAAAGTATCCTCACATCGCCACTTTCCTTGTCGAGGTATGTGGAGGCCCGATGGACAAGGTAGAGGATAGCATCCTCCACCCCTACCCTCTCCCGGTATGCAAATTGCAGGGGATCCTGAGCATGTTGCACCTGAGAATCAGCCTCTCCAGTGTCTTCATTAGGTGAGAGGTCAGCACTACAGGTCTGAAGTAATTTAGTTCACCGTGTCGCGCCTTCTTTGGTACCGGAACGATACATGAGGTTTTCCACAGTGTGGGAACCTTCCCCAGATGTAGGCTCAGGTTGAAGATATGCTGGAGGGGGTCCCCAAGCTCGGTTGCGCAGGCCATCAGTAACCTTGGACACACCTTGTCGGGGCCAGCCGCCTTCCTGGGACGGATCCTCCGTAGCTCTCCTCTGTTTAAGGCCTGTGATGGTTTTCATGCCTTGCCACACTTCCCTCATGTTGTTCTTCCTCAGCTTCTTATCCACTTTTCTTATTTTCTTATTTCAAAATGTGGTTAATGTATGTTTTGTAATAATACTGATAATGAAAATCTACTAGTAACTCAAGTTTTCAAATGAGGTATTGGGAGTAAAAGTACAATATTTCCCTGTAGTGGAGTAAGTATTGGAAATTGGAAATACTCACTTAAAAGTTAAAAACAAAACAAAAAAAACATACATTTTACTAAGTAAGTAGCCTACATACTTGTGTACATGTACTTGCGTACAAGCAGCTCAGAAGGTGAGTGGCCTCTGATTGTGGAGCAGAGGAAACGAGCACAACAAACACGGGAGCACAGTGAGATAAGTTGAAGGGCTTAAATGACTGTGAGATCGATGAGATAATGACTGGCAGGTAGGTGTGTTAACCAAGGAAAATGAGACATGTGTGCCAAAGCTGGGAGCCAGGAGGCATGCCTATTTCCTATAATACGCACATACCACATGCAGAGAAGAGACACGGAGACCGTGACAGGACATGTTGGGAAGCACCTTGTAGGTCAGTGGTTCCCAAAGTGGGGTCCGGGGACCCCCATGGGTCCATGAGAGAGTTCCAGGGGGTCCCCAGGTAAATTATAGTTTGGAACGAAATGGATCCTTATGGGTCTGTAACTCTGAGAGTTTACAAATGGAACGAAATGGACCTGGTACTTGTACACTCTCAGAGTTAAATTAACATTGATTTTACAATATAAATTGGGTTCCCAGAGATAGAAATGCCATTAAATGGGGGTCTGTAGACTAATTCATATCAAACTGGGGGTCCTTGAAAATAAACAGGTTGAGAATCACTGCTAGAGCTGAACAAATCTTCTCTTATGGGGGTCCCTGGCATATCTCTTCAAAAGGGGGTCCGCGGGATAATTGGTGTCAATTTGACATGAAAAAGTCTGGGAACCACTGATGTAGGTTAGTGTGTGAGGTTAGGGTTAGGGTTTTGGGTCCTTATAGGGGTACCAGGTCAGGCCATCATCATCATCATAATATTTCGACCGCTGTCGAGATCATGGATTTTACAATGCCAGGCCAGACTTTCCGGTCCTTTATTGCCATCCCCAGGCCAGCTCCTGCTTACTGATGCATGTGTCCCTAGCGATGACATCAGGGAAGATAACCTCATTGTCAGCTCTGTAGCAGTGGCCAAAATTCTATAAATGCAGCCTCTGCACTTTCAATATTATTATAAGATATTTATTGTAAATCCAATATGAATCCCATATGGCTGTCCAGTTTAGTTGTCCAATTCCATTACACACACACACACACACACACACACACACACACACACACACACACACACACACACACACACACACACACACACACACACACACACACACACACACACACACACACACACACACACACACACACACACACACACACACACACACACACACACACACACACACACACACATTCTTATTCATTATGCTTGTTAGCTTGTAGCACTGCTGAGTTAGATTTGTTTAGACACCACCAACCGTTAAATATACTGTAGTGTTTCGTCATGCATTATGTATTAGTACTGCATCCACAAAGCAGAATGCCATTAGGCCTGCAGACAGTAAAAACAAGGACAATGCTAAATACCTCCCATCAATAACCAAAATAATATAGATAAATACCATCTTATCTTCATCCACTCTTACATTATTATGTAAAACAAGGCTGTTACTGTATCTTGCATTCAGAGTTCGATTTTCAGGGTGGGTGGGGATATATATATATATATATATATATATGTAAAAATAAGTAAATATATATATTTTCACATTGTGGCAAATTCAAAAAGAAAAAATAATCTTTCTTTTTTGAAGAACTTTTGAAATCAATCGTATTATAAACAATACAATTACAATAAACTGACATTTACTAGCCTATTTGTGACCCAAACACGGGTGCTGACCCAGTGTCTGGGAAACACTGCTATAGAGGGCTTTGAGTGGTCAAGTAAATGATGAAAGTGACAAAATATCCAGCTTCATCTTTGAAACATAGTCTCGAAGGAACGAACAAAGCTTAATGTCAATTCAATTCAATTAAAACCTTTATTTATTCACAAAAGACATTGAGGTCACCCTCATTTGCAGTGTCGTCGAGGTACAACATCATACAACATTTCAAAGCGATAAACAAAAACAGAACAGAACAGCAACATTTCCTCATCGCGTGATGTAGCACGCATGTTTAAAAACAGTTGCAGACACTTGGGGGTAAGTCTGCAATCAAAGATTTAAATTGACCGTATGTTATGGGAGAACAGATCTTTAATTTAAGCTATAGGTCATTCCACGTGGTTGGGGCACTAACACATGTGTTTACATTTGGGACCTTTAAGTGTGAGCCAGTGACTGGAGCGTGTCCTATACGTTACAGGATTCCAATCCAGCAGAGCTTTAATATACAATGGTAAAGTTCCATCAATTGCTTTAAAAATAAACAGATACCAATGTTTATTTCGCCTGTCGGCCAAGGAGGGCCAACCCACTCTGTCATATAGGATGCAGTGATGAGTTCTGTATACGGTTCACCAGATATAAATCACACAGCAGAATGATAAACTGCATCCAAGGGCTGTAGTTTATCAATGTGCAATACATGACCAGGCTGAGCACTGTATCTGGAACGTATAAAGAGCAAGATCCACATAATATTCATCAACCCATTCATACAAATCAGTTCGTATTCACTGCAGTATAAAGAAGACTGTAATTAGTGCTCGGCTGGATGCCTTACGAAATTGTTCGTTCCCAAACCATTCTCCTCACCTCATGATGCATGTCAGCATTAATATGATACAGTTGGGTGCCACCGATATTGTCCCTTATCATTTGACCCATTTAGGCCTGACCTCAAAATTTAAAAAAATCCTTCTAAATCCTCCAGTTTTCTGAAATAAATATTTTCACGATTTTTCAAAAATAGCAGACCTACAAGCTCGTAGCGCGCCACTCGGTGGCGCGCTATGAGCTTGTAGATCTGCTATTTTTCAATAGCTAAATTATAACATAATGTTTAAAACACCAAAAGGGGTTCCCGCCCAAAATGTGTTAACTGTCCTTTTGCGCAGATCACGCAAACCTCAGCAAAAACAAAAGGACAATATCGATGGCCTCCAACTGTAGGTGTTGAGACTAGGACCTCTCTTCTACAACTTCCACCTGTTCACATAACTGGTGTGGATCAGTGACCATACAGTATATTGTCAGGCAGAAACCTCTTATCTTCATATTCCAACCTTTTTTTTCTCTTTTTTGTAAATGAGTGCCCTATACTTGGTCACACAATAGCATCAAAAATATAGCAGATTCGAGAGCTTGTCAAGCTGCTATTGCTATTCTTGAATTTGAATCCTGGAAAGTAAAACGTTTTGGACATGATGAGGTTTCCACCCGACAGAGATGATGTAGAAGAGGCGTGCATGCAGCGTGGCGGAAACATGAGGGAGCATAATTGATTTCTGCATGCTGCTTATGGCCACTCGCAGGGGATAGGTGGCATGTACATGGATCTTCATTCATCCATTCAGGACGAGAAGAAGGAACATATACTTATCGCTGCCTGCAGGGAATGCTGTTCCACTCTAATGTGGAAATGTAATATCTTTAGGGGACTATAATGACAGTCCAGCCGGAGTAAACACTTCATACATCCTCTTTCTCCTCCGTGTCATCAGTGCCCATACCCGAGGTGGGGTTGGTGAAAGAGCCTTTCTGCATATGGAGTTTGCATGTTCTCCCCATGTCCCCTATAGGCTATAGGGTACAGGTAGGTAACCTCACAAAAAACATGCAGTAGGCCTAATCCTGATGAAAAGAAGCGGCTTAGATTTCTCATGCATTGAAGCAAGCATGAGGTCAGTCCGTTGCTCTCCCCAGGTTGGTAGAGCCCAGGATTACATCAGATAATTGACACAGAGTGTAAAAATGGGTTTATACAAAATCGTGGGATTACTGTAATAGGCCTACTCCCAACTCTTGCAGTAGGACTACACTGTTGGAGCCTGCCCCAGCCTGTGTGATTTCTGGTCTAGAGGGGCGGGTGCCTGTCGAAAATAGACGGTGGACCCTATTGGTTCACAGATCTGAGCTCCCAACCCCTCCACCCTCCCCGGAGCGACGCGCCTTTGCACTGTTATTGGAATTACAAATTGACTCCCACTTCCTATGCCAGTTTTCCAATGGGTTTCTCCAGGCTTTTCTTTTTTAGCCGAACGTGAACAAAAACAAAAGCCTGCAGGGTACCGAGGCTAATTACTGTTGTAGAAATCAACTTTAGTTGACTCTGGCCTTCATCAGTGTTGCCCCGATGAATAATACTTGTCTTTTATTCTCCCCTCAGGGATATTCATCTTCACGGTCTGTTCCAAAAAACCCAAAAAAAACATATTTAACGTCTTTTCCACCAGTTTTCCTTACTTCTTAATTGCACATTGCTAGTATAGGTGAATGCGAACCCCTATTTGAACCTATTAGTCCAAACTGCATAGCTGCATTGCTATAGAGCGTCGCAGTCCGGACCCCTTTCCAGACCCGGAAAAGAATTCCCCGTTCATTTTCCTCATAGACTTTTCAAAAAGTATTTATTTAAAGACGTTTACGCTGCGGACAAAGCCAACTCGAGTTGTGACAAATCATGACAATAAACACAATGTTTTGGGCTGAACAAATAATTAAAAAGAAGAAAAAAACTGCAGGTTACAACACTTTTTGTTGTTTTTCTTCTTTGTAACTATTTGTTTGGTCCAAAATATTGTGTTTGTTGTCATGATTTGTCACAACTCGAGTTGGCTTTGTACAACGCTTAAAAGGTCTTTAAATAAATACTTTTTGAAATGTCTATGGGAAAAATGCATTGGGAATTATTTCCTGGGCCTGGGGTCGTCATGAAAGGGGGCGGGACTGCAACACTCTATAGCCGCAGTCCATAGCCTGCGGGAACTGCGACCGTAAAAACTCAGATCCCACAGCCTGTGGCAAAAAATGCTAATAAAGAAAAGACAGGTGAATAACCGGCTTCCTTGCTCCCTGCACATGTAATTGGTCAACTCAATGCCCATAAGACAGACAGAAGGACAGACAGACAGACAGACAGACATCTGTCTAGCTTTTTAGATCTTCTATTTTTAACGTTTGATGTTCACCCCAGAATAGGGATGCTGGGGTTCAAGTGCTTAAATGTCAATACTGTATGAGGTTATTTTCTGTCCTAATGGAAACTGATATTTTGGCAAGTTTTACTCGTGACATACCGTATTTTAGGCGGAAATATAAATGACATAAATGTAATATGCTATAAAGTAACAATGCATAATTCTAGGGGTGCCGTTGATGAAAAAGTTCTCGGTAAACTTGTGGTTGTGCCCTGCCTGAGCCAAAAGGGTTTGAGAACCACTGAGCTAGATAAATACACACGGTAATAGAAACATGGAGATGGATAATACACACATGTCTTTTCCACCACTTGACTGCTTGAGGGAACGTGGACTCTATGCCACTTTAATATTTAAAAGTCCTGACAGATATATAGCTGGTGAAAACAGACAAAGGGAGATGATGATAATGCACAGAGACGTGTTCTTTCACCATCCACTGCTTGAGGGGATTCGAGCGGACGGGAAACTCTGCTTTCATAATGCATAATAGTATACAGGATGTCTGGTGTGAGGGGAATAGTTTTGGGAGTACAGGGAACATCTTTGATGGTCATGTATTGTACAGTACAGTGGTGGCGAGTAACAAAGTACATTTAATTAAGTACTGTACTTGAGTGCCATTTGGAGGTATTTGTAGGCCTACTTTACTTGATTATTTTCAATTACCAATACTACTCACTACATCTCAGATCCAAATGTACGTACTGCAATTATTTGGAAACGTTAGCTTACTAGTTACTTGTAGATTTCATCATTACAACACATCCTCCACTTCAGCTCAATGTACATTTTGGCCATTTGATGCGACACATTGTTAGCTTGTAGATTTTTATACAGTTGAAAACTTGTGAAATGGTACATTGTGCATAATGAGTATAGCCTACTTTCTACTTTTGGTACTTTAAGTACATTTTGATGCCAATACTGTTGTACTTTTACTCAAGTAAAGGTATAGAATTCCGGACTTTTACTTAGAGTATTTCTAAATTGCAGTATTGATGCTTTTACTTAAGTAAAACATGTGAGTATACTTTGCCACCACTGGGATGATGTACTCAGAGAACTGTCACAGTGGGGCCCAACGATTTGAGTTAATGTTGTTATTTATTTACTTCCTTAGTGTTTTATTGAATATTTGTGCTGGAATATAGCCTGGTCATATTTCCTCCACAGCTGTACTCGCTTTAAGTCAGCCGGTATAGGTGACAGTATAGCACACCTACCGTATGCACAGGCTCGTACAAAATCATTTCAGGTATATAGACAGTACAAAGAGTGCGTCTCAGTTTGACAACTGCTTCTTTCTGGGTACATCGTCTTTATGGAGACAGTCGTTCTGCCTCCCTCTGCCTAGTATAGAAGAACGCAAAGTCACTCCATGTTCCTGGAGAAGAAGAGGCTTTTGAAAAAAAAAAAATCTTTTTGAGACATCCTTTACTCAGACGTTGCCTTTCTGTTGGTAATGAAAGCCTGACAGTTGAACAAGGTACGCTACAATTTACAATTTAGGCATTTAGCAGACGCTCTTAATCCAGAGCGATTTACATTAACGCTCTTAATCCAGAGCGATTCACATTAAGCAATAACAAAAACAAAAAGCATGGCATACATCAAAAGTAGTTATCATGAAACATGCGTAAACTAAGAACGTAACAGTGGAGTATCCATGTAAACTATACATACTATATTATATATTATACATGTGTACTATAAAGTGATAAGACTACATAAAAATGCAATTCTAGTGCCGTCTACGTAACATGCTATAAGTCGGTTTAAAATACTATCTAAGTCTACATAACGTGCTATATTTAAGTCTGAAGAGGTGGGTTTTCAGACTACGGCGGAAGATTGCATGGGAGTGAGGCTGCAGTTCTGAAATCAGTTAATATGTGTGTGTGTTAGGCTGCGCAACAGTGACACTTGGTGGTGAAAACCCAACCAAACCCTATTTCCGTGCTCGGACGGACCCAGCCCCGGACGGACGGACCCAGCCAGGGACACACATTGCTAGGCAATGGAGTGGCTGCACCACTCAGACTGCTGATGCACGAGAAACAGCACCAGTGTTGCACTTGCTATGTTTGCTTATTAAAAGCGACTTTTGGCTTCTTTTTTGTATAGTTGCATGTAAATATTGGCAGTTGGATTTTTTGTTATTGTTGTTTCTAAAGTGTAGGCCTTCTAAAGTGTAAGTGTAAGTGTTGCTTAATTGGGCTGGTTTCCTAACCAGTGGTTCTTAAACATTTTCATGGCAAGATTAATATGTATTTGTCTGCAGGACCCTTCTGAAAACATGTTGTCTCCCCATACGAGGTTTGTGTTTGATTTATTTTTTGTTTTCGTAGACCCGGTCGCTCGTTCTCTCGCAAAATCTGGCAACACTGAACAGAGCAGAGTTCCATGCGTTTCAATGGCGACCGAGTGGAACAGGTTGGAACGGAGAGCAGTTCAGGGCTCAGGGGAGTTGTTTCTCTTCCATGAACCGGATCACTGGAACATTCAGTGAGGCTTACTGGAAACACACTCATGGCTAATATATATATTTTTCTCTACTGGTCTACTTGATCATACTACAGCGTCGCAGTAGATCTGCAAACTGGAAACTCGGCTTTGAAGGGACCCGCTTTGAACTTGTAGATCTGCTACTTTTGCTAGTTTTGAATCTTTAAATGCAACCGCTTGGGGCACGGTGGCACAGTTGGTAGTGCTGTCGCCTCACAGCTAGAAGGTCCTGGGTTCGATTCCCGCTCGGGACGCTGTGGGTGCTGGCGCCATGATTCCTCCTCTGCGTCATCAGTGCCCATGCCCGAGGCGGGGTTGGCGAAAGGGCCTTTCTGTGTGGAGTTTGCATGTTTTCCCCGTGTCCCCTAGGGTAGGTACCCTCACAAAAACATGCAGTAATCCTGGTCTCTAAACTGCCTCCCCCTGGCCAGCCGGGGCGCCTGATGGAGGGGAAAGGAACTGGTTGGAATAACGTGTTCCTTCCACGCACTACATCCAACCAGGTCAACAAGGAGCAACTTGGACACTCAGGCATGAAGGAAGCATGAGTTCAAGTCCGTTGCTCTCCCCATGTCCCCCATATATGCGGACTAGCTTGGCGGAGGGTGTGCAGAGCCCAGGATCACATTAGATAATTGACACAGGGGTGAAAAATGGGTTACAAAATTGTGGGATAAAAATTAAAGAGAAAAAAAATGCAACCGTTTGACATATGAGGTCCCCCCCCCCCCCCCCCCCCCCCATTATGCTTCATTCATCATACAATGGTATTGATATTTTCAATACAAGTCTAAAGCCCCAAAATACAGATAAGATGAAAGATCTAGAAGCCATATCAGTGCATGACACTGCTGCCACGCAGCTCAGTATGAATCCAACCACTAAACCTACACTGACTAATCCTAATCCTAACCCCAACCTTGCAAAAATCAATAATACTCAATGGATATATGCATGAGGCGGATGAGAGATGGACATACTGTAGCTGGAAGGCCATGCTTGGGATCTGTGCAATATTACTGTCTGGATATTGGGGGGGGGGGGGGAATCAATGAGGTTAATACAGTCTGCTATAGGAGCTATAGTGCAAAATTGTGTAAATTAATGAGGCACTTCACATATAACCGAGGGCTATTGCTCTGACATGTACTGTATGTAGCCCATTGGTGGGCAACTTTGACGATGGAGAGGGCCATATATTACTGTCGTAGAAAAAATAGCCGATCTACAAGCTCAAAACGCGTTTTGAGCTTGTAGATCGGCTATTTTTGCCATATTCAAATTGAAATCTTGAATTTCAAATTCAAAATGTGCTATTTTTGGAATCGGAATTGGAATCCTGAAAATTAACATTGTTATGTAATTTCAAATGCCTTTAATTATACTTGTGTTGAAGCAATGAGCTACTAATTTAGACTGAAGTAATTACAGCGGGTCATGTTTGTATGTTGTGGAATAGTAACAGCTGAAACCAATATTATATCAGTATTCTATTCTGACATTAACCTGAGGGCCACATTAAGTGAAGGTGGGGGCCGCATGTGGCCCCCGGGCCGCCAGTTGCCCACCCCTGATGTAGCCCATGGCAGGGATTGTGCAAAGAGAGGATTTTCAGTAGCAGAGACACAACATCCTGTTGCGTATAGCCGCGGGATAGATTGGAATGCAAAAGAACACAGAAAATAAGAGGAAATTATCCGAATTGACTACAGAATAGATTGGACCAGCACTAATTAAAAATAACAGAAAAGAACAAGAACACATAATACAATAGAATATTTTGCAATGCTTTTAGAAATGAAGTCTCTCTTCATGCATGAGACAGGTATATTAAATTCTGTTTTTACAGACAACCAAGACACAATCTTGTGTTTCAATCGCAACACAAGACTGATGTTGTTTACTGTCAGGGTCAGTGATGATGAGAATACAATATGCTATATGTCCGGCTGGGAATTTTATGAATGGGGCACCACAATGTCTAAGGCAAGCCAGTTAGCATGCTGGGCAGGCACATGGACACGCACGCAGGCACACACGCACGCACGCACGCACACACGCACGCACACACGCCCAAGAAAACCCAATTTCAGACACTGACAATCAAGGGAAAATGAGATATTGTATTAGAGATATAGCAGCAGGCTGTGTTTGGGCTCACATTGGCGGATAGAGTAGCTTGCGGTAGAGGAAAACCCCAGTGAACCCAAGTGTCTGACAGCCTGGCAGACTAAGGGAAGACAAAAGGGCAAGTAGGTCATCCTGAAGAAAGGGGAAAATCTGACTCACTGGCATGTAAGGAAGGCAAAGAGACAAACTGGCAAGCAGACACACAACATTGACAACTACCCATCAAGGACTGGCTGTTGGCATATCTTGTGGAGTCAGGAGATGACTTGATAGACACTAGACAGGCGTGCCAGAGAGAGAGAGAGAGAGAGAGAGAGAGAGAGAGAGAGAGAGAGAGACAGACAGACAGACAGATACAGAGATGGAGACAGAGACAGAGAAGAGACACAGAGAGAGAGAGCGAGAGAGAGAGAGAGAGATGTGAGACGATTTACGGCAAGGAGTTATGGTGCATGATCTGTACGAGGACATCATGACGCTGGTGAGGAGTGACGGATGGGTTCAAGATGGGGGTGGTCTTATACACCAAGGATGGGCTCTGAGCCATTTCTGGTTTGTTCACATTGAACAGGTTGACAGATGTCGGCCAGGAGGATGGGCTCTGCGCCATTTCTGGTTTGTTCACATTGGACAGGTTGACAGATGTTAGCCAGGAGGCACATGTGGGCTATGATGTTCTCGGATGACATTGTGATATGTAGTAAAATGAGGGAACAGGTTTGAAGATAGTCTGGAGATGCTAGAGAGAAGGGTAATTCATTCATTCTTTCGCCAGTGTCAAGGTCTTTTCAGCCATGTCCGGGGAAAATATTGCCCCAGAGGTCCGTGAATCGGAACTAAAACACGCCCATGTCAAATCTATAGCATGCATATCTAAGTCACCCAAAACCAAGGCTTTTATTTTTGTTCAACTCAAAAATTAAAGCCTGGGGGAACGAGACACAGTGAATCATGCTACCCGAAACATAAAGTATCCACAGTAAAGTATCAAAAAGGTTATCCAAAACTTGTAGCTGTTTTCCAAAATCCACACAGTTAGAAAATAAAAAGACAATACATTGCATGAAAGGGGGAAAAACATATTCCTCACCCAACCTTCAGGAAGCCGCCAGTTAGTTCCTTTGTCCAAAAGCTCTGAATTGATTCAGAGCTTAATTAACAGTCAGAAATGTTCGACCATGAACTTCCTTCCTTCCACTTCACAAAATTGCTCCATCACACTACTCGGTGGGTTAACAAGTTCTGCTTCTGGTTTAATATTGGCCTTAAAATTGTCTCTTTGACAATATCGGTATCCACCACCAAACACTTTTCATACCTAAAATGGAACCCCCAGCAAAGAGATTCTATATAAAGAGGTGACACTCCTCAAATACTTGGAATCACCACTAGATGGCGCAGCGGTAGTGCTTTGACGTCATCACACCAAGATGGCGGCACCTTGCCGCTCCTGCCACCTAGTGGTAATTCCAAAGACTGTAGTCAGAACGCTACTTATCCAGTGATAACTGGATCATATAGTTATGGCTCTGCTCAGTGCTCATATAACTACATGCTCTGCTGTCTGCTCTAAATTAATCAAAAATAATTGAGCAAAGTGAGCAAAGTCTTCGGGCACATGATCACTTATAGCTGTTTAGGCTGGCCTGGCTTGATCACCCAAATAATGCTACACAGTGAAAATCACCATTGCTGTTACATATTATCATAGACTGCAAAAAAATATATATACAGTATCATTTTGGTCATGACCCATTGGAAAGCACTTTGGGTTAACTGTTGTTTATAAATGTGCCACATGAATAAAGATGAATTGATGTTGTGACTGTCTGGGGAGAAAGGTTTCAAGTAGGCTATATCAAACAATAATGCTTTATAATGGTTGTAGTTATATCTTTTCCTTTCCATTTAATTGCACAAAAATCTGAATTCAATTTTGGACGCACGTTTACACGCATAGGCCACGCCCACGCACGTTCACGCACATAATGCCTACTTATATTCTGAATGAATATGTTACTAAAGTAATTTCAGCTTTGATCCATTCATAAATATGATAAATAATGAGTAAATAATTAAGTAGCATGCATATTTATAATACCATTTCGCTGTTCAACACAGACCAGTCCTGTAGAAGGATAATATTAGAAGTAGAATAGAATGAAAATGACTTTTTAATGTTTTTTTAGAGCAACCGGAAGTTGCGTCATCACACCAATATGGCGGAGGCACTGGAGGTGCTGCCACATGGTCAAAAGAGCTGCGCACGTTCTCGGCTGCGCGTAGCTTAAAGCTTGAGTTTTTAGACAGCTGGTGGATGGAAATTAAGCTCCACCTCCGCCGAAGACTTGCGCGACGGCCAGATTCCCGGAAACGCTCTCCTCCGCTCAAGTCTTCGGCGGAGGTGGAGCTTCTTTTCCATCCACCAGCTGTCTAAAAACTCAAGCTTTAAGCTGCGCGCAGCTTAAGAAGTGCGCAGCTTAAGAATGTTTTGCGCTATGGTGTGGAGACGGTGTGGGCACTGGTTGTTACCCAAGAGGAGAATTAGCAAGAGAGGCCAACTTTGCTTTACTTCCTGTATCTGCGTGAGGTGGGCGGTAACATTATTAGGAGACAGGAAGAATGTTGGAGTCTATTCATTTCCAATGGGAGAGTGAACGTGAACACAGCTTCTGAACCATTCCTTAACTCCATGGTCACTGAACTAAATACTGGACCAAATCATCACAAGGCACACAATATTTACAAGATATTCATAGTAAAATGGCTTCTTTTAGCGAGACAAATCAGGAGAAAATCTACTTTGTTAATGACATTTCTTTATCCCAGCAACAAACTCTCGCGAGATTTGAGATGAGTCCGGAAGCCTCTCTCTGTCCATCTGCAATTTCACGGACAACACATAGGGGGCTCTGACCCCATATTTAAGATGAGAATATGTGAATATTATAATGTGAAATGAATGGACATATTAAAAACGATTAGAAATTATCCTTATGTGCCCAAATTAGAGCTGGCATACTTGGTCTGCATATTGAGACAGGCAGATATGTAGGCACGGTTGAGGAGGATAGATTATGTAGTCTGTGTGATCTAAAGGAAATTGAAAATGAAAAGCATTTCGTTTTTTATTGTCCATTCTACAACTCTATTAGGGAGAGACTTTTTAATGAGATAGATCCAAATCATGAATTTATATGGTTGGAGGACTTCGAGAAACTAAAACGACTATTTCAAAAGTACACCTTGTCAGTGGTTTTCAATGTACTTTGTTAAATGACTAGTGTTGTTGTCTTCTTCTTCTATCGGGTTTCATGGCGGTTGGCAAACCTAAATGGTGCATTACCGCCACCTACTAGACTGAGTGTGGAAACAGTGTTGTTGTCAGGGGGGGAGGGTGGAGGTTGGGGAGAAGCAAACCACGCCTACTATATTTAGGAGACCATTTGTAGGCTTTGTGTACCATTTCGCCTCTAGTGGCTCCAATGAAGTTGGCCCATCTTCATACATAAACCATCTTTGTTGTTACTATGGGACTTAATGGGAGTGTCGCCTCTTTATATAGCCCCCAGGCGGCTCACTTCCTGCACTTTTACAAGGAAGCTTTGAGAAGGAAAGGAATTGGTCACGTGATTGGGCTGCGCCATGACACTTTCATGGACACTTTCATGAGAGCCAAAACTCACACCGGAATATTCCTGAACCAATTATATGACAAAGGTCTCAATTGTTCATAAATAATGTTTGTTATGAGCTGTCCAGCCGGCTCCATTCACTGTCATGTATTGAACTTCCGGTGTGAGTTTTGGCTCCCATGAATGTCCATGAAAGTGTCATGGCACAGCCCAGTCACGTGACCATTCCCTTTCCTTCTCAAAGCTTCCTTGCACTTTTATAGCTGTTCCTGGTACCTCACTTCCTGGAACTATTGCTAACATTACATGCTTTTCCCCTACCCCCTTTTTGAAACCAGTCCCTTGACTTGAAGTGCTCTCGGGAGGTTCCCTCGTCCAGCTGAATTTGGAAATGCACTCGCCCTCCTTGTGCAGAAACAGGAAACAGGCACCATTCGTTGCCATGGATACCATCATGCCATTCTGTTACCTGTTATTTTGTTTGTACAGTAATATTGCATTGCATTGTGTATATGTTTGTGTGACATGTGGATTTCATTAATATGGACATTTAAAAGGAATTACAGGGTGACTGTCAAAAAGGACATTTCATATACATCCATGGTGTTTATAAATCATTGTGTTAAAAGTTGTTTTGTTTGTGTGGTTTCATTTATAGTTTTTCACTGTGGGGTAAATAAAGAGCCCTTGTGAACATTAGTCTTTAGGAGCAGTTTATTTATCATTTATTTGTGGTGGTACTTACATTTGTAGGTCGCGTTTTCCATGCGGACAGAGAGCAGGGCTGCACAAGGCAATCGAGTCAAGATCGGCATGGACTCGCTTTTGAGGGCTTTATAAGCCCCTTCCACTCTTTGCTAATGGGGACCATTAGCAAACTATGACCTTGAAAAATGGGATAAACACCAAACCGAGACCCTACACACAGAATTCTGCAAATCCATTCTCCGTACCCAGCGAAAAACACCAAATAATGCATGCAGGGCAGAATTAGGACGATACCCACTCATAATCAAAATAAAAAAGAGAGCACTTAAGTTCTACAACCACCTAAAAGAAAGCGACCTAGAGGCACTCCATAACAAGGCACTCACACACAGCGAAACTCTAGAGAGATGCCCCCTCAGCCAGCTGGCCCTGGAACTCCGGGCACAAACACAAACAGAGCCACGAGATAGAAAACCCATTGGACTAAACCAAATTATAAAACAGCAAAAGGAAAACTACCTGACACATTGGAAAGAAGCAACACAAAAGCAGAGTAAACTAGAATGCTATCTGGCCCTAAACAGAGAATACGCAGTGGCAGAATACCTGAGCACCGTGACCGACCCAAAACAAAGAAAAATCCTATAGGTACAGACTCAGTGAGCACAGTCTTGCCATCGAGAAAGGCCGTCATAGGCAGACCTGTATCCCGAGAGAAGACAGACTATGCACCCACTGCACACAAAATGAAGTGGAAACCGAGCTACACTTCCTAACCATCTGTCCATTGTACCAAGACATCAGAGACACATACTTCCCACAGATTACAACCACACACAGAGATTTTGAAAACATGACCAATGACAAAGAACTCCCATATCTGCTGAGCGAAGTACAACAATGTGCAAACACAGCAGCAAGATTCGTGAGTTGCTGTGATAGGAGAAGGATATCAAACGGAACACAACCACCCTAAAGACTAATCATTGTGTATTGCACTATACCTGCATCCAGTGATCTTGGTACAATATAGAAATTGATCTATTGAAGATTCTGACGTTCAAATGTACATATTTTTTGTTTTGATTGTATTGCTGTATTGTTGTATTGTGCTTTCTGCTTTGGCAATGTAAACTTATGTTTTCTCATGCCAATAAAGCCCTTTGAATTGAATTGAATTGTGTGTGTGGGGAGGGGGGGGGGGGGTGTAGAGAGAGATAGGGGAAGAGACAGAGTGGGGTGACTACATAGGTTATAGGCAAGTATAATGTACAATCTATCACCAGTGACATAACAGGACAAAACTAACGAAGTCTCGGAGTCAGCGTCACTGGCAACAGATAAGCTTCTTACAGGGTGAGTGATCACCATACAATATAGGTCTGAAGTTGTTTTGTAATAATAATCAAAATCTACAAAGTAACTATCAAAAGTTGACAAATAATTATATTGTAGTAAAAGTGCAATATTTGCCTTTGAGATGTAGTGGAGTAGAAATAAAATAATAGAAAATTGGATAAGTAGAAAAGTACATCAAAATTTTACTTAAAAATGAGTGCCGTACTTTTTCTGTTTTGTATGTGTCTATAGAGTTAACATTACTCTAATAGATACCCAGGTGTGGCTATAGAATATTCAAATAATGTCTTCCCTGTGTAATTTTGGTTTACTCCTGAAAGCTGAATTTCTGAACAATTGAGACCTTTGTCATTAATCGGTTCAGGAATACCAGTAAGACGCCTGAGGGCGAGAAGCGACCTCGCCCTATGCGTGACAGCAGACTGCTGGGCGAGCGCTAGCGCTTTGGCATGGCGGGTAAGATCTTAATTTTCGGGCCTGTTAAGAAGAAAAGAGTTTTCGCCGGCTACGGGCACGGCTGCCCTAATAACTTTGGGGCATGCCGTCTAGAGTTTAAATGGACAGGTACAGTATCAGTCAAAAGGGAGACATCGAAGAGGAAGGATGGATGGGGAAGGATCAACTTATGGAATGTCAGAACAGCTCCATATATGGAGATCTAAGGGTTTGAGGTCAGATGTAGAGTTGCCGGCCAATATTGATGACATCAGGGATCTCCAAAATCCACCGTAGACAATATTATTACCTAAATTCCTTGCAGGTGAAGTATTGGAGTTTGGAAGCTAGCACTCGTTTTTAGTAAGGCAACCTCCTGCATTATGTGCAAATTCAAAACAGGTGGTACACAGGGCTGTTGAGTGATATGGTCCAGCCGGCTCCATTCACTGCCAGCATGTATTCATTGAACTTCCCGGTGCGAGGTTTGCCTCCCATGAAAGTGTCCATGAAAGTGTCATAGCTGCAGCCCAGTCATGTGACCATCTCTCTTCCTTCTGTAAGCTTTATTGACTTACTCCTGACTATGTCACAACACCATTGACTTAGGCCAAACAATTGCCTATTTCTAAGGCCTCACTCACACCTTCGCATCTAGCATACAACATTGTTGGATGCTAGATGTAAACAAAGGGTCATGGCCGACACCAAGTGTCATGGCCGCCCCAATGCATTTCCAATGGAAGTCACATGGTTTGACACAACATTTTTGTTGTACGGCTTTCGGCTGTGTTTCGACTGCCCCCCTCCCCCTCATACAACAAAAATGTTGTGTCAAACCATGTGACTCCCATTGGAAATGCATTGCGAGCTTGCATCAGTAAACAAGTCTCATGGATCAGCTATACAACAATCTGTTGTGACCGTGTGAGTCAGGCCTAAGTCACAAGCTTATTTTGGCCTAAGTCACAGTCTTTTCAGTAAAAGGTGCAGGATCAGCAAGATCCTTTTCAATTAGGACTTTGGTGAAAAAAAGAATCCTCAACAATTATTGAAACCATTAGTTTAAGAATTAAGAGCTGCTGCCTTATGTTCAGATTGTCAAATTATGCTGCACCGCCAGTCTTCGATGGAAAGCAGTGCGTGTGTGTGTGTGTGTGTGTGTGTGTGTGTGTGTGTGTGTGTGTGTGTGTGTGTGTGTGTGTGTGTGTGTGTGTGTGTGTGTGTGTGTGTGTGTGTGTGTGTGTGTGTGTGCGTGCGTGCGTGTACATGAGCTGAGGACCTGGAGTGAGATTTCAGCGTTGGCTACAAACTCACATTTGTCAGGTTGATAAATGCAGATTTGTTTTGGTCATGCATCCAAGTTCGAAAAATTAGGTCCATGAGCTCGTGTGATTTATATCGGTCGAACAAGCTTAGGGCTTTGAATCAATCTCATTAGGGGATTGATGCTAAAACATTACACAAATTTGGATGACGCTGTGTGCGTGCGTGCGTGCGTGTGCGGCTGCCGCGTGTGTGCGGCTGCCATGTGTGTGCGTGCATGTGTGTGCATGTGTGTGCATGTGTGTGTGTGTGTGTGTGTTGACTTCTGTAACCCATTAAAACTGGGAAAGCATTCGTCAGGTTACATTTTTATACTAAATATAGTAGGTTGGCTATTAAAAAAAAGCAGATATACAAGATCATAAGTTGGCAGATCTGCTATTTTTGAAAGACCGTGAACATTTTGGACTCGAGTCTTTGCTTCTGGAGGTCCCTGGAACAGAATACTTTGAGATGTATAATAAAATACATTATTTCGTGTGTCTTTGACATGACACAGTTTGAGCACCAGTCAGAAAACGGTTTAGAAGACATTTTGTAGAATCGGTCTTAATGGGTTAGCACAGCTGTAATGTATTGTCTCAAATGATCCCATGTAGCGCTGTACTGTAGCTGAGTTATGTTCCATTAGCCTGTGTTGCCTGTAGGAATAACTGTCACACATGATGGGGTCAAACGCGACGCTGGTGAGACCGTGATAATGGGGAACATAACATGGGCCATTTACTGCAAACGATCAGATCTGAGCATCATTCTACAGCAGTGGTTCTCAACCAGTGGTCCTTGTGGGGGTTCCATGGAGGTGGGCCCCATGCAGTTAAACTTAAATGATGGAGAGATGGTAACCAAATGGACCCTTATAGATCTTTAACTCTCGAGTGTAAAATTAAACCAAATTGACCCTTACGGTTACGGGTCCATTTGGTTTAATTTTACGCTACATAAACCACTGATATAGAAAACTGTTAGGATTTAGAAGACATTGTAGAATCGGCCTCAGGTCTGAATGGGTGAAATGACACGTGCTTCAGAGTTACATTTCCCCATGATAACCAAGGGGCTTGTAGCAGCCGAACATTGTTTTGCACTACTGCAAGGTGCAGTACAAAACTAGCCTCCTCGCAATGCTAATTATTGCCCCATTAGTATATGGCTACGCGAGGCTAGTACAAAACATCCCAACTTTACTGTGCTCTAAGTCAAAGCTAACCTTTATCTTTGCTGTTGGGCAGAAACCCTGTATCTCCATATTTCAACTTCTTTTTTTCCCCTCTTTTTTTGTAAATTAATGTTTGATTGATTGATTGATTGAAGAATTTATTAACAGTTTGCAGAATTACAGTACATTTCAAGCACAAACTCAATACAAAGGCTGTTAACTGTGAGTGGACGACCCAATTAAGCATTACACTTGTTTCCAACAGGGTCCACCATGTTCAAATCATCAAAACATTTAGAGACGTACAAATAGACACTTCTATAGACAGAACAGGAATTCATCAAAAAGGAGGTAAAAAGGGAAAAGAAATATATACAGTGAGGGGAAAAAAGGGGGGGGTACCACTGTACTATGTTCATCATAGTACAGTGGTTTTCAACACTTTTCATATCAAGTTCCTTTATTTATTTGACATTTGAGCCACGGACCACCATTTGATGAGATTTAGCCTCTCATATCCACAACTTTTAATATATTGTTATCGTTGGAACAGATTTTGTCCACATTTCCATGCTGTATGTGATGTTGGTGCCATGATAGGAGAGACAACAGGCTAAACTATGACTAATAAATGACTATAAAATCAAACATGCAGCTAAGAGGGAACTGTTAAGGGATCGTTAACATCCTAAAAGGATGGATCCCAAGTTCCCAACCCTAGTCACGAAGCACTATTAAAACGAGAGGGTGTGCTTCGTGTCAGTCAGTGACATGTAACACTGAAGTACAGGGTACAGGTCACTGTGCCCTCCGTGGGCAGTGTGAGGAGGCTTTTGGAGTTGAAGAAGAACAGAATGTTCTTGGACTGTGGTGAGCTTATTATAGCTCTAAACATTTCCTTTGCCAGTCATCAACGAATGGCTTAACAGGATATTGATTTCACTCGTTTTTGGGGGATATGGGACGGGCGGATGGTAATGAGTTTTAAAATCTCAGCTCGCTGTGATACAGATCAGCTTCTGTCCAAACGCATCTTTTCTTCTTTTGTTTTAATAAAACTTGTATTAACATTCAGTCAAGACTGGGAGCTTGATCCCCACCCCCGTGACGAAGCATACTGTAATACATCATCTGGGATGAATCAGGATGTCCACAGCCAAAGCCATGTCCTCTTCCCACAATGCCTGCACGCGTTTAAGTCTGTTAATAAGTTGACCTGAATCTCCAATATGTCATTCAAGTCAGTAACATAACATTGTTTTAGGACTTTGCTAAATAGTTTTATGTTTGTAAATACAGCAGCCGTAATCACTCATCTTGCACTTGCTCAGTGGCTGCCCTGAGATAGAGGGGTCGGGGGGGTGATTGAGTGATTGATTGATTGATTTATTGATTGATAATTGTATTAACAGTATGTAGATTAAGTACAGTATATGAGGAAAGCACAGGTCAATACAAGATCTGCTAAGAGGATTGAAATACCCATGAAAAGCACAATTGGTTTGTTTACGTTGGGGTCCTCCATTTTCAATTCATCAGAAAAAATACCAATGAGGACTAAAGAAATGGACTAGGACCCCATGCCTCCATGCCTCCCTGCTTGGCACTCACCATCAAGGGTTGGATTGGGGTCCATGCAAAATACTAGTGTCATTTCCATGGGGTGTACATATACATCATGTCCAGGACCAGGGGGTGTTCTTGTAAATAGACTGGGGGGGATGTACTTGTACATGGTGTCTCACGCTACAGAAACAATATAGGCTCCTGACACCATGATTCAGGCAAAACAAAACTATTAGAATACGCACATCACTTGGTTGAGGTGCTGGGTTGGAAAAATCCTTTCAGTGACTGGCTGAGGTCTGCTGAGGACATCAGGAAGCTCAGACACCAACAACACCAGAACATCCATTGATAGATTCCACAGCCAAATGGTCAGGCACCCCTGATCAGAAGTGGATCAATCCGCAGCTAGAGAAGGATACTTTTTACTACAATTACTGAAAAATGGAAAGAGGGGTGCCACTGGCCAAGTGGTCCAGCCCAGGCGCATGCCACAAATAGGCTTTGGCCTGACAGCGTGTCGCGTGTTCGAGTCCCGTTCATGACGACCTTTTCTGCATGTCTCTCCCCTTCTCCCTCTGTCCTGTCCATCTTCTTGATACTATATCAATAAAGGCAGAAAAGCCAAAAACAAATGTTAAAAAAACAAGGAAAAAAATGGATAGAAAGGAAAAGCTCTGCTCTTGTTGAAGTAGAAGCACTTCCAGGGCCAACTTCTGGACAACGCGGAGAGCCAAGCAACCTGGAGCTTATGGCTCAAGATCAAGATGAAATCAAAGTCATTGAAGGGCTGAAATGTGGAAAATGACTGTCTGGGAAGCAACGGTCGAATCCGCTGGAAAAAATGCATGTGGGTGATAGATATCATTGAGGAAGAAGGGAATGGATTCTGGATGAAAGCCTGGCTTCTATTGAGTACCACAGGCAGATAGATGAGACGCTGCAGGGTCTCTAACACAAGGAGACAAGGCACTCAAGAGATGGAAATGAGTAGCAAAATGTTGAGGTATTTCTTTTTCTTTACTGGAGTAGGCCTACTTCCAATTTTCTGGGAGCTGAGAGAGGTACAAGCTATACAAGCTCATAATGCATCTACTGTGCTGTATGTCAGGCAAGGCAATCATAAAAATGCAAAAGCAGCTGCCCAATGGGTTCTGTGTCTGTAAACTGCATTTCACTACTGTATTTTAGCCCTTTTCAATGTGTACCATGGCTTATTGTGTTGTGCTTCTGCCTCTATTTTACTATTTTACATGCCTATGTTTTGAGATTTTGCCTTGTTTATTGGTTTCGTTAAATTCTTTATTGTCTTTTTACTTTATTGTGCTATGTTTTCCTGTTTGGTTTTAACTTGTTGATTGCTTGTTCTGTGTTCTGTTCAGCACCTTGTGACTTTGTCTTGAAAGGTGCTTTACAAATAAAATGGACTTACTTACTTATTGGGATGTGTGGCCGCGTGATTTATTTTAAATCGATAATGCTAATTGTATATAGTCTATTTTTACAGAAACAATGTTAGTACTGTATGCGTTTAATGATGTTACTGTAGCCTTTGTGTGCATGTTTTCCTTTGGTTGTGAGATGACGTACTGGCTCACGAGAGGGTTAGGCAAGGTTGCTGGGGCCGCGGATGTTGGGTAAAAAAACAACAACAACAGCTGTTTTGTCCTGGTCCACAGGGCAAAACGTCTCCTATGCATTCAGCACAGGGGTCATCTATACCCTATGTTCATACAGGGACAGATGTGTCATGTCTCTAGGGTTTCTACAGATGTATGACACTGGTTTACTATGACACTACAGTTGGGTGCCACCGATATTGTCCCTTATCATTTGACCCATTTAGGCCTGACCTCAAAATTTTAAAAAATCCTTCTAAATCCTCCAGTTTTCTGAAATAAATATTTTCACGATTTTTCAAAAATAGCAGACCTACAAGCTCGTAGCGCGGTGGCGCGCTATGAGCTTGTATATCTGCTATTTTTCAATAGCTAAATTATAACATAATGTTTAAAACACCAAAAGGGGTTCCCGCCCAAAATGGGTTAACTGTCCTTTTGCGCAGATCACGCAAACCTCAGCAAAAAGAAAA
This sequence comes from Electrona antarctica, assembly GCF_951216825.1. Taxonomy (NCBI): domain Eukaryota; kingdom Metazoa; phylum Chordata; class Actinopteri; order Myctophiformes; family Myctophidae; genus Electrona; species Electrona antarctica. Next base: position 20,157,192 of record NC_136802.1, read on the forward strand.
GGACAATATCGATGGCCTCCAACTGTATGTATGTGTATGGCACATTAGGAGTCCACGAGGACCTCCATAACTCTAGTGCGCAATGGGCAATACGCACACAGAATAACTCTTCCTACAACCAGGCCACTTCCCTAAATGCAGATAAAAGCATATTTCATGTATCAAAAATGAATGAGTGTTCGAGTCCTGTTCATGACGACCTTTGCTGCGTGTCTCTCCCCTTCTCTCTCTCTCCCTCTTTCCTGTCCAGGACCACTTTACCACTTTTCAACTTATCTTCATATAATTGGTCCTCACTAATGTTCATGATAAAATAGCACCATTTCTTTCTACTGTGTCTGTGTCTCATAGTCTTAGGAGGGCTGAGGACATTTCTGAAACCCGTCCACCAGTCACATCGTTAGGCAGATTTTGTTTTAAAAACATTTGGATTTTTATTAACGTGATTACAATGGCTTCCATTATCGCATTGCAACTTTTCAGGAATATAAAGACTGCAGTTTCTATTAGCTTGGATTCCCCATCGATGATGTCACTGGTGGACGGGTTTCTGAACTGCCCACAGCCCTCCTATGAGACCTAGTAGAAAACAACTGTGGCATTTTATCATGAACATTAGTGAGGGCCAATTATATGAAGATAGGTTAAAAAGTGGTGAAGTGGTCTTTTAAGTTTCAGTCTGAAATGGTGTGTTTCTGACTGTGTTTCAGGCTAAGTTTAAAGTGTTTTTTAATTTCCGTTCTTTCATGTCATATGAAAGCATGGGATTATATAGCATAATCCCGCAAATCGTTACACACTATCTCTATAGTCATGTGTTCAAGCCGGATCTGTCCAATTTTTCATATTCCATCCTAATTGGCTAACATGGCTTTCAAAGTTGGCAGGATTGGCCCGTTTTGAACAAAAAGCCTCAAATCATGAACGCAGCGTGCAATTTACGTGAAATCTTTCACAGACTTGCCTACTAGACTGAGGAATATATCCCACCCTTTTCACATTGGCCTGTTATAGCGCCACCAACAGGTGGATTTTTGCTAAACACATTTTTGGAACAAAATGCCTCAAATCATCCAATTGCCATCCAAGGTGTAACCCAGGTGGAAAACCCAGCTTACAAGCTAAAAGAGTTAACAAGGTTAACCAGGACATTATTTTATTTGTATTGAAATTCAATGTAAGGTATTGTTTTATTTAAAAACATGTACAAAAGAACCTACCTCAAACTACTAATACACAATGGTTTAGTTGTTCATGAGGTATACTTGAAAGCAACACTAGAGGGCAGCACTGCTTTTTTCAAGCACACAATTGAAAGCATCCCAACAGCGTAGCTGAAAGTGACGTCACCACGTCTACACTTCCTCTTTCACGTTGGCGCGAGTGTTCAGCAGCAGCGGTGAAGAAGCTGAGAAAGATTAAGTCATAAAAAAGTATATAAATAACAGAACAGATACACCAGCTGTGGCTACAGTGTGGTGCTGTATGTTAGTCTTGCCAGGGGAGAATCCTGCAGCCGTTTGGTGTGTGAACCAAACGTTAACCCACTCGGTGAGATAAACAAATCAACTCGACATGTTTTGCTAACTAGCTAATGCTAACGTCTTTCATACATAATGCTAACAGCTAGCACCCTGTTTATACAGGCAAACCCCTGTTGTGAGAGTTGAGTCCTGACGTCGCTCAGTACTGGAACATTGGATGTGATTCGGTGAGACATATGTGACTGTTGAAATGTTGTTGCTGTAACTTACTAGTGTTGTGGGAAATATATTATTTTACTGTTATTGTACTAACTGCACAAAAACGGGATTTGAGTTATAAGATGCACTTTCAGATGGGAAATGTTACAATTACTCATTATGGTGCAAATGCATTTTAAAGGTGCATTCCACATTGTTGGGTCATAAATAGTAAATAACAAGAGGTATTCTATTAACATTGTTAAGTTAATAGAAAGAGAGTTAATTAGTGCCTTTGGGTGCTGTATTATGACAGAAAAGCATTATGATGTATTTTATTTTGCACTAAAATGTAATTTTGAGTTCATGATTTAATAAGAGGTATTTGATATTTTTGTATGTTGATATAATGGTTAAACTGAAGCAGTTTAATACTTTTATTTTGTATTCAACCAGTTATTGGTTAAAAATATGCCAAGCATATGTGAAGATATAATTCTAAAAATTCATTTCATATGGTATTTGGGTTTAGAGTTAAAAACTGAGTTCATAGAGTATTTGCATTCCGCAATACTCAGTTGATATTGAGATTAAAAAGGTTGTACAACAAGAAAAGAACATGATGAGAACACAATAGAGATACTTGAAAGGATTTAATTCATATAGAGTTAGATTATAGAACTAAAAGACCTGTTTCAAATACAGGTCAGGTTTTTTGATGAGGTTGAAGATCCCTGGAGACCAGTATTCCTGGTAACCAGAACCCTGGAGACCCAGTAACCCTGGAGATCCAGTTGATGGCGAGCTACCCAGTTTGATGATTCCAGGACCAGATCTGCATCAACCACGTTCTCAAACAGCAGACGGACGGTCTGTTGATGGTAGGATTGTGCCAGTCACCCGACTGGTGCTGACTTCGAACGCGTGATTAAGAGTGCACTCCAACGAACTGAATTGATCACATAGACCCGGTCTGTGTGAAACTCTGGATCAGAGTCAGACTAGATCAGTCTGATTCCAACGAACTATTGACTGACTAATCGAGTGATTATTACAAACACTTGACTTGACTTTGGACCCAATACTGACAGAGTACAGATCTCTAAAAAGTGACGACTTCACTTAAGACATTTCTTTTTCTATTTTTTATTTTGGGGGTTATTGTTTGCCGGCTAATGTACCATTGTTTGTATGTATTTCATGTGCACTATACAGCTGCTAAAATACTAAAAGAGTGCCAAGAGGTTACTCAACAAAAGTTACTGTGTCGTCTGATGTGTCACTGTGGTCATTGTACATCGAACATAACAGCTTTAACGGACCTAGAACAAAGCGTCCACCGTAATACGCAGAGTGGGGTACAGGTGGGGGTTACACAAAGTGGCGAGCTAGCCAGGAGCTAAAATACTGTTGTACAGTTACCACAACACATCAGATGTATATGTTTTCATGTACTTTATGAGCATTGGTCATTACGAGTGAACTTAACGAAACAAAAACGAAAATGGATATGGATCTAATTGAGAAAGAAAGTGTCAAGGTTCCAAATTCAGTACTCATCACAGGTATGTCCAATACAACTGTAGATGAGGAGATATTTGACTACCTGAAACAGTTTGGGGCCATTGAGAGAAAAATAGAAATTCCACGTGCGCCAGAAAATATAATTTTAGAATTTAAATCTGGTGCTACTGTTGAATCTTTACCGTTACCAATGCACAGAACCAGTGAAGCAGACCCTGACATCGTACACCATGTTGATGCACTAGCCAGTGTATATTCCATTGACAAGGGCTCAGTCTTAACAGGCAAGTTTTTGTCTGACCTTAAAAACATGGCTAAGATTAGTGGCAAGTCCTTTGAACAAATTTTGCAAGACGAGTTAGCTAGGATAACCGATGCTGTTGGAGAACCAAACAAGGAAGTGTCTGGTGGAACTGAGGAAAACGCAGCTGATAGTTCATTAAACCTCAGTCCAAGTGTAGCTGTTTATGTCACACCAGCTAGAGTAGCATCAGAACCCATTCCAAAGCTTTCGTCCGAGCAAATAATTCCACCCGAAGTACAACGTCTAGTTGTAGAACACATTGTAAAGACTACAAATTCCTCAGCACAGAGCCATTCAACCGCAATGTTGCGTTCTTTCTCGGGCAAGGTACCATGTCCCAATTTTGAAGTAGACTATGAAACCTGGAGAGATAGTGTTGAATTCTACATAGCAGACCCCACAATCTCTGAAAGACAGTTAGTGAGGAAAATTGTTGACAGTTTATCATCCCCAGCTGTCAGTGTGGTCAAGTCATTAGGCCCACACTCAACGTCGAGAGCTTATTTAGAATTACTTGACTCCGCCTATGCTACAGTTGAAGACGGCGATGAGTTATTTGCAAAGTTTCTCAGCCTGAACCAAAATTCTAACTCTGGAGAGAATGGAGAGAAAGCATCAAACTACCTTCAGAGGCTACAGACTGTTCTGAACAAAGCTGTACAAATGAAAGCCATCGCAGCCAGTGATGCAGATACGCAGCTCTTGAAACAGTTCTGCAGAGGATGCTGGGAGAATGACCTTATTAACAAACTTCAACTGGAGCGTAAAGCGAAAAACCCTCCTACCTTCTCTGAATTCTTAATGCTCTTGCGCACTGAGGAGGATAAGCAGGCAGCCAAAGACACCAGAATGAAGCGACATTTAGGTTTCACCAAAACCAAAGCTCAATCTCAAGCTCATACTGTTAGCTTCCCTGACAATGATGATGGTGAGTCACATTCACCCGCTACAGTCAGCAAACCACCTCCAGAACTAAAGCAAATCCAGAAGCAGCTTGTCGCTCTTCAAACACAGATTGCAACTCTCATGCTACACAATGAAGGGAAATCTGATCAGAACAAAGGAGCAAAGAAAAAGTATAAACCATCCTGTAACGAAGACTCTGACTAGGACGTTGGGCTATATGATATATGACATGTTTAGTATGACAATCCCTATATTTGGGCCCGAGCCGACCTAGTGTTGATATCGATAGATATGGTAGAACCATATATGGAACCCATATACCTTGAGTAGCTTCTATGACTCAGTGGCAAGATTCTAACCAGATGGTAACCCAGTCGCTGCCAGAGTCTGAACACTCTGGCAGTCCTGGCTGCTCCGCAGGTGAGCAGCAGCATCTCGAAGCGGTGAGATGCACTCTGTTGCCGCCAGAGCATGAACGCTCTGGCGGTCCTGGCTGCTCCTTAGGTGAGCAGCAGGGTCTCGAAGCTGTGAGACCCACTCTGTTGCCGCCAGAGCATGAACGCTCTGGCGGTCCTGGCTGCTCCGCAGGTGAGCAGCAGCATCTCGAAGCGGTGAGATGCACTCTGTTGCCGCCAGAGCATGAACGCTCTGGCGGTCCTGGCTGCTCCTTAGGTGAGCAGCAGGGTCTCGAAGCTGTGAGACCCACTTTGTTGCCGCCAGAGCATGAACGCTCTGGCGGTCCTGGCTGCTCCTTAGGTGAGCAGCAGGGTTTCGAAGCTGTGAGACCCACCCTGTTGCCGCCAGAGCATGAACGCTCTGGCGGTCCTGGCTGCTCCTTAGGTGAGCAGCAGGGTCTCGAAGTTGTGAGACCCACTCTGTTGCTGCCAGAGCCTGATAGCTCTGGCGGTCCTGGCTGCTCCGTTAGGTGAGCAGCAGCGTCTCGAAGCTGTGAGACCGCCCTGTTGCCGCCAGAGCACGAACGCTCTGGCGGTCCTGGCTGCTCCTTAGGTGAGCAGCAGCGTCTCGAAGCTGTGAGACCCACCCTGTTGCCAGAATCTGGATGCCAGAATCTCGGAGCCGTGAGACCTCCCCGGCCCTTAGAGTCAGAGAGCACTGGTGATGTGCAGGAAAGAGAGAGCACTGGTGATGTGCAGAGCACTGGTGATGTGCAGGAGAGAGAGCACTGGTGATGTGCAGGAGAGAGAGCACTGGTGATGTGCAGGAGAGAGAGCACTGGTGATGTGCAGAGCACTGGTGATGTGTAGGAGAGAGAGAGCACTGGTGATGTGCAGGAGAGAGAGCACTGGTGATGTGCAGAGCACTGGTGATGTGCAGGAGAGAGAGAGAGAGCACTGGACATGATCACCTCCCTGAAAGTGGCCGGGGTTGAAGTGATGGCGTCGTGTTGTAGACGCCAGGGTCGAAGTGGTGGCGTGGTGTTGTAGACGCCAGGGTCGAAGTGGTGGCGTGGTCTTGTAGACGCCAGGGTTGAAGTGATGGCGTCGTGTTGTAGACGCCAGGGTCGAAGTGATGGCGTCGTGTTGTAGACGCCAGGGTTGAAGTGATGGCGTCGTGTTGTAGACGCCAGGGTCGAAGTGATGGCGTCGTGTCGTAGACGCCAGGGTTGAAGTGATGGCGTGGTGTTGTAGAAGCCTGGGTCCGAAGCTGTGGACCACCTTTGATACGGTCAAGAGGGCGTTACTTCAAACTGGAACTGCACGGATTGGCTGACTCTGACCCATTGACAGGGAACGCCCTTAATGGGTGGCATGTGATTTGATCTTGAGGTTTTTTTATGACCCACCGTAACATCAAAGAAAGAAAGCGGGACGCCTGGACGCCCTCAATGGGGTGGTCTGAATGGCTGACGCTTGATGTTCAAGCCTCCGTATGCTTGTATTGGGGTGGCCTGAGGGGTCTACTGTTCAAGCCTTCTTGATATGGTACAGATTTCCATGGGAAATCTGGGGGTGGCAGAGTGTAACGAAGGCTTTCACCTAGAGCTTTAGATGTCACTAGGGCCAAAAGGCTCTGGTGGATATCATGAGAGCATTGTCTGGACAGCATGATGATGCAAGGGCATCGGAGCTATATCAACCCTCCCATAGATGTTGGAGCAGTCGGAGGACGGCAGAGGCTTCGTTCACCGATAGGATATCGAGATGAAAGTGCAAGCTGACAGACCAGAAGTCCAGGTTCATAGGGACCGAAGTAGTCCAGCAAGGAGGCTGGACGGTCACTCTCGCAGAAATGACCATGAGCCTAACCGGAGACGAACAGTCATCATCCATTGTACGGTAGTAGCACCCAATTCTGCCGATCGTACACCAAGTAACCAGCAAGATGGCATTACTGTAATAGCGGCACACACCATCTTGGGGTATGCGGCAGGTTCAAACGACGAGATTTGATATGACAGATGAAGCTGTGTTATCAGCAATGGACGTCGTCATCAGGCAAGAAACTGTAAACTACAGACTAGGAGTGAACTGTGGTGGAAGGCACCCTCTGGCTTTTCACAGTATTAATAGGAGCCGGTTGAACCGGAGAGCAGATGAACATTTGCGGAACCCTAGGACACCTAAGATCGAGACGGGACAGGATTTACAAGAGGAATTACCGCAGCCAGCAATTTTGACTATAGCAGGAGAGTCCTTGCATGTGGGCTATCCACCGCCTAAAGGGAGAAATGTCATGTTAAAGGTGTGCAAAGTTCTAATTTGCAATTGTGGCAAAGTAATGGAAGTATTTGCAGTTCTGGATGATGGTTCGGGGCGAACCATTTTGTTACACACAGTTGCCAAGCAGGTCGGATTGAGGGGTCAACCTGAAGAGTTGCGTATCAGAATCATGAGAGATCTTCAAGTTTTGCACGGGGTGGCTGTATCTTCCGAGGTATCTCCTGCCGTACAGCCAAACCAAGTCAATAATATTGAGGGAGCATTGATCGCCAAATAGCTTGGATTGTGAGCATACACAGATCGTCAGCAGACTAATGGAGAGAGATTAACATCTTCGAGAGCCTCCCTTGCTGGATAACTACCAGGCCTGGCCTGTTAGAACCTAGCCGAAAGAAAGGACAATTGTCTGAGTCTTCTGGATGCGGTATAGATTTCAACGTGAAATCTGGGGTGGCTGTAACGAAGACTCTGACTAGGACGTTGGGCTATATGATATATGACATGTTTAGTATGACAATCCCTATATTTGGGCCCGAGCCGACCTAGTGTTGATATCGATAGATATGGTAGAACCATATATGGATAGAACCATATATGGATAGACCTAACTGGCTTAGTCATCGTGACAAGCCTGGTCGGAGAATATATAGAGGGTCGGCTTCAGGGAGAAGGCAGAAGTCGAAGCATCCTGGTTTAAGTTCTAACCGGACACCACTGCGGGGGTCCTAAGCTAAGTAATCAGCAATACAGCCTTGAGCTATTTTATAATCCAGTGAAAAGGAGGAACCACTCAGTGTGAAGCAGCCACCAGTCAAACCTGTCTATGCAGCTAAACGACCAAAACCGTGGTACTGCTTCCAATGTGGTGAGGACGGACACATCAAGATCACTTGCAGCAATCCTCCTGATCCTGCACTAGTGAATGCAAAGAGACAAGAGCTGAAAGCAAAACAAGAAGCTTGGGAGAAAAATAACACAGACCCTTTAAACGACTAACTGTTCCTATTGCGGGGCAAATGGGAACAGATCAGTGCGAAAGTCCCAAAACTGAGACTGTACACAAAACCAGAGCATCACTAAAAGAACACAGAACTACACCAACAAGAATAATCCCCAAAGGTTTAGTAGGCAGCAAGACTGCAGCTAACATTAAAGTTAATGGAATCGACTGCAACTCATTACTTGATACCGGTTCACAGGTCACTACTGTGTCCCAGTCCTTCTATAACTTGCACTTGTCAGACCAAACTATGCACCCAGTGAACAAAATACTAGAAGTAGAAGGAGCCACTGGTGATTTAGTGCCCTATGCAGGTTGTGTACAGTTGAATATCCAATTCCCCAAAGAGTTCATTGCTTCTGAACCTCAAGTTGAAACCCTTGCTTTAGTAGTGCCAGACGTTCGTTCCAACAGCGACATGCCAGTACTGATTGGGACTAACACTCTCGACACACTCTACGAACAGTACTATGACTCTATACCTTCAGTTAATCCCTACTGCGGTTATCAACAAGTACTGCAGATCTTACAGTTCAGACACAAGCAACAAGATGGTCAGCTCGGATTTGTCAAGCTGCGAGGCAGTGAGCCAGATGTCATCCCTGCTGGTCAGAAAGTTGTGTTAGAAGGTTTTGTTAATGTCAGTGGCATCAGCAATGAGAAATGGGCATTACTTGAACAACCCACCTTTTCATCCTTACCCGGTGGAATCCTCACTGATCGCTGTCTCATTACCCTTCCAGCTCGTTCACCACACAAGATTCCAGTGGTGTTAAGCAATGAAACCAACCATGATATTGTCCTCCCAACCAACTGTGTTATTGCTAAGCTTAGTGTTCCACAGAAAATCACTGATCCCCAGAGCACTGGTTCACAGGAGAACCAGAAACCTGAAGCTAGTCAGCAACAGCCTGCTAGCCAGACAAACCAACAGAAATGTGACACGAATGAAAGTCTCAAGTTCGATTTTAAAGATTCCCCACTTCCAGAGGAGTGGAAGGCTCGAGTAACTAAAAATCTCAACTCCTACTCTGATGTCTTTTCCCATCATGATCTTGACTTCGGTCATGCGACGAAAGTCAAACACCGAATCCAACTCAAAGATGAGACAACTTTCAAACAGAGACCACGACCTATACACCCTCAAGATTACGATGCTGTAAGACGTCACCTTCAAACTCTTCTAGAGGCTGGAGTTATCCGGGAATCTGAGTCGCCATTTTCATCACCGATAGTCGTTGTCAAAAAGAAGAATGGTGATATTCGGTTATGCGTTGACTACCGGAAATTAAACATTCAAACAATCAAGGACGCATACGCTTTGCCTAACCTTGAAGAGTCGTTCTCTGCACTCAGTGGATCGCAATGGTTCTCGGTGATGGATTTAAAGTCAGGATACTATCAAATAGAGATGGAAGAGAGTGATAAGGCCAAAACAGCATTTGTGTGTCCTCTCGGTTTTTGGGAGTGGAATAGAATGCCGCAAGGGATAACTAACGCACCAAGCACATTCCAGCGCTTAATGGAGAAGTGCATGGGCGATATCAACCTGCGTGAAGTCCTAGTCTTTCTTGATGACATCATCGTCTTTTCAAAAACCTTGGAGGAACATGAGACTCGTTTAGCCAAAGTCCTGAGTCGTTTGAGAGAGAATGGTCTGAAATTGTCTCCAGAGAAGTGTAGTTTCTTCCAAACATCAGTACGCTATCTGGGACATATCGTGTCTCGAAGTGGAGTGGAAACCGATCCCAAGAAGATCGAAGCCTTAAAGACCTGGCCGAAACCTCAGACTTTGAAGGAACTAAGATCGTTTCTAGGTTTTTCTGGATACTATCGTCGGTACGTTGAAGGGTACTCAAAGATTGCAAAGCCCTTAACAAGTCTCACGGCAGGCTATCCACCAACCCGGAAAATGACAAAAGTATCCAAAGATGGTACCAAATACCACAATCCCAAGGAACCCTTCGGAGAAAGATGGACACAAGCATGTCAAAAATCATTTGAGGAAATCATTGAGAAACTAACATCATCCCCAGTCCTAGGGTTTGCAAATCCTGAGATACCATACATCATCCATACGGATGCAAGTACAACAGGACTGGGAGCGGCATTGTATCAGGAGCAGGATGGAAAGAGTCGGGTTATTGCCTATGCAAGTAGAGGCCTATCAAGAAGTGAAGCACGATACCCAGCCCATAAGCTGGAATTCCTAGCCTTAAAATGGGCTGTCAGTGAAAAATTCCATGACTATCTGTATGGGAACACCTTTACTGTAATAACCGACAACAATCCACTCAGATATATACTCACCACTGCTAAGATGGATGCCACCAGCTACCGTTGGTTGGCCAACCTGTCCACTTACACTTTTGACATCAAATACCGTGCCGGTAAGCAGAACCAAGACGCGGATGGTCTATCAAGAAGACCACATGGTGAATTGACCAATGATCTCTTTTCTCAAGAGGAAAGCATGAGAATCCATGATTTCACATCACACCACTTGGCTCCTGTGGATGTAGTCAAGGCAACCTGTCAGTATCACATTGTGCTACAAGAAGAGGAACAGTTCCAATCTCCTTGTCTCATAGAGTCATTAGCCATCCATCCGGATGCTATTCCAGCTGCATATGAAGAGGAGGATGGGTCCTCTGACGGCCTTTGCACAGTTCCAAAGTACAGTGAAGCTGAGTTGGCGAGATTACAGCAAGCCGATCCTGTAATCTGTACTATCATTAAATTCCTTGAATCAGGAGAGCCTGTACCTGACAGCTTAAAGCTAGAGCTGCCAGAGATTCCTCTTATGCTCAGAGAGATAAGTCGGCTAGAACTGAAGAATAGCCTGTTATACAGGAAACGACAGTGTGACAACACAACCGTGTACCAACTTGTTCTTCCACGTGTGTTAAGATCGTCTGTACTCACCAGTCTTCACGATGAGATGGGTCATCTCGGAATAGAACGCACTCTCGATTTGGCCAGATCTCGATTTTATTGGCCGAAGATGACATCTGAAGTGGAGTCCAAGATCAAAACCTGTGGAAGATGTGTCAAAAGGAAAAAACAACCAGACAAGGCCGCACCTCTGGTCAATATCAGAGCCAGTCGGCCTATGGAATTAGTCTGTATGGATTTCCTGTCACTAGAGCCGGATAGTCACAACACAAAGGATATCCTGGTCATAACTGACCACTTCACCAAATATGCTGTGGCCATACCGACTAGAGACCAGAAAGCCACCACAGTCGCTCGATGTCTTTGGGAGCAGTATTTTGTTCATTATGGATTTCCAGAACGTCTCCATAGCGATCAGGGACGTGACTTTGAATCCCTGCTCATCAAAGAACTCTGTGCCTTGGTGGGGATAAAGAAAATCAGAACAAGTCCATACCACCCTCGAGGGAACCCAGTAGAACGGTACAACCGTACGCTACTGAGCATGCTGGGTACTCTACAGGAAAAACAAAAGACGAAGTGGCGTGAATATGTTAAGCCTTTAACTCATGCATACAACTGCACGAAGAACGACGTCACAGGTTTTTCGCCCTACGAGCTCATGTTTGGACGACAGCCTCGACTACCAATTGACATAGCATTTGGATTGCCAGTCAAGGAAGGCTCAGCCACAACTCACACGCAATATGTGAAAAACCTGAAGTCTTACCTGAAAGCAAGTTACCAGCTAGCTACAACAAATGCAAAGAAAGTGGCTGACAAGAACAAACAAAGATTCGACGCGCGAGTGAGAGAATCTACTCTGGAGATAGGAGATAGAGTGCTGGTGCGTAATGTCCGCCTCCGTGGCAAGAATAAACTCGCTGATCGGTGGGAGTCTACTGTTTATGTAGTGCAAAAGAGAGCAGGCGACCTACCAGTCTATACAGTATGTCCTGAAGGTCGGGATGGACCAACACGTACTTTGCACCGAGATCTACTGCTTCCATGCGGATTTCTCTCTGAAATGGAGGAAGAGCCTGTTAAATCAAAGACACCTACTAAGCGTAGGACAAGACAAACCACCCAAATGGATGACAATCATCAGTTCTCGGACGAGGATGAAGATGAAATTCCATTATTCTATCCCTTAGAGATTGAGACACTGTTCTATCCCATAGAAATTGAGACTGAAGCCAGAGAGTCGTCAAAAACCTTCAGTGTGTCTCCATCGGAGGATGTCGCAGCAACTGGAAGGGAGACAAAACACCTACCTGAAATGGAGCAACCAAACTTACCTGAATCCACTGAAGCTGAAGTTCTAAACTCATCTGTGGAAGGAGAAAATTCAAACTTACCTTTGGAAACTGAAACAAATACGGATGAACCTGTGGAGAAAGACAATGATATAATGGACATGGAAAACCAACAAACTGAAAACGACTTACCTGCAACGGAAAGAGAGGAAATAACCGAAATAGGACAAGAGGAAATGGAAAGTGGAGAAAAGCAAGCAAGAGATGAGAATCTTCTAGTGGAAGAAGAATTACCAGCAGATAATCCTCAGGAGGACTACCAGTCACCTGCAGAAACAATTGATGATACTGTTAGTGAACAAGATCCCATACAATCTGTACGTAGGTCAGAACGTCAGAGAAAGCCTACTGGGAAATTCACTTACCCTCAGTTAGGAAATCCCTTTCTTTCTTTTATTCAAACCGTATTTGATGGTTTCAATAAAGCACTAGTTGAAACCTTTGAAAGCAATATATTGAAGGGAGAACATGAAGGGACTCATGTTAGTTAAGGAGGGGAGGGTGTAACCCAGGTGGAAAACCCAGCTTACAAGCTAAAAGAGTTAACAAGGTTAACCAGGACATTATTTTATTTGTATTGAAATTCAATGTAAGGTATTGTTTTATTTAAAAACATGTACAAAAGAACCTACCTCAAACTACTAATACACAATGGTTTAGTTGTTCATGAGGTATACTTGAAAGCAACACTAGAGGGCAGCACTGCTTTTTTCAAGCACACAATTGAAAGCATCCCAACAGCGTAGCTGAAAGTGACGTCACCACGTCTACACTTCCTCTTTCACGTTGGCGCGAGTGTTCAGCAGCAGCGGTGAAGAAGCTGAGAAAGATTAAGTCATAAAAAAGTATATAAATAACAGAACAGATACACCAGCTGTGGCTACAGTGTGGTGCTGTATGTTAGTCTTGCCAGGGGAGAATCCTGCAGCCGTTTGGTGTGTGAACCAAACGTTAACCCACTCGGTGAGATAAACAAATCAACTCAATGACATGTTTTGCTAACTAGCTAATGCTAACGTCTTTCATACATAATGCTAACAGCTAGCACCAGTGGTGAGCTGTGGATTTTTTAACTAAGGGGGCTATAATTTATGACGTCACGTGCACGTGCACGCGCATGCGCGCGCACGCGCATGCACGCGCACGTGCACGTGCGCGGGCATGTGCACATAGCCACTCAGCTCAGTGCTAGTTGAAATACTGTATTCAACATGTGATTATTAATGTATTTATATTTCTTATTATTTTGTTGCATTGTTAATTTGTTGTTTTTATTTTTGTTTCAATTAATCAATTATTTTATTTTCCTTTACATAGACTCACCCACACATAAGTACTTAAAATAATCAGACAACTTTACTTCATCTTTACTTCAATGACTTTATTTTTTTTTAAAGACACAAGATGTCACTTACATTGCTTTCAACTTTCAACAGTGGTTTTAACAATCATATGAACAGTCACAAGAACTTCCAACAACGGTCAGGGATAACCGTGTGAGTTTCTGGTACAGCTCTCGTTCTTGGGTCCTCTGCTAAACGATGGTATCTATTCCAACTGATCACATAATCTGAAGGGTTCCAGACCTCTACAGGTGGCCCATGTAACTTGATGAACATCAAGGCTGATACCCGTTTAACCCCTAGACGTGTACGGATTGGGGTGATGATTAAATTCATCTGGCTGAATCCCCTTTCGCACTCTGCAGTGCTGCATGGAATGATTTGTGCACAATTTAATAAAGGCCTAAGGTCACCAGGTATAGTTTCCCCTTTGCTCTGTTTGAAGGCCCTGTATGCAATAACTGACCTAGTTGCTGGCAGCCTGAATCTTTCGCACAGTTCAAATATTTCCTCCTCTCCAAATCTGAGCAGCCTATTCTCTGCTGGTGGCCAGCTGTCAGGTTCCAGAGCTTGGAGTTGTGTAATCAAGGTAGCATACTGTGATGCAGACTCATCCTGTGTGTGTGACCCCTTAGAAGATGCAGTGGTGAACATACGATTGCTTAGATTGTCACAAAGACTTCTGATAAACTGTTTGTGGTTGATAGAAACTATGCTTTTGTTGTCAGTCAGCTCAATTGTTTCAAACTTGCCTGCTGATATTGCACTATTAGCTTGACGTACTTTGGTACCTGGATGTTCTGCCATTTCATCAAGGAGGTCCACAGTCTCCCTGATGAATCTGTCTGCCTGGGCTACTGTAGTTTTGCGATTCTGCAAACTTTCTGATAGTGTCTTTAACAGTGATAGTGTGTCATGCATGAGTGCTAAATCTAACAACATCTGCTTTGAAGTCAGCCGCCTTAACAGACCTGCATACGTGCTCTTATCCTTGTCTGATCGGTTTGCATCTGTCTTTGCATAGCTGAAGTGAGTACATAGTGACACCAAATTATTCCATACAGCAGATACTGTGCGAAAAGAACTTGCCACCCATCTTGTGCTCAAGACCCGGCCAATTTTTCTCACTTGCTTGTCGAGATTGGCAGCGCACTCAGCCAGTTCAAATTGGTTCAGAGGTGATCTACTGTACACAGAATACAATTTATCCATAAAGATCTGGAAATGGTTGACACCACACGTAGCAGTACGAACTGATGCATTATTGTTGTCATTGCATTTCTCAAATGGCTGATCTTTTGCAGATGCTTGTATCTTTTCTGCCGCCTTGTGACTCTGTGTCTCTTTGTGTAGTCCTATTTTCTTCCGAAGATTTTTCATCAGGTAGATTCTGTCCTTTCCACTGGGTGTAACGTTGTAGCTACTCCATTGGTCTGACAAATGTGCCCCCTTGGCCTTGTGGACGGATAAACCTGGAACAGAAGAGCATGGCTTGCACCCCAATTTCCCATCTTTACAGTCAAGCCAGGGGTGTTCCTCCTTCTTCTTAGCCCACTTCTCATCTGTCCATAAATCGGGGAATGGTGAATATGAAGAAGAATCAGTGGTGGATGAGGAAGTCTTGTCAGGAGTACAGCCACTATCTCCCAGCTATAAAATGAACAAAGTAAAAAAGAACACATTAGAAACAATTACAACAGGTTAGAGACAAGAGAGACCAATTGTCTTTCATTGTGAGAGGAATGTAAACACATTCAACCACACAGAGCTGTTCCCCATCCCCCACATTTGAGTGAGCCCTGAATTGGTCATTGAGACACATTCAAACACATTCCATGACTGGTTTAACAGGTTTAATTTAAATGAACAGTAGGCTAAATGAAAAGCAAACACATTTATTTGCACTTAATTGCAGTGGTGTACAGTAAGACGTGTTGAGAGCTTGTAGATTTGCTATTTTAACATTTTAGTACTTTGGTACATTAAGTACGTTTTGATACCAATACTTTTGTACTTTTACTCAAGTAACATTTTGAACACAGGCCATTAACTCCCAAATATAAAAAAGGTAAACAGGGTCCCGAAAGGGGCTAGCCATTAACCTGTAACAAAGTATTTCTACATTGCAGTATTGATACTTTTACTTAATAATTAATAACAGAACATGTAACACTAGTGCATAGTCACATTTGTAATGATTATATGCCAAATTTAATAAAAATAAAAATAGTAGCCCCATCTGATAATAAATAACATATGATTTAACAGTTACTTGCCTCAGTGATGGCTTCCACAGACGGTTGAACAACTGATAATCTTCTTTGAGCTTTGAAAGTTTTCCTCCCCTCCAGCGGTGGTGCGGTTTTCGGATCTTCTACCACAGCCGTTTTGTTTCCCAACAACAGCTGAGACTGAGCGTCCACATGCACGGGTTTTGTAGGCGTCGGCGTCGCAACAAAACACAGTTTCCTCTGGACTCCTGTCTTGTTGTTGTTTCCCAACAACAGCTGAGTCGGAGCGTCCACAGGCACGTGTTCTTCAAGCAGGCGGGTAGGCGTAGCGAAACTGAGTTCTTCAAGCAGGCGGGTAGGCGTAGCGAAACTGAGTTTCTTCTGGATGCATTTCTTCTTCTTCGGAGGCAAGGTGAGAGGCATTGTAGAATTCGCAGACAAGTGAAATACCTGACCTGTGTGGCTGTTAATACAGTGTAACTGAGGACGTAAGTGAGAACACAATGTGCTTTGCATAACATTGCTTTCTCACTTACGTCCTCAACCTGGCCATTGTTGTGTTAATGTTGACGGCTCGCGGCCGGGTGACGGTGAGTGCTCGCGCCAGCCCCCAGCCTGGGAACTAAGGGGTCGACGACCCCCCGTAGCACCCCCTTCAGCTCATCCCTGGCTAGCACCCTGTTTATACAGGCAAACCCCTGTTGTGAGAGTTGAGTCCTGACGTCGCTCAGTACTGGAACATTGGATGTGATTCGGTGAGACATATGTGACTGTTGAAATGTTGTTGCTGTAACTTACTAGTGTTGTGGGAAATATATTATTTTACTGTTATTGTACTAACTGCACAAAAACGGGATTTGAGTTATAAGATGCACTTTCAGATGGGAAATGTTACAATTACTCATTATGGTGCAAATGCATTTTAAAGGTGCATTCCACATTGTTGGGTCATAAATAGTAAATAACAAGAGGTATTCTATTAACATTGTTAAGTTAATAGAAAGAGAGTTAATTAGTGCCTTTGGGTGCTGTATTATGACAGAAAAGCATTATGATGTATTTTATTTTGCACTAAAATGTAATTTTGAGTTCATGATTTAATAAGAGGTATTTGATATTTTTGTATGTTGATATAATGGTTAAACTGAAGCAGTTTAATACTTTTATTTTGTATTCAACCAGTTATTGGTTAAAAATATGCCAAGCATATGTGAAGATATAATTCTAAAAATTCATTTCATATGGTATTTGGGTTTAGAGTTAAAAACTGAGTTCATAGAGTATTTGCATTCCGCAATACTCAGTTGATATTGAGATTAAAAAGGTTGTACAACAAGAAAAGAACATGATGAGAACACAATAGAGATACTTGAAAGGATTTAATTCATATAGAGTTAGATTATAGAACTAAAAGACCTGTTTCAAATACAGGTCAGGTTTTTTGATGAGGTTGAAGATCCCTGGAGACCAGTATTCCTGGTAACCAGAACCCTGGAGACCCAGTAACCCTGGAGATCCAGTTGATGGCGAGCTACCCAGTTTGATGATTCCAGGACCAGATCTGCATCAACCACGTTCTCAAACAGCAGACGGACGGTCTGTTGATGGTAGGATTGTGCCAGTCACCCGACTGGTGCTGACTTCGAACGCGTGATTAAGAGTGCACTCCAACGAACTGAATTGATCACATAGACCCGGTCTGTGTGAAACTCTGGATCAGAGTCAGACTAGATCAGTCTGATTCCAACGAACTATTGACTGACTAATCGAGTGATTATTACAAACACTTGACTTGACTTTGGACCCAATACTGACAGAGTACAGATCTCTAAAAAGTGACGACTTCACTTAAGACATTTCTTTTTCTATTTTTTATTTTGGGGGTTATTGTTTGCCGGCTAATGTACCATTGTTTGTATGTATTTCATGTGCACTATACAGCTGCTAAAATACTAAAAGAGTGCCAAGAGGTTACTCAACAAAAGTTACTGTGTCGTCTGATGTGTCACTGTGGTCATTGTACATCGAACATAACAGCTTTAACGGACCTAGAACAAAGCGTCCACCGTAATACGCAGAGTGGGGTACAGGTGGAGGTTACAAAGGCGTAAGAAGAAATGGCACCCTTTTCACATTGGCCTATTATAGCACCACCATGAAGCCACAACCTGACCTGCCCTGGTGGAGACCTGCCCAGAGGGCACAGGTCATGCTCTGACATTTATTTCGGACATGCTAGTATCAGTATGTGAAGAGTTTGCCTACACTATTAACTCACTTTGCATTAAAACAAATCTGTTTTTCTCCTTTCCTGAACAGTTAGTCTTCATCATGTCACATATGATGACCACTGATCTATAAAGTGTGGAAAACGTATTTTTCATTTCACTACATCTTAAAGTAACTGAATGAGAAATGTAGGGCTTACCGCCCGACATCTGTCAAAGGAGAGATGCCCTCTGTCTCTGATGAGAGACTAGAGCAATAGGGTACCTAATCACATGTACCCCAGAGCCATGCAAATAGAGATTTGTGCCAACTCAGAGCCACCCCCAGAGCATACATAGCTGCATGCCCTCTCCTCTCCACATTACTGTAGATTTGCCCCAACTAATCCATGGAGGTTTTTAAATCTTTACTAAAGACTTACTTCTTCTCCCTGGCCTTTCAAATTACAATTGAGCCTGACAAGCCTGGCTTTTGATGTGTGTTGTTGCTTGCGTTTTGTCCTATTTTGTTTGCAATCTATTCAGCCGATTATGAACTTGTACAGCACTTAGTTCGACTGCAGTTGTTCTTAAATGTGCTTTATGAATAAGTGTCTGCACTGCCTGTGCTTTCCTTCATGGTAACATTGAATGCGTGCATAATAGATTATTTTTCTTCAATAGATTTTGTCCTTGTCGAAATCCATTTTGTGCCAAGCAGTGTATCATTCATGACACAGGGATCACGCAATACATCAACACACAAATTCAAAATACATAACCAGATCACACAGTGCATTGCATTGCATCGGTTGCCGGTATACCGCCTGCGGCCTTCAGTGTATATGAAATAGTGAATGTAATGCACATTGTAAAGCACTATGGCGAAAGGTGCTATATGTAAATGTCACTTTTAACTTGACAGACAAGCCTATTCATGTTTACTGCCCCTTCAGCCTGGAGCCACTTGCAGATAGAGTTGATAGATATGTTTTTGAAATGTAGTGAAGGGTTTGCTTTTAGAAGTTGCAGTTGCTTCTTTTCTTATTTTAGGCATTTGACTGTGGGCTTCTATACTGTCTGGGCTCACTAGTCACTCCAGACTCATCCAGAGGGCATCTAACAACTTCCACATACTTTGTGCTACCCTAGAAATCTAGTTCAAATTTCAACATTGTATGTAGTTATTTATGCCTGTATTTTTCTTTTTGCTATGTGTGTCCCTGTATACGTGTCCCTGTCTGTCCATCCCAGCACGAAAAGACACACACACACACACACACACACACACACACACACACACACACACACACACACACACGGGAGGAGGGCTTGTACAGTGCAGTGCTACAGCATGAGTACAGTACAGCACCACTCAATTTAGACTGGTCTGATATATATATATATATATATATATATTTTTTTTAATGTTGTTTTCAACACTGTATTGCTGGTATCTTGGCCACGGCTCCGTCAAAAATATACCTTAGTTGTAATCTCAACAGGACACACCTGGTTGTCTAATTAAAAAGGTCAAACAATGGTCTCCCCGCAAGGAATGTTATTTCTCTCAAAGTGGAACTTCTCATTATGACAGTGTGTCACACTAGTGCCCAGAGTGTGGCATGCCTGGGTCGCCTCCCTCATGTTTCTCCCTTGTTCCCCCCAGTATTTCCCTTCCCCCTTCGTGCTGTGTGTGAGACTCTAGTCTAATTAATGAACGCTGCCACCTGTGGGTGCAGGCGCACTGATTGCCACCGTCCTTATTTATTGGATTGAATTGTGTTTGTTCTTTGCTGTGTTGTCAGATGTTGCGTTCCGGGTTGCTTTCCCTGTGAAGGGACTTAGTATTATATTGCTTCTTTCTGACCCTGCGAGGTGTGTATCCTAAGATGGTTATCGCTGTTATTATTTTAAGTAAAGTTCCTGTGCCACTTCTGCTGGGTCTCAATCTCTCTCCCTGCATTCCTGGGGTCCTGGCGTAACTTAGTCAGTTCGTGACAGAATGGTGTGCTTTTTTGGAAGATGCGGTGGTGATGGGGTGGCGTGATAGCCTGGTTTCCATCCTGATTCGCTGCGTTCTGTGGTTTGTTTTGTCACGCAGTGATGAAACAAATCACGGAACACAGCGAATCAGGATGGACACCAGGCTAGTGGTGTGATGGAGTGGAGTGGTGTTGTCGTATTGACCATATGCAGACCACAGCCATCTTGCCAGCCAGGTGGTAACTAGATGCAATTTGCCATTGCCAGCCCATACACCCAAACGGAAAGGTCCTATCTGTCTTATTGGTAAGACAACATCAAACTCACTAAAATTGCAGCTGTATGAAAAGCTTGAATTGTTGTCTTTATATCTGCAAAGTGTTTGTTTCATAAAAATCCACAGTAGACATATTATGAGCTACTTCCTGTCAAGAAATTCCTTGCAGCCGGTGATTGTGAAGTGTTGGGAGTTTGGAAGCGTTTATCAGATAGGACTTTTCTGTTTGGGTGTATGGGCTGTCAATGGAAAATAACACCTAGTTACCACCTTGCTGGCAAGATGGATGCGGTCTGCATATGGTCAATATGATGCGTAGCCCACAAGCTAGTTTAGGCAGGTACATTTGAGGTACACTTGAGAGACACACAGACTTTAGACAAAGTGCCAGCTGTACTCAGAACAGAGCGTGCACTAAGGTCCAGCTCGGATGATGGTGAAAGCTGCAAGGAGAGAGACAGAGTGCAAGAGAGAACAAGAGAACGAAATAAAGTGAGAGATGGACGGAAATAGACACGGATAGTTGCCAAGAGCTGGATGCCGAGGCCTGAGCAACTAGTAATGGAAACAAGGAAATAGCCAGACATGCAGTGAGATTCAGAAGAAAGAAAGAAAGAAAGAAAGAAAGAAAGAAAGAAAGAAAGAAAGAAAATCTGTTTGTGTGTGAAAAGTGGAAGTTCAGGACCATCTATGGGAGCGGCAATAAGGCAAGACAGGGAAAAGTAAATCTCGCTGCTCCACGAACACATCAAGTATAAAGGTGGGGTAGTGTACAGGCAGCAAAATGTTAGTGTCACACATCTGTGCATCAATACAATCAATAGCCTACATACAACATACGATATGATCAGAATAATATGTCCTCAGTGGCAGTGCTGCGTCTGGCATACTAATATTTGACGCATCCAGTTCAGAATGCCACCTTCCTAAGCCCTGTGTCCTCATTGTTAAGTCACTATAATGGCCCAATATATAGTGCCCTTGGACTCAAGTGTTTAACACGTTTGCACACACTCCAGCCTGCTTTCTTATTTGCATCCAGCAAATATGGGGACAAAAGCTGTTTCTAAGGGGCTAGCGCCCCTTAGAAATCACACCTGTGTGAAGTGAGGGGCGCTCTTATCATCGTACATCATCATGATGTAACATGTCCATTTGCTCAGACACTACGATGTAAAACTGTCCATTCATTGACAATGGGAATTGTATCTTTGTATAGGTATAGGACAAAAATAGACACTAAGCCGATTTGCTCAGACACCTACTGTATGACGTAAAATTCTCCATTCATTGTCAATGGGAATTTCCGTTTGTCTAAGACAAAAATCAACACCAATAGCTGAATATAGGAGGGCCTAGCGCCCCTAAAACGAAATCACACCCATGTGAAGTGAGGAGCGCTCCTCATCAAACATCTCATTCTGGCCAATCGCAATTTGTGTCTTCACTTTTCTGCCCTCACTTTTTATCATCAATATGTACTTTGCTCAGCCAATGAAATCATCGCTATGGGGTGATCAGTCAATGAAATAGTCGCCATTATTCACACACTAACACACACAAAGCTGGGCATAGGAGGGGCTAGCAACCCAACCCTAAGAAAAACCCAACGTCAACCTTGTGCCTTTTATTTTACTATACGGTATATATTTCCTAATTGTGTTTATAATAGTTCCTATTTCCTTGCATGATTGCGTGTGCTTACTTACGCACACCACCACTACGCCAACAGCCCCCTTGGGCGGTGCAATGACACCAAAATAGTGTCTGTCGGGTTGACATCTCATATAACCAAAGCTGTTACTTTTCAGGAATGTGAATTCACAAGCTCAAAATGTCGCTTCGCACAGCGTTTACAAAATGTTGCTTCGCACAGCGTTTACAGCGTTTACAAAATGTTGCTTCGCACATGACATTTCTGAAAGCCAGTGGTTGGAGAGGGATGCACATGCAGATTAGACACAGGACAGACATGCGGAAACAACGGTCGGACATGCGGTCGAGCATGCGCTGCTCCATGCTCCATGCAGGTTTGGTTTTCGGTCTCGGACCATGGGTAAACTAAAGCCTGTGCCCGTTGGAGGGGCTCAAAAACAACAAAGACGCCCCGCAACGACAAACACAAACAAAAAAGTTCTAGGCTAATATATAATATATATTCTGCCATTTGGCCTTCATCAAAATATAGGCTAATTTATGATATTTCTAGTACAAAACACACACATTGTACACATTCTTTCTGGAGTCATGTGTGCATCAATATGATTTTTCATACTCCATTCCGGTTGGCCTTGCCTTCCAAAGTTTGTGCTAGGGCCCCCATTTTCAAAAACGTCCTCAAACAATGTTGATATTCCATACACTTTCCCTTTGTCTTAAAAAAAAATGTGTGGGTGGGCAGCCCCCGCGTATGCCACCCAAGCCTGGTGAAGACCTGCTTTCTAGTGATCTGGTTCTCAAAGTAGGGTCCGGGGGCCCCCGGGTGTCCTTGAAGAGGGTTCCAGTGGGTCCCCCAGCTAAATTGTTGACAGGTGATAGCGATAGAAACAAAGGGACCTTTTACAGATCTATAACTCTGCCTTTTGGGGGTCCGTTGCCTAATCATGCACACCAAAGTGGGGGTCCTGTTCATGCCAGGCACCAGACCAGGAGGACCACCACGACCAAGATGACAACAGCTGCCAGGATGAGCGTCATCTTGAAGTTCTTCCACCAGTATTTCTTCTTGATCTGCCCGGTGGACTCTTTAAACAGCTTTGATTCATCTTCCAACCGCTTCGCCTTGTCGTCCAGCTCAGAGAGCTTGTGGTCACGCTCCAACAGTTTGACCACGTTGATGGTTACGACGTTCGCGACCTCTTGGACCTCTTGTTGCCAGTGACTCCACCCTGGCGCCATGTCAGAACCTTCTGTAGCGGGGGTCGACATTATCATCATTCAATCGGTTGACCGTTTACGAAGTCAATTATGAAACCGTGAACTCTCGATACTTCAACTGGTGTCAACAGAGGTATAATTATTTGAGAGCAACTCTGGAACGTATATAAATGCAGCCAGTGCTCTGACATCACTGTGGCGTCGTCAATTCCGATTGGTCTATCAAGGTGTACCGCCGCTGCATTTGATCAGCTCCATAAATGGACTTAGAAGGGGCATGCCCTTAGATGGGCATATAGATGACATCAGAGATGTGTGTGTGTGTGTGTATATATATATATACGCTTTGTACTGATTTTGTAATGTTAAACGCCCTGTAACATACTCTACCACTTTGGATTGGAATGCAAGAGTCAGTAGCCTACTAATAGGGTGCCTGCCACTTCATTAGTATTCACTGGCAGCCTATTGTTAAGTCACTGTGTCAATTGGCTCTAAACTATGGCTCATGACCAGCCATTATCACCTCAAGATAAGACAATAGCCAGCCACATTCCTAAAAATCTCAATCTCTCTCTCTCTCTCTCTCTCTGTTACCTCGAAAATAAAACTGTTTTACGGGGCGACTTGTCCGGACTTAACGGAATAACGTGTTCCTTCCACGCGCTACGTCTGGCCGGGGAAACTCCCCCATGTCAGGTGAAAAGAAGCAGCTTGGACTCATCATGCATAGAAGGAAGCATGAAGTGAGTACGGAAGTGTAGCGCCCAGGATTACATTAGATAATTGACACTGGGTGAAAAAATGGGTTGCAAAATCGTGGGATAAAAAAATATATATAAAAAAAAAAAAAAGGACAAAAAAGGGAGTGGTTAACCAGGCTATAAATACGGACCCTCTCATGGTCTTCTTACTGTCTTCTCATGGTTGATTTAGTTTTGAGGGGTCTGTTTTTTGCCTTACCTTGAGAGACAAAGACGGAGATTATTCTTATGACGCAGGTAAATAAATATTGCATTAATGTGCACAGTGCCAAGGTTCACTTCATGCTTGAGGGTGATTTTAAAGTAAAATACAGCATTCAGGCAAAACAGATGCAGACACACATATGCACGCACGCACGCACATGTTCTGTGTGTCCAGCTGGAACAAGGTGCAAAGAGAGATGGCGTCAGAGAGAGACAGTTTACACCTTTATTTTATTCCTATTTATATCAATATTCATTTGTACTTTTGCTTTGGCAATGTAAACGCATGTTTTCTCATGCCAATAAAGCTCCTTTGAATTGAGAGAGAGAGAGAGAGAGAGAGAGAGAGAGAGAGAGAGAGAGAGAGAGAGAGAGAGAGAGAGAGAGAGAGAGAGAGAGAGAGAGAGAGAGAGAGAGAGAGAGAGAGAGGTTTCTCTCCCCCTCTACCTTTTTCTGGACAAATTCCAAGGTTAAATATCATTAACATGCAATTTCTTTTAATGACCATGGTCCCTTTATTTCTGAAACTCCAGGCCAATAATTCATTTGTGAGAGTATGTTGGATTTGTATTCTACATGGATTATTGATTTTGGAATATAATTATTCATAAAGTGGTTTAAATCAAATCCCCTGCATGGCAAATCCCATTAGCTTACTCAATTTACACCTCCTCGATACTTTATTGCTCCTCCATGATTTATTTTCAAAGTCAAATATCCAGAACTATAGGGCACGACACATTTACCGAGAGGAGGAATCCCCTGCATCCCCTGATCTGGTGAACTCTCTGTTCTGATACAATATAGTGAAAGTGTCCCAATCAATTGAATTGGAAGAGACTGAGAGATGCTGAAAGTCAGGCCAGGCTTGGTTGTGGAGGCTGGTGGGTGGCTAATGGCACACAGCACTGTCCAGGTAACCATGTGGTGGTGAGCCGAGGGAGGATGAGTTGTATGGGTGAACGTGCCTCTCATTAGAGCCAGTAGCCTGAGCCCACCGGGACCCGGCCGGTCGGGCTGGGCTGGGCTGGGCCAGGCCCAGTTTGAACACTTATAGGCTACATTTATAATAGCAGCGCAGCATCGAATCCAGGAGCCACTGAAGAGCAGCTTCCGTCAGTGTGCAGCGAGCGAGTAGAGCGAAGCAGACAGACACACACACTTTTCAGAAGAGTTATGACTGAGTGAGGAGAACCCATTTTGGACTGAGGCCGATTCTAAAAGGCCCTCTAAATCCTGACCTAAGCTTTCTGGAAAACTTCAAATATGTATATAGCAGCAGCAAAGTTTTTTAATTTTTGAATTAATTATAATAAATCAAGATGACACACACTACCCAACCACACAAAATGCACATGAGAAAATGCTGTCATTCACCTTAAGTGCATAATTCGTAATTGCTCTTAACAGAATTATGAATCACACCAACTCTACCACTTTGAACTCCGCATTCATTTCCTAGCAGAAAGGTTCAGCAATTGACAGTTCAGTTTAAGTCAGATAAAGTACTAATACAATCAGACATACTGGAGATAATGTGAGGACATCCTGAGCTACTGTTATCTGAAGCTTGAGAATAGTGGCCAAGACACTAAGCAGATATTACTTCACACAACACATCTTAACACATCTGGGTATAGGGCAGGAGCCCTATGGGCAGGAGCCTATAGGGCAGGAGCCCTATGGGCAGGAGCCTATAGGGCAGGAGTCCTTAGCATGAGGCAGATTGGTGTACAAGTACACCACCTGGACATGCCCTATACTACAAATACTACTATACAGTATCAACTTACGCACTACTAGTATTAAACCGAAACCTTGCAGTTTCAAGGCAGACACTCAAATCAAGGAAATTGAGCTGGCGAGTGCAGTAACATGTACAACCTATACAAAAGAACCAAGACTAACTTAAGGCCATAAAACCCACAACTAAATGGTCCCAGGACATTTATTCCATCAGCCTAAAAACATTGATTGAATACAGTAGGTAAAATACAATACATATAGTGACAGGTGAGAGGCCAGTGATGAAAATAGGGAATAGATTTCAAAGTAAAGTATAGCATAGATGGAAGTACCCAGCCATTCAGGGAATGTGCTCAAGTATCATGTTTTTGTAGTGCTGGCGCCTCAGGCTCTTTTTGAAAGCAGACAGATAATGAAAATGTTAGCGGTATCAAGCTCATTCCACACCTCCTTCACAAACAACACAAGACTATATGATCCCTGCCCACGTGTGCATTGTCCTGTGAATTCTAAACACTCTATACAAGTGGTTCCCAAAGTGGGGTCCGGGGACCCCCAGGGGTACTTGAGGGAGTTCCAGGGGGTCCCCAGCTAAATGATAGTTTGGAACCAAATGGACCCTTATGGGTCTGTAACTCTGAGAGTGTACAAATGGAACCAAACGGACCCGTTAGGGTCTCTCAGAGTTAAATTAACATTGATTTAACAATGTAAATGGGGGTCTCAGAGATAGAAATGCCATTAAATGTCGGGTCCGTAGCCTAATGCATGTAAAACTGGAGGGGTCCTTGAAATTAAAATGCTTGAGAATCACTGCTATAGAGCCGTTACAAATCTTCTCTTATGGGGGTCCGCGGGGATAATTAGTGTCTATTTGGGGGTCCTTGACATGAAACAGTTTGAAATTAAAATGCTTGAGAATCACTGCTATAGAGCCCTTACAAATCTTCAAATAGGGGTCCGCAGGGATAATTAGTGTCTATTTGGGGGTCCTTGACATGAAAAAGTTTGGGAATCACCGCTCTAAACATACATTAGCCATGTAGCTAATGGTCAAGTATATTTGCTGCTTCTCAGTCTAGCCTGTGTTTGAGACGGCTATTAATTACGCCTATCACCATATTATAACTTTCTGTGTTTTGTTTTTCCGTAAATGTACGCCCACTACAGCGACACGCAAAAAACAGCAAAAGTAGCAGATCCACAAGCTCAAAAGGCGGAGCGAAGCAACGCATTTCGAGCTTGCAGATCTGTAATCCAGTACAGTTATAGTTTTGGACAGGTTTTTGAGGTTTCCACCTGACAGAGAAGATATAATGACAACTTGCGAAACACAATTTCTCCGAGCTGCACGATATCGAATGAAACCAATAAAAACCATTCAACTCTGTCCTATTGCGTGCCTAACGACTGTTTTAAGGGTGGAATGGGGAAAACTGGTTGAATTCTTTCCACATTTTCTTTTGGTTTGGTTTCTCAGTTTCCATAATGGTGTTTATGTAACAGTATACTTGAAGGCAGAAGCTTTTAGTGGAAAAGAAGGAAGGGGAGTTCAATTCAAAATATACACCGTCTCCAGTAACATTCCTGAAGCCCTCAAAGAAGGTTCAAAAAGCCACACCTCCCAATGTCCTGCCGTTTTAACAGCAACATGGGGAAAAGACATCGTTCCTATACTCTGCAGCAGTTCAGTGGTTTACCTTCCAATCTTAAAGGGCCACTTCACCCCTTTTGCGCAGATGTGACTTATATGCCTTGGAATGTGTTCTGAGGGCAGCATTCAATTTAATTGGCCCTCGTGTGCGTCCAATCAGCAAGGGTGGGAGGTGGGGCTAATATTGAAAGGGGGCAGGGCTAAGAATGGGAGGCGGGTTCAATGGCATTTTGGATTTTGGAGCGGCAGCCATTGCTTCACTCTGCTCCAGGTTCCAAACCTGCTCTCTGCTCCTGCTGAATTTACACCAATTCCTGCAACTACTGCTCTCATAAAAGGTACAACTTTTAAACATTAATATGTTAACCTTTTGCTA
Organism: Electrona antarctica; assembly: GCF_951216825.1. Taxonomy (NCBI): domain Eukaryota; kingdom Metazoa; phylum Chordata; class Actinopteri; order Myctophiformes; family Myctophidae; genus Electrona; species Electrona antarctica. Next base: position 20,185,204 of record NC_136802.1, read on the forward strand.
GAACAGAATTTAGCAAGTGCTACTTTCATTTAGCTAATGTTTACTTTCATTTAGCTAATGTTTGCTTAGCAAGGTGCTAATTTCATTTAGCTAATGTTAGCTACTGTATCTATCAGTAGATAGAGATAAATTGATATTGAGATATTGAGAGGCAATAAAGTCGTGGCTGAACAGCAATTAAAAGTCGAAAGTCCGTCCGTCCGTCTGGAGACTAAGAGCCAATACCCAAACCCTTGACATTTTACTTATATTAGGCATATCTCACTCATTTAATAATCCTTGGGAACTCGACTTTTAATTGCTGTTCAGCCACGACTTTATTGCCTCTCAATATCAATTTATCTCTATCTATCTATCTATCTATCTATCTATCTATCCATCCATCCAAATGTCTCCCTGTATCTCTCCCTCACCCCGAAATTTAAACACTGCCATTCGACGCACAGGAAAGGGCGCACAGAATGCAAAATGCATGCCAAATGATACGCACAGCTGTGTGTGTGTGTGTGTGTGTGTCTAATATTTCCTGAATGTGTACGAATGAACTTGGCGAAGTTGACGAGTTTGTACATATAGGCCTACATCAAAGTACCTGTGTATTAATCTTTCATTATCCGATCCCGTTAATAAAATAAAAATCACACCTGTGTGAACTGAGTGGTGCAAGGTCTTATATAGCCTGATCAGCTGTGGTCTGACGTAATGTCAGTGACCATAGTAACCATGCTCAGTTTTTTGGTACGAACACGGGTACACGGGTACAAAGCCAGTTGTTGGAGTGGTTTACACCACTCAAAAATGTACATCCATATTCATGAACATTCATTGTTTTTCATTCTGCATAAACCTGTGCACTTTCCTGGGGGTTTTATATGTGCAATATGTGTTTTTAGATATTAAAGTATTTCAAAGTGTCCATGCATGATGTCATGGACACTGGGCTCACTTCCTTCCTGGACTACATGTCTCAGTAAGACAGCCCTCTCCCTATCCACAAGGAGGAGCAGTGGACCAAAGCATTATGGGGATTGTAGTCCAGGAAGGAAGTGATCCCTGTGTCCATGACATCATGGAGCCCATGGACACTTTGAAATACTGAAATATCTAAAAACACAAATTTCCCACATAAAAACCCCAGGAAAGTGTTTGACTCCCAAACATCATTAAAATAAGATCTGGTTTGCAAAAGGGGTGAAGTGGCCCTTTAAGTTGACCAGTTCTTTTTAAAACCAATAAAAAGATGGTTGTCCAATAATATGACTTCATTTTAAACCAATAATTTAGATTTATTTTATGTCAATTTCCCATGCATTGTTTAGTTTTTAGCTTTCTGACCCTGTTTTGTATTCATTTTACTCCCTGCCCCTCTTTCTCAAAAGAACCACAATAAACAAGCCTTATGGCTTTCCTGCGTATCTATTACATGCTCTCTATGGAATGACAATAATTATGTTAGCTCTGCTATGGTATGCTATAGTAGCTCCTATATGGGAAAAGGTCCAACTGCCATATCTCAAAGACACGCATATACTGTAGCTATACAAGGTTGATGAATTCCACCCTCTGACAAATGAAATCATGTGTGTGCGTGTGTCTGTGTGTTGCGAACTCAAAATTCTCATTGATTGGATTTAATTAAACAATAAACAGGTTTGACATTGGAAACATTTCTCTCCATTTCTCTGTCCTAACTCCCTGTCTTTCTTTCTTTTGGTCTTATTGTACTCTCTCTCTCTCTCTCTCTCTCTGTCTCTCTCTCTCAGCTATTAGTCTGTAGTTAAAGCTGATTGAATGAAGGGAGTGCAGCAGAATTTGATTTTATACATCCCATTCAATACCAAGGCCAAACCTTTAACCTTTATAACCACAAAAGTTATCTCAAAATCGAATGGGAAGATTGACGTGAAAAGCACATTCATGCTCCCTGGAAGATGAGACCTGTTGTAAGACCCACCTTTCAATTAATTGTAGTGGACTAAAAAGAAGTAAAATATTGAAAATTGGAAATATTCCAGTAAAAGTAAAAACAAAATACCTCAACATTGTACAGTACTTGTCTACTTGAGTTAATGTACTTTATACACTACTGGCATTGAGTGACTGAGTAGAAGTGTTTCTGTGTTCTAAAAGTGCCCTGGCATCTCTTTTGTTTTCTTGGGTTTTTGAATTGACTAATGAACCATAATTACAATTCAAAATGTTAATTATCTCTTTGTATTCCTTCTTCCTTTCTGCCTCTCTTTCTTTATTTTATCCGTTTCTCTCAGAGGGAATCCATACGGGAAAACAGTGTGGAAGAGAGAGAATCAAGAATAAATTGTAAACCTAAGTTTTGTTTTGTGCATATTGGTCACCACGGGTACAAGCAGTGAAATGCTTAAGCCTGATTTAAGCAGTTGTTTCACCCCTGACTTCAAATTTTACATCCTACGTTTATCTTAGTGTAACATCTGTAGCTCGGTTCTGATACATTTACTTTTTGGAAACGATAATGCGAAAAGGGTTTTCGCAACTGATTTTGGACGGCTCAACCCCCGTTCTATACCGATACAGGGCTATATCCTGATACGTAACCTCTTCTTGAAGCTAAAGCGTAGATATGAGGTTACAAACGGAGATATGGCCAATTATACGGTTCACTGCAGGTCAACAGTCAGAGTGAGGGGTGGTCAGGAGATGTCTATGAACTCTGCGTTTAAAGGCTTGATGGCCATTGTCCTTCTCCTTCTGCATGGATATCGGCACATGCTCTGCTGCGACAGCACGGCCTGTTCGTTTGTTGGGACTGGCCTGGGTGTTTGTCTTTTTCTCTATTTGTCATTTCTGTTTATGAGTCCCTAACTGTCTGGCTAAACAACCATCATGCTGGACATGTACAGAACTACCTGGGTTATATTTATAATCCTATGGATACTAAATGACAGCTCCACGGTGGCTCCGGTGGTTAGCCCAGCGTTAGTGCCGGATGCCAGCGGTGGCTATGGGACACTCATCCACACCTACAGCCGGGATGATCTCCTTCCGCTACAGTCCTCTATCACAGCCTAGTGGTTCATGGCTAAAAAGAGAAGGATGCTGCTGCCGTGTAACGAAAAACAGGTGCTCCTCTTCGCCCAACCATCCCGGGGAAAACTATATATCATCATCAGGCATTAAATATAAATAAACACATTTAGTGTAGAGAGGGGCAAGATGTTATGTTACAAGCCAGAGCAAATGGAAAGTTCAGTCAAGAGTGACCGAGGCTGAATTTCCATTAAAGCCACATAGGTCCCGCACTTCCACCCAACCTCCTCTTCTCTCACGCATCATCATCGCATAACCTTTATTTCAACTCAGTGTCACGATACGACTCAGAGTAAGCTAGGACCCATAATGCAGGAACACACAGAGAACCAAAGGTAAAACGTATAGAACCACACTTTACTTAATAAATAAACAGGAACATACATTAAGTATACACCGGCCTTAACTTGTAACTTACTGTATAAATTCACCAAACTCCCGGGAAGGATTGACGACGAACAAGGAACCTAGCGAACACTCCTCAAAGACACTGAAGTCCAATTACACATACAGCTTGGTTACCCAGGTGAAGCCACTCTCAATCAGGGCCACACAGAGAGGGGAGGGAGTGAGCCGGAGCAGGGTCACAACAGGACAAAAGTCTCAAATAAATGTAATGCCTCAACTCAGCTACAATCCCAAATGAAGTGCTTTTCAGGGTGGTGGTGATTATTTTGGAGGGTCACGGACTCACGGTAAGGTTGAGGAGATTTTCTATCCAATCCAATCCACTTCATGTATATAGAGTAGCACATTTTACAACGCAAGGTTAATAAATAAGTGCTGTACAGAAAATAAAACTAAATACACCAGCTAAAACACAGAAAACTAACAGCAAGAAGAACACAATAAATGGAGACACATCACTGAAAAATACAAGACGCAGCAGCGTCAGCAGACAGTGAAACAAAACGTAGAAACTCAACTGGGATTAAATGCCAAGGCGTTCCATAATGTGGGGGCTACGACAGAATAAAGGCTCGGTCGCCTCTGGTCTTTAAGCGGGTCCTCTTTTTGACCGTAACTAGATGAGATGTCCTCGGTTCCATTATGCTTGTGCCATGAGATTTTGGCCTCAGTTACACGCCAAACTTGAGCTGTCCAGAGGACCTTGAATTTATCTTTTGAGACCTTGCTTTCCAATACAGGAAATACGTAGATGATGAAGGGTATACAGAACCTCTGCAAAGTTGCAGCTGGAGGTTTAATTAGTTTCCTCTGCTGGAAATATGGAACCGCGGGTAGACTAGAACTATTGTTCATCATAATGATATTACAGATTTCTTTCATGGAGCCTTTGGGAGCAAAACAATGCATATGTAGATGTAATTTTGTCTATAATGTCTAGAATTTTTTTCCTATATTTAAATGTAAGTAAATTCAGATTATGGAACACTTCATAGGTTTGAGAAAAGACTCAAAGTGCGTGTGTGTGTGTGTGTGTGTGCGCACGCGCGCGCGTGTGTGTGTGTGTGTGCGTGTGTGTGTGTGTGTGTGCTTCATGCTCAGTTTGTACTGTAGACCAATCTGTACATTTCTTCATTCCACTTTTATATTTATAGTGCATTAATATTCAACATCTCCTGGTTAATTTAGATCAACATGCAATCTACATTTTAAATGTGTTCCATTATTCAATGCACGTCACCGATTAATTTAGATTAGCTAAATGGGGAAATGTGAACTAGATGCAAATTTTATAATTATTTATAACTTACTTCCTTCATTCGTTGGCCTACTTTAACAAATGACTGTATTTTATGTAAATAAATTAACCAACTTGTAAGCCTTTTTAGCCATTTAGCAGACGCTCTTAATCCAGAGCGATTTATACAGTAAGCAAGAACAATTAACACATGGTATTGGTAATACATCAAATCCAAAAAAAAGAAAAGAAATAAATAGTCATCAAGAATCATAAGGAAGCTACAGTAAGAACCTAGCATATGCCTAACAGTAGGAAAATGTAAATTATTAGTATACACTATAGAGTATATGTCTAAATTACATAAGTTTAGCCTTTGCATACTCCTATAAGGTCTGTGACCAACATCACATTTTAACAAGGCAATTTTAAAGTGGTTCACACAAAAAATGAAGAGCATTAAGACAGAATAAACTCGCTATAAAAGGACGTTTGAATACAATATATATATATATATATATATATTCTTTTTTCAGTTAACCTGTAGATATTATCCATTCTGAGGTGAACAATAGCTTTTTTTGCAAAGAGACTTGACACCCCTGGTATAGAGGGTTTAAGAGGTTAGGACAATAGATAAATACAAGTAACTACAGTAACAGGTACAAATATGAGATTCAAGATGAAAACAAGAGTGAAATAACTGTCTTGGTACATCAGACATTGTAGCAGCAATAGTAATGAGCAAATACTGAAATTTACAAACAATAACAAAGAAATTAAAAGAATAATAAAAAATCACACCCATGTGAAGTGAGGGGCGCTCTTATCATTATACAGCATCATCTCATGAACAACTGAATTTATGTGATTGGTTAGCCGATAAATACATTTTCACTTCATTGTCAATGGCAAATATGAGACGTGAGGGGACAAAAGCTGTATTTAGAGCGCCCCTCAAAAAAGAAATCAAAAGACTCAACAAATGCCTCCTAAATCATCAGTTCTTGCACAAATGTTCAACAATAACAATGTCTGCTATTGTTGAATAGCCAATGCAACAATCTAAAATTACTTTCCTGGATTTGAATCCTAATGATGTCCCAATTCTGGGGATGAACATTCGGTGAAACTATAGCAGATATACAAGCTGACGAATGTGTCAAGGTTGTGAAGGGGTGTGAGATTGTAGATCAGCTATTTTTGGCACAGACATTTTGTTGTAAAGGGAAATACTAGCAGACCTAATTCAGGGCCTTGGGGGACACTGTTCAACTTCTGTAAGTATAGTATGAGATCTTAAGTGGTTAAATTATTATCGCATTAATATTAATACTGTAGGTGTCACTGATTTTAATTTAAATTGGGGAATACGAACATGAAATATGCAGCTTTCACAGAATGTTCCAAGCACTTCCACTCCACTCTGGCCTACTTTAATCTAATATCACTTAATATATTAATTAAGTGACCCGGTGTCGCCACCGGTGTCGCCACCGTATACCTGACTTTAACTGCATTTAAAATAGACACTTACATAAGTTACATTTTTCTTGACATCTTCAGTGGTTTAACCTTCCTGGAGTGCCAGAGAGCTGGCACTTACTACATTAGAGTTACATGCGGGAACTGGGTATTGTTCTCACAGTGTATACAATTCTTCAGTCTATTCAATGAGTCCCCTTTTCTCCCATTTACTCTTCAATATCCAGTTTTTTCCCCTCACATGTATAGTCCCTGTCACTGCCAACCCCAAAGTAAAAGTATCACTACTGCAATATAGAAATACTTTGTTACAAGTAAAAGTATTGGCATGAAAATGTACTTAAAGTAGGCCTACCGAAAGTAGAAAGTACTCGTTATGCAGCCTCGCACCCACAAACTGTCCCATGAACTTTTCTTGCATGCCCATGAGAACCATTGTGAAATAAAAACCGTGGCTAGAGAAAGCCCAGACCCTGGTTGACCATTGTCCTGTTTGATTTGCATCAGAAATATCACAATATATACATACAGTATATGATCTACAAGCTCACTGAGCTTGTAGATCGGATTTTCAAATGGCCAAAATGTATATAGGGTTGAAGTGCTTAATGTATATTTTGCAGTAATAATCAAAATCTAGTAGTAACTAAAGTTTTCAAATAATTGTAGTGGAGTAAAAGTACAATATTTGCCTCTGAAATGTAGCGTAGTAGAAATAAAAGTACTGAAAATGTTATGTACTCAAGAAAAGTACAAATACCTCAAAATTGTACTTAAGTACAGTAATTCAATAAATGTACAGTTACTTTCCACCGCAGCCTCTCTGACACATGCTTTAAGGTGGTTGCACAGTTATGTTTTCTTTCTTTTTTTCTGCACAGGGGGTTCCCGTGCGTTTCGCGGATCCGGAAGTATTAGGCTATTACTAGCTGTCAGCCTGTCACCAACACTCCACTGTCTGGAAGTGTTTCGGGTAAACCGAGATAATCAACCCTGGTCCGGAAAAACTTTATACGGACGAAATATTCTGTGCAAACGTGATTGACAGGTCGATATTATTTTATTTGAGTAAATGTACAAAAGTACAAAAGAGCAGTAAAGAGTTTACTAAGTAGCCTATTAACATTTTAAGTGGATAAATGTCTGAAAATACGTGTGGAAGAAGAATAAAGCATGCACGTGCACTCACTGAAAATCTGGTGCCAGGCCGAGGTTAGAATAATAAAGAAAAGTAATTAGTAGTCCGTACACTGGATGATGCTCCAAAACGTAAAAGGGTTTATTAGATTTCAGATTCTTATTGAAGGGATAGTCCCTTGCGATGCAGCAAGTTGAATCAAGATGTGAATATAAGGAAGTCCTGAGGCTACTGAAGGATGAATAGATCTAAGAGATAGAGGAGATTATTACAATCAGATGGGGCTTTGTAGCAGAAAGACCCCCGTCCAACCACATTCAAGATTTTTGGTATTTTAAAGTAAGGGTATTGTAGATGTCTAAGTGGTTCCTTTACACCACAGGTGTGACGTTTCGAGCCTCTCTGCTCTCAGACACATGAAAATACATCAATACAACATGATAGTGCTGTCAAACAAGTCTATGGACTATATCTATAGTTTACAACACAATTTCATACAGTAAATGGCACATAGATGTGCATTACATTCACCCATTCATTCATACACCGATGGACGAAACCATGCAAGGCACCAACCTGCTCAGGAGCAATTTGGGGTTCGATGTCTTGCTCAAGGACCCAATCTACCCCTGAGCTACTGCCGCCCCAGTATACAGAATAGTGGAGGTCCCTGCTTCATCTCTCTCAGCTAAGGGTGTCCTTGTGCTGTAGAACATTGAAGACCCCTGTTAAAAAGAGGGATGGTGTGTGTGAGAGAGAGAGAGAGAGAGAGAGAGAGAGAGAGAGAGATGGAAGGTTGAGAGGGATATCAATCTGTCGGGTGGAAATCTCATATGTCCAAAAACAAAATCAGGATTCAAATTCAAAATAGCAAAAGTAGCAGATCGACAGCAAGCTCAATGCAGGTCGCTTTTGGAGATAAAGCCAGAGAGGCCAGACTGAGATGGTTTGGACACATACAGAGGAGGGATACTGAGTATATCCGTAGAAGGATGTTGAGGTTGGAACTGCCAGGCAGGAGGCCTATAGAGGAAGACCAAAGAGAAGATTTATGACTTATGTAGGCCTAGTAAAAGAGGACATGAAGTTAGTTGGTATGAGAGAAGAGGATTCAGAGGACAGGGTGAGATGGAGGCAGATGATTCGCTGTGGCGACCCCTGAAGGGAAAAGCCGAAAGGAAAAGAAGATTCATTCATTCATTCCAGATTTCAACCAATTATGCAGTGTGGCTGGCAGCGTGGCTGGCGTTGTTTTGATTCAAAACTGCTGTAGTCGCCAGAGGGTATGTTTCAAGTAGCCTAATCCTGCTTCCAAATACATGCATTTCTTACATATCCGACAATGTAGACTGTCAGATATGTAAAAAAATAAAAAATAAAGATCCACTATGCAACTTTCCTATTCTACCCCAAATGCTCACATTTGACCATTGAGCTAATAGAGCCTGCCTGCTTGCTCAGGGGATACATTGAATCTTGATCACTATGTAAAACTCACTTTATAGCCAATATGATTCTTGTTTTATTTCAAGTTTAGCCCCAGCAGCAATAAGACCCTGAGGCCTTCCTCAGCGTGAATGACACACAGCGGTGTCACTTACAAATGGGACCCCGCGGTGCAATGCACAAAACGGTCTTGTCACGTTCTGGTGAGGAGAGGACCCAAAAGCAGGACAGACAGGCAGGTGGTGATCAAACCCATGGTTGGGTGTTTTAATAAAGGTGAACAGAGACAGACATCAAACAAACCCGTCTTGATCACATGACACATATGGAGAGCATGTGTACCGATTTGCGTGAGATTTGGATAAAATCTGAAGGAGTAATATTAGAAAATGTGTTTTACATATGTCAGCCTCCTGGTGGCGCTATAAAGAGCAGATGTGAAAAATTCCAGGCAACGGTTTTTCCTTGGCCTCTAGGGAGTGTGCATACAAAGTTTTACATAGATCTGTGCAGTTAAAGGTAAAAACACTAATCGGCCAGTTATAGCACCACCATGAGGCATTTCTTCCTCGGCATAGTGGGAATGTGCGTGCACAATTTCACGAAAATCACACAATGTGTTCATGATTTGCGGCATTTAGTTTGAAACTGAGCACTCCTGCGAACTTTGGAAGCCAATCTTAGCCAATCAGGATGGAGTCAATTTGCGTGATGTTTGAACAAAATCTGTAGGTGTACTGTCCAAAAAAATGTTTTGCACAAAGTGGCCTCCTGGTGGCGCTACAAGAGGCCAATGTGAAAACCTTGGGGCAGAGGTTCAGCTGTGGCATTCAGGGAGTGTGTGTGCAGAGTATGGCTGCGATCAAGCCAACGGTGCCGGAGATTAGCTGTCCACAGATGGATGTACGGACGGACACACAGACGGAGTGCAAAACATACTCGCTCCCCATGCCTTCGGCCTGGTGGAGACAATAATACAAACTCAAACTAACATGATGAACTGACACCAAACAATGACTCGACAAGGACTGACTGGGGAACAAGACTAAGGTCGCCTTCACACCAGAAAGCTTTACTGCGATTAAAATCCTGCTGCACATTGTCGGAAAGTGTGCTTCGTTTGGCAGGTGTGAAGCATCATTCGAATCCTTGAATACTTGATTTCGATACGGTGCAGGTGGGTTTGCAATCCGCAGCAAATACAGGAAATGAAGCAAACAATGTGGCGGCACTGGCGGATGAGGAGCTAAACACAGTTGTAGATGGAGAAGGCATATTTTACGCAGCGCAAAGATGTCCCGTTACCGTGGATAGACGTGGTACATTAATCAATTTAAGGAAACATAATATTCTGTCTTTCTGTGCGTAAACATGGAGTGCTCTCACTGTGTGGGGACTGGGGAGTAGGGACTTTCTTCATCTCGATAAACTTGTAAACATTTTGCGCTGCTGTCTGTGCTCAGTGCGCTCAGCATGCTCAGCACTGTGCCGTAGAGAGAGAGAGAGGTCCAGTCCCCGACTGCACGACATGCACGTTATGAGTATAATTTTAACACCATAGATTTCACTGTGGAGGCTAGTTTATGAATTGAACACATTGATAAAGGTCCCTGTTGCGTTTCCAATTGCTGCGGATGACAGTGCAGTGTGAGGCAAACTGCAGCAAATTAAACAAGAATCCCAACTTCTCTGCCCATTCGCATCGAGTCTACCGAAGTATTAGGTGTGAAGGCAACCTAATATACACATGAGGGCTGATTCCACATGAGAAACAACTGGGGAAGACAACATAGAACCAAAACAACTAGAACAAGAACATAGAAATACAACATATAGACAAGCAAGACATATAATCAAAACAAGTAGAACATAACAGAAATACAACATCTAGATGGGAAAAGTCTGTGACCGTGACAGGTCTGGGTGCACCAAAAATCTAGAAATGAATTTATAATATAACATAACATATTCCCACAGGAGGGTTAAACCAAAAATACACAAGAAAACAAAACAAAAGAAGCAAAAATTAAAAGCATTAACATGCATGCAGTCAACATTAATTCCATATTTTTAGAAACCATATTTTTAGATTTTTACACAATAAAGTATAACAGTATAAAAATAAGTTTATGATTCATAAATTCCGAAGCATAGAATTAGAACCGGAGAGGCACCAACCATTTAAAAACATGTATATCGTATATCACTTCAAAGACTTTCTTATTAGAAATCGGTTGAATTCCACCGTGTCTACACACAAGGGAAATCTATGTACAGCCAGATGACTGGTACAATAAAGCCAAGGTAATATTTGTGCTGGTCAGAAATACCCAGTCCTCTGCATGCACTGGCCGTCTCTCCACCCTGTGACAAATTAAATCATGTTCTGTACATGGCATACTGTACATTTCCAAGGACAAGTACACGCTGCATGGAGAACAGTGACAGAATGTTACTTGCTGTTCACCCAGATGGAAAGACATATCACAGAATCTGTGTGTGTGTGTGTGTGTGTGTGTGTGTGTGTGTGTTGCACTGTAAAAATCCAGAAATCTCTGCACATGAAGAAAATGTATGTTTGAATGAAGGTAGAAGAGCTAAGAGAGAGAGAGAGAGAGAGAGAGAGAGAGAGAGGGAGGGGCAGGAGGGTCAACAAAAGGAGAGATGGAAATCTGAAACAGATTTATAGCAATGACAAGGACAACAGTTGACTGCATTGTGTGTGTGTGTGTGTGTGTGTGTGTGTGTGTGCGCGCGCGCGTGTGCGTGCGTGCGTGCGTACACATATAGCGAAAAGATAAGATTTACAGACTAAATCACTTTCAAGTTGCCAAAACAAAAAAAGCAAAAGGGAAACATAAGGTCAAATATTAAAAGTCGAAGGTGGAATTGACTGTTTACTGAGAAGGCGGTGAAAACAGCAAAAATAATAAAATAATGCAAACATTCAGAGTTTGTTCTTAATTGACAGCATTCCAAACATTTCACAACAAAGAAACCCAGGCAATTAACTAATCATACAGTGGCTAAACCACCTACACTCATCAGTGTTAATTAGTAGGATGACATACACCTGAGTGCAAAATGGTAGGTACTAACAGGAAGTGACTCTCATAAAAATACAGAGTTTTCAAAATAAAAGCACTGGTACACACTTTCACAATATAATACAAACTTTTCTAATGTAAACAGAAATACAAACATGTTGCATAGAATTACATATTTGCCTTAAATGCAACACACATGCACTGTCACTCCTCACACAATCACTACTGGGTCCTGAAGATAAAAGGATGCATGCGTGTATAATAAATATCACGTTATAATGTAGGCTAATAAAGGACATATTCGGGACAGTGTTCACACGCGCACATGGTCGGCAGGCACAGTGACAACGGAATGCAGTCAAGGGTACGCCCTTCGATTACCTAAACAGGAGAGAGATAAGCCATGTGCACGGTGTGCTTTGCGACTGAACATGACCCACTGTATAGGCTACTTTCATCTCATCAACCAGTGCAACCACGCATTTTGATGTGATTGCATTCACACCTCTCTCTCTCTGCACCCTCTCTCCCCCCCATGACCATGACCATGAAACGGAGAGCAAAATACGGCATGCCTACAGCTAGTCTATCCTTTGACAAAACGTTATAATGTCTTATCATAGCTCTGAAACAATACATATTTTGTCATGTTTCATCGCAATGAACATGTCGTAGGGGATGTCACAGAAATGCATGATTCTCACATCCATGTGCCGTGCGCTGCAGCTGTCAGACGGAATTCACGCACGAGAATTGTTTCACACATGGCTATGCATTGCACACGCCACCACAGTTTCTCTGTAGCGGTCTGCAAATATTATTGAAGCTTCGCCCTCCACAATACAAATGAAATCATCTGGCGTGGCCACCACGGACACTGATTGATTGATTGATTGATTGATTGACATATTTATTAACAGTTTGCAGAATTACAGTACATTTCAAGCACAACTCAATACAAAGACTGTTAACTGTGAGTAGACGACCCAATAAAGCATTACACTTGTTTACAAGAGGGTCCACCTTGTTCAATTCATCAAAACATTCAGATTGATTGATTGATTGACATATTTATTAACAGTTTGCAGAATTACAGTACATTTCAAGCACAACTCAATACAAAGACTGTTAACTGTGAGTAGACGACCCAATAAAGCATTACACTTGTTTACAAGAGGGTCCACCTTGTTCAATTCATCAAAACATTCAGATTGATTGATTGATTGATTGACATATTTATTAACAGTTTGCAGAATTACAGTACATTTCAAGCACAACTCAATACAAAGACTGTTAACTGTGAGTAGACGACCCAATAAAGCATTACACTTGTTTACAAGAGGGTCCACCTTGTTCAATTCATCAAAACATTTAGAGACGTACAAATAGACACTTCTATATAGTGATATATTTTTTTATATATATTTTCTGTACCAAGTGATCAACCCATATGTTGTAGAAGCGATGGTGAGTGGAAGAATAGGAGTCAAGCAACAGGTTCTAGTCGACGAACTCATGATCAGTTTTATTGAACAGAATTCACTCAGTTACAAGGTACCACGGGCAGAAGGCCCCGTGGTTCTCTATGGAGTCACATCACAGCCGATATCAATGTGAACACACAGCAATTCACAACATTACAGGTTTTACTAACTTCTAAGTCCCTCCTCCATGGGCTACCTCCGCTTGTGGGAGCCAATCAGAATGGTCACTTCACAGGATGTTCCGGTAGCCTCGGTCCCAGGCTTACTTATCTGCGAAAAGAAATGCCTGGTCACAACGTATGGCAGAGAAGCTATCGGCGGATGTATCCTCCAGAACATCCGTCAGCTGTATTTCCCCCGGATACGATATTTTCCCGACCAATCACAACACTTGTTTCATTCGCGGAGAATGTAAACTGATTTGCAAAGCATCAACGTAATTTCCTTGGGCGATACTTCCGCTAAAATCCCACAACTTCCGATGATAGTCTTTTCAGCGTAGGTCTTGCCCAGGGTGATGTTCCGGTGAGGGGGAGGAGGGTTCACATGGCAAAATGGCTCATGTGACACTATAGGGCAGTATTATGCTTAAGTACCAGGTCTTATGACTTAACTTAAGACCTGGAGGCGTGATCAATGCCATTTGGCTATTCTGAGTGGCCAAACAGCATTGACCACGCCTCCAGGTCTTAAGTTAAGTCATAAGACCTGGTACTTAAGACACGCATAATACTGCCCTCTATGTTTTATACCAATAGGACAAATGAAATATCTATTCTATACTATATATATGAAGTATGCAGAACATTGTTTAACACATGTAATGAAAGAGTTTAGAATGTATTCTAAACTCTAAATGATTAAGCACAAGATACATTGTAAACTGTCTATTCTAAAAGGAGAGCAGAGAGCAGAAAGCCCTCTAAACACAGCTGTTGGGTTTGCAGTTTGAGATAAGTTACACAGATAGGCACTGCACCCCGAACCCCCTGTGACATTCTAACAAAGACTTTGTTTTTACAGGCCTAATTGTAAATAACTCTAGCCATTTACTGTTCGAAGCAAGTCACCACAGTATCGCATGTTTCAACTACTGCAGTCAGTGTACCTAGCTGAAAATAGTCGACTGATATGTACAGATGTCCAGATCTGTCCAGATCTGATCCATCAATAGCCAGAGAACAGAACAGAACAGGAATTCATCATAAAGGAGGTAAAAAGGGAAAAGAAACATATACAGAGGAGGGGGGGGGGGGGGGGGGGACTAGTATATAGTATATAGGCTGATATTATTTATATTGGATGCAGCATGCATGAGCCTTTGCTCACTGGTGTCATGGTGCAGTTGATGCAACAATGATAAGTTACTTGATATAAAAACATGAATAATCGGATATAGATATATATATATTCCAGGCGCAAGCTGCGTTTCTCACCCATATTATAGTAAAAATGATATGCGCTAATGAGCGGTGATGTCATCGTTTCTCAAAAGCTCTGTTTCGCATGACTACAGAGATCCATTGATCCGGATATTTTGGAAAATCTTCACTTATTTATCCGTTTCCAAAAACCTCCGTTCCAAAGGCCCAAGCGCACAAAATTGCGTTTTGAAAAAGATCCATAGGCCTATACATATAGGCCTAAGTCACTGATTAGCCGTGCTAATCACCATGGGAACCAATGTCGCCGTCGCCGACGGCTGTTTGCTTAACGATTTTGACAGCTACGGCGACGGCGTCATAGCCGCCGTACTTCCGCATAGCGTCGCCGTCCTGAAACAGTCGTTGCTTAAAGTCCCTAAAAAGTGTCCAGCAGTCAGCAGAGGAACTCTTATCTATTCAGGGATTCTGAATAGAATTAAATTAACATAACACCTCAAATGCCCCCCTTTTCTCACTGACAATGTTCTGTTTCTGACAATCTACTGAATTGCCAATGGCACACCTGTATGATGAATCTAAACCTTAAGAACCCTTTCAATTTGTTCTGTGACCCCGATTGCATCCGACAGTTTGTCATTTAGAAGTTTCTGCTGCTAGGGAATTGCTGCTGCTCTACACCAGCCTTTTAATTGGAAAAAGTTAAAGGGATATTTCACGTTCAAAAAAACTTTTGGTCATTTCAGGCTTATGTAAACACCCCCGACAGTTTTTAAGTTGCTCGATTCAGTATTTAGATATTATTTATCTGCCCCGCCCCCTCCCTATACAAACCCATTGTAACTTCTAACTCCATTTTAAACCATTATCGTCTTTTTTTCTGGTGACCGATGTTGTCCTTCTAATACGTCAGGGGGCCGTGGTTTTTCATTTACTGTTTTCATTTATTTTTAAATATTGTTTTAGAAAAGAATTTTCCAAAACATTTTGGAAAAGAATTTTCCAAAACATAATTTTTTAATTATTGTTTTGGAAAAGAATGAGCAGGCGGCCGCATACCACGCAGGATACTATAGAATCAAACAATATTTAAAAATAAATGAAAACAGTAAATAAAAAACAACGGCCCCCTCACGTATTAGAAGGACAATATCAGTCACCAGAAAAAAGACGAGTGTTTTCGATGAATCTAACATGGTTAAAATTGAGTTAGAAGTTACAATGGGTTTGTATAGGGAGGGGGCGGGGCAGATAAAATGATATAATATCTAAATACTGAATCGAGCAACATAAAAACTGTCTAAAGCCTGTGTAGACGATGAAATAACCAAAAATATGAAATAATATGAAATATGAAATAGTGAAATATCCCTTTAATGATGAACTTTGTGCGAGTTGAAATGTAAGACAGAAAGGGTCTGTGTGTGCGCGTGTGCCGTGCACGGTGTACTCAGGATTCTATAGCTGGATGGCCTCGCTGAATATCGACACGTCGATAACATACAGTTTTGTGCTTGTGCGGCGCTATGCAACATTGACCTGAGTTGAAACACCACGAACAAACAATTGTGTTGTTCATTATACCACTGGCACTAAAGTTTCTCTCAATCGATATCATACAATAATGCCCATGCACATTGATTTCCAGTGTGTGTGCTTGCCTGTGTCCTTTTGTGTATAGCTTGTGTGTACAGTGTGGTTGAATGAAGACCTGTGGCTCCCTGAATGTAAGAGAGAGAGGCATGCGAGGCAGAATGAAGGATGGTAGACAAAAGGAGGGATGAAAATCTGAAACAGATTTACAGCAATGACAAGGACAAGGTTTTGTGTGCATGTGTGCATGTGTGTGCGTGCACACTCACTGAAGTGAATGCAGACAAAGACATGAAGGATATGGATTCATATTTCACACAATGAAATGTGTAAAGGCTTGGAAACCGAGAAAGGAAATATTATGAGCCGTTATGAGCCATTTCTAACCAGAATCTTCTCACATTTGCCTGATTTGCTGATATGTGACTTGTAATGTCATGGGTAATTTATTTTCATAGATATTAATTATAGGCCTATATTGTTTTTTATCATTAGCATAGATGACATAGCCCCCTCATTTGCAAGTGCAAATGATTGTGCACTTAATTGCAGAACTTGCATCTACTTAGACCTTAGTGTAAATATGCATGTGCAGCGAGCTTGTGCTAAAGTATGCAGCATGCGTTGATTAGATGTTGTGAGTCGTGACAGTACATAATTGCCCCAAAGCATTTCATTAGAGGCTGTCTGTTATTCGCCTTGCAGTTTTGCTGGAATAGATGGAATACATTTCACACGCCTTGGTTAAATGCTTGATTCTGATTGGTCAAATCACTGAATTCAGCGGTCTGTTATGTTTGAATATTAAAATGACCGCTGAACTCAATAACAGACCAGTGTCTGATCGAAGGCTCAGAGCATCTGCTCATATCATACAGTATAATTATGCAGTATCCAACATGGCAGCTTGAAAACAAACAAAGTGTCATTTAGTTGCTCTCAAGAATATATTTGAAAACAATCGAAGCGAGGAATAGATAATGCAGTAACCGAATACAGACTCCATTTCATCATCACTTCCCGTTGTCTTTTCGGAGGCAAACGCGTTGCATTTGATGCACCTGGCATAAATTAATGGAAAACCTTTGCACGCACGCACACCGCTTTTCTCTTCCAAGCTCCTTTCTTCTCTCTTCATCTCATGTCTTTGAGTCGATCATTATAGTGGGGCTGTCATTATTCTCTACAGACTTCCCCACACTCTCTGCTCCGACTTCTAAACAGCTCTAACTTCACCGCGCGCACACGCACGTGCGCGCACACGCACGCACACGCACATCCACACACACACACACACACACCTCGATTTTCAATTTTACACTTTACATCTATCCATCTTTTGCCCTGACATTCTCCCTCTCTCTCTCTGCTCTCTGCAAGTCCCATCTCCTTTCCCTTTCATCCTCTCAGCACCCGCTACGAATGCTATGAATGCATTGAAAGGGACAAAATCACATTTAATCAGAGCATTGAATGGTCTCAGTAACCGTCTATTCTGTGTGTTGATCACGGCTACTGTTTTGACAACGACGACACGCGTTGTCCGACATTACTAACCTAACTAATAATAAATGTAACCCTAACCTCAGTCTTAACCGACCACGTAAGTCCCCTAACCTCACATCAGTCTTAACCGGCCACGTAAGTCCCCTAAACTCACATTAGTCTTAACCGGCCACGTAATGTAAGTCCCCTAACCTCACATCAGTCTTAACCTGCCACATAATGCGGGTTGATAACCCGCATTGATGCTTTCAAAACAGTAGCCGTGATCAACGCACAGAATGCAGCCTCAGTAGCCTTAGACGGCTACTGAGAGCATTCAATGCTCCGATTAAATGTGATGCATTGATGGCATTCGATGCGGGTGCTTTCCTCCTCTCAGCCACCATTCCATTCCAAAACAGTAGTGGAAAAAAGTAACATTTATTTTTACTTAAGTAAAAGTATCAATACTGCAATGTATGTAGAAATACTTTTACAAGTAAAAGTCTGGAATTCAAGGATTCAATAACCAATATAATAGTGTAAGATAGTATTTAATAATATAATATAG
This sequence comes from Electrona antarctica, assembly GCF_951216825.1. Taxonomy (NCBI): domain Eukaryota; kingdom Metazoa; phylum Chordata; class Actinopteri; order Myctophiformes; family Myctophidae; genus Electrona; species Electrona antarctica. Next base: position 20,203,546 of record NC_136802.1, read on the forward strand.
TATAAAAATAATGTTATATAGTATAATGGCATAAGAATGATGAGATAATATACAGAATCCTATAGTGGTATAACAATCTACAGTCGTGCTCCATGAAGAGGCCCAGATAGGTAGTGCATGGAAGGAAAAGGTCTCCCTTCAAGGCTCTCTGCCACTTTCCTTTGGCGGCTTAAGGCTCATTCATTGTCTGTATTCTCGGTGGCGAGGTGACCACCGAACTACAACATGATGTCACGGGTCGCGGTGAAGAGCAAACCACCGCCACGGCCCTTCTCTCCGTTTTTACTCACCACCGCTCAACGTTATTTCAGCTCCGGTGGTCAGCTCACCACTGGAGCGGTGGTCACCTCATCACCGAAAATCCAGACTATGAATGAGCCTTTACTGTTAGAACAGGGGTCTTACTGTTAGAACAGGGGTCTTACTGTTAGAACAGGGGTCTTACTGTTAGAACAGGCAAATGGTGATGTTAATCCACATCATGTGCTCAAGCAAAGACTGCAACCTATCATAAACCAATGACAAGACCACATGACGGAGGTCTCTGCCAACGGCAGAGAATGTGTTTAATGTGCTCAATCATGCCGTTAACATTATATTTACTGGTTTCAATCATCAGAGTGAAAGGCTATACATACAGTATTAGTGGAGCATTCAAGAGATATTCTGTGTGTATATGTGTGTGCCCTTGATGCTGTCTTGCCCCACTAGGCTTTCTGACAGGAATATTTATTATCTAGCTAATCTGCGTTTATTTCTGCTGAAGGGAATCGCACGGCTCTCAAAATGTTATTACAGCCACCTACAGCCATTAATAGATTGATAGTCATAACTTGCCTCATTTATCAAGAAATGGTGGAATGAAATGCTATTAAGAAATGGAGGAATGAAATGCATGTAAATGAAAATAAATTAAATGAAATAAAACAGCCACGGTGCATATTTTATTATATTAATTTAACTTAGACCTACATGCAGGGTTCCTGTCTCAAGACTCCAGAATGATTCCATAATTGCCTTTTGATTCAACATATGTCAACATATTCACAACAAAAAAAACTAAACAAGAAATGTTTGCGGAGCGTATATCTCTGCCAGACAGCTTGTAAAATGAAAATATTAAGTGAAGCACATGTGAGTGTGTGCATGCGGTGTGCCATGCGCATGTGTGTGTGTGCAACACACGCACGCACGCACACACGCACGTGCGTCACGTCTGCACTCTGCAAACTCCACAATCTTCACAATCACACTTTTACGTTTTGACCATTAAATAAGCTTCCTCGGGTGGACATTGGAAGAAGAGTAGTAGAGAGAGGGTGGTCCAACAGACAGGGCGAACAAGGAAGGAAGCAAGTCAGAAAAAGAAGGAGAACTAGAAAAGGTGCCCCTCAGGGCACAGGTCTCCACCAGGCCAGGTCAGGTTGTGGCCTCCTAATGTCGCTATAATAGGCCAATGTGAAAAGGGTGCCATTTCTTCTTACACCTTTGATGACAATTGGATGATTTGAGGCATTTTGCAAAATGTGTTTTGCAAAAATCCACCCGTTGGTGGCACTATAACAGGCCAATGTGAAAAGGGTGGGATATATTCCTCAGCCTAGTAGGAAAGTGCGTGAAAGCTTTCACATAAATTGCACGCTGCGTTCATGATTTGAGCCAATGTTGTTAGCCAATGTTGTTAGCCAATAAGGGCCTTTCTCGGCCCCACCTCTCTCCCTTTGTTTGTATTGTGTTTTAGGATCTAAGATGGCCGCAGCACCAGGAGGGGGTGGGGCGGAGGTGAGCAGGTGGGGTCGACATATGCCCTTACTGGGAAGCGTTCACAATGCATTTCCAATGGAAGCCCATATGGTTTGACCAAACATTTTGTTTGATGGGGGGAGGGGGGCAGAACACATCCATCAAAGCTGTATTCAGACACAAGTCAGGTGTCAGACACAAGGCAAGTGTCTTGAATGCAGCCCAGTAAGGTCATATGTTGACCCTGCCCGCTCACCTCCGCCCCACCCCCTCCTGGTGCTGTGGCCATCTTGGATCCTAAAACACAATATAAACAAAGGGAGAGAGGTGGGGCCGAGAAAGCATGGAATATATCGGACAGATCCGTCTTGAGCACATGACTATAGAGATACTGTGTAACGATTTGCGGGATTTTTGGACAGAATCTGGAGTACACATGCAACGTTTCACGCAGATCGTTGCAGTTATAAGTAAAACATGTGAAAAGCTGCCTCATGGCCGTTCACAGGCCGTTCTGGAAAATTTGGGGCAGAGGTTCATCGTTGGCATCCAGGGAGTATGTGTGCAAAATTTGGCATCGACCTGGTTAACGGTGCCAGAGATTAGCTGCACGCACGCACGCACACAAAAACATGTAAAACATACTCTCCCCATGCCTTCGGCTTGTGGAGAAAAAAAGGATGGAGAAGAAATAATATGAATTAAAGTGGTCCAGCTGTTCTGACCTACACAGCTCAAAGATCATTGACTACGCAACAGTGGTGGAGGGGGTTTTCATGATTCTTTCAACAGTGGTGGAGGGGGTTTTCATGATTCTTTCAACAGTGGTGGAGGGTTTTCATGATTCTTTCAACAGTGGTGGAGGGTTTTCATGATTCTTTCAACAGTGGTGGAGGGTTTTCATGATTCTTTCAACAGTGGTGGAGGGTTTTCATGATTCTTTCAACAGTGGTGGAGGGTTTTCATGATTCTTTCAACAGTGGTGGAGGGTTTTCATGATTCTTTCAGTGGTGGAGGGTTTTCATGATTCTTTCAACAGTGGTGGAGGGTTTTCATGATTCTTTCAACAGTGGTGGAGGGTTTTCATGATTCTTTCAACAGTGGTGGAGGGTTTTCATGATTCTTTCAACAGTGGTGGAGGGTTTTCATGATTCTTTCAACAGTGGTGGAGGGTTTTCATGATTCTTTCAACAGTGGTGGAGGGTTTTCATGATTCTTTCAGTGGTGGAGGGTTTTCATGATTCTTTCAACAGTGGTGGAGGGTTTTCATGATTCTTTCAGTGGTGGAGGGGGTTTTCATGATTCTTTCAGTGGTGGAGGGGGTTTTCATGATTCTTTCAACAGTGGTGGAGGGGGTTTTCATGATTCTTTCAACAGTGGTGGAGGGGGTTTTCATGATTCTTTCAACAGTGGTGGAGGGGGTTTTCATGATTCTTTCAACAGTGGTGGAGGGTTTTCATGATTCTTTCAACAGTGGTGGAGGGGGTTTTCATGATTCTTTCAACAGTGGTGGAGGGGGTTTTCATGATTCTTTCAGTGGTGGAGAGGGTTTTCATGATTCTTTCAGTGGTGGAGGGGGTTTTCATGATTCTTTCAACAGTGGTGGAGGGGGTTTTCATGATTCTTTCAACAGTGGTGGAGGGGGTTTTCATGATTCTTTCAACAGTGGTGGAGGGGGTTTTCATGATTCTTTCAACAGTGGTGGAGGGGGTTTTCATGATTCTTTCAACAGTGGTGGAGGGTTTTCATGATTCTTTCAACAGTGGTGGAGGGTTTTCATGATTCTTTCAACAGTGGTGGAGGGTTTTCATGATTCTTTCCAAGCATTAGTTTTGCACAAAAACATCTGTGATGCGGTCACATTTTGGGGAATTTGGGCACATTTGGGCAAGTGGCTATGGCCGTTTTTAGCCCAAGGAGTGTTTTTTGTGCAAAACGAATGCTTGAAATGGATTCAGAATCATGAAAACCCCCTAGTTTGACATATGTCACATGCTACATAAAGCATAATGAAAATTTGAAAATCTTGCCTTATAGGATGTTAATGGTATGGTCACATATAAACTCCTATTTAAAAAAGTGCTCAATGCCGACAGCCGGTCAGCAAGTGGATTTATGTCTCACATGTATATAGACAATAGTTTAGGCCAATAAAAAAAGACTATATAACCAAATTTCCCACTTTAAACAAAAGAAGCCTGTCGGGGCTGCCGGACTATAATACTTTCAATTGAAACATTTTTACTCAAATCTCTGCTTCTGGGGGTCCCTGGAACAAAATAGTTTGAGATGGGTGGTTGGTTACATATCATTTTGGGGATCCATGCCATGAAAAAGTTTGAGCACCACTGATATAGCAACATACGTTTTTCAGTTAGGAAGACATTTTATAGAATCGGCTTCAGGTTTTAACGGGCTATCTATATAACACCATCACTGCTATCCAATTCCCTGGACAGAGATCAGAGGGGAAATGGCGATGATGGCTGAATGCTTGTATCGATTATTCCTAGACAGGGACGTCTGTAAACTCAGGGGGAAGTTGGTGGGCTGACTCATTAGATGGATTTAGCTTTCTTTAATACCCATCTTTTACAGTCAGGGCTAATGAGGTTACTTTGACTGGGGACATCTAAAATGTTACTGCTGACTTTCACTTTTACTTTTAATGCTGACTTTCACTATTCATAGAGAACATTTTGCTGTAAGTGGTGGATAAGGTGGATGGAAAGAGTAATAAAGAAATGTTTAATTTAACCACCAAAACCCTGAGAGTCCCAGTGGTCAATGCTAGCCCACCTGTTTTTAATCTACCGGTAAGTCTGCTACTGTTTTTTTAGCAATAACAAACCTTGGTTCAGTAAAGAGGTTAAAATCCTCTGCTTGAAGAAAAATTAAGCCTTTAATAGTGGCAACAAAAAGGCTTTTAAAGTAGCTACGTAGATATGAGTTTGAATGTGCTAAAGCCAAATATAATGAAAGTCTGCAAGCCAAGCTCCGTGCCCATGACACCAAGGGTGTCATGGGCTTGTGGCCTGTGGCCTGTGGCTTTTCTCAATAAAAGCCACAGGCTACGAGAGCTTTTATTGTTATTCTTCCAGTTTGAGGGAAAAGGAAGTTCCGATTGATTGCTCCTGCTTGATGACTACAAAACAATACTACAACATGACATATGTCATGATATCATCCACTCCAGACCGGTTCACACAGCGATTTTGGAACAGAGACCAGGCTTTCCTCCGAGGTGGAAAGCCTGGTGACGCGAGGTTAGTGCAGCAGTAGTTAGTTTAGAACAAACTACTCCCCCTTCTTTTGTAGTTAGTGAGCAAGAGGTAAGGACCGTGCTCCTTAAACAAAGCAGCAGGAAAGCAGCAGGCCAAGACCAGATCTATTTTACTTTGAAGCACTGTGCTCACCAATTGTCTTCTGTTTTTGCTGGTATTTTTTAACTGGTCTCTTTCACTTTGCAGAGTCCCTACATATTTTAAATCTGCTGTGGTTATCCCTGTTCTTAAGAAGTCCAATGCTGTTAGCGTTATAATCATTATTATATAACACATTCCTAAAACACTCACATGGACACGCTCATTTTCTACTGTGTATGTGATGTCTATTTGTATGCCTGTTTTTAGATCTCTGCACTGAAACAAATTCCAATCAACAATGACATGGCAATAAAGTATTGAATCTTGAATCTCCTTTGTTCATCTACAACAGGGGTGCCCACACTTTTGACTTGAGAGCTTCTTTCAAAATGACCAGCTCAACAAGATCCACCCACGAAAACAATTTTTTTATACCTTTTCCTGAAAATAGTTATAAAATATAATACATTTAACTGAGGAATAGTGGTGCTGATGTTACATAATATAATAGAAGGGTGAAAATGGAATTGGTCGTTAGACAACCAGATCGACGCCCTAGTCCATACTGACGTGATTGGCTGCTTCTAGCCAATGGGACGACAAGCAACGGCAATGCTGCCTCTAGGCAATGGGAACCAATGGGAAGGGGAGGGGCAAATATCCACGGCACTGATGGCAGCAAAGCAGGATGCGGAGCAGCAGATCAGACACGCATACTACAGTTATTTGACATATATGCAATGTCCGCATGTCACTCGATATAATTTCAAACCAACCACGGCTGAAACAGCGCAGCGCAGCCAATGCAAAGCCACAACAAAACACTGTCATTGAACCACGCACAGAATCAATGTATCCCCACCGCTGCACTGTGGGGACGGGCCTACTAGCAAGCCCGTACAGCCAGCAGCAGCAAGGGACAATGGTGTGTGCCTGCAGAATATGCTCCAAATAAATTCATATGCCTAGTTCGGTCTCCAAAGCCCAACAATACGCATCCAAATGGACTCGCCCAAGTTGAAATAATAGTTTTCAATTTCTAATAGTGTTGGAGTTGGATAATTATTTGCGACAGGGGGACAACGGAGACAGCACCTCTTACACCTGACACATTATTACTATGTAATCATGCCTTGTTTGTATATCACTTTATAATGCTACTGATGATTCACAACACTCTTGGAAATAAAGTATTGCATTATTTGTAGGTTTGAGCTGACAGGTCCTTTTTTGATGTCAATCAATCAAGTCACCTTAATAACCACCAGGTATGTCAAACATACACAATAACTTAAAGTCGAACTACAGACCTTAAACTCACACTGACATTCAATTTGACAAACTGAACTGACCACAAGTACAGGGGAGGTTAAGTAGACACAGCACTACTGGGACACAGGTGAAACTCAAAGCACAATCAACACAGGATTGGACGAGACTAATGAGACCACAGGTGAACAAGATAACCAATGGGATGAGACAACACAGGTAATAATCTACAAGGGCAGACAGGAAGACTCAAAACATATTACTAAGTTCCTCAAGTAATAACTGGGGAAATAACAGACAAACAGACCTCAGCCCTAAACACAGAGTTACAGACATAACGTGAATCACCTAAACCAAACCGTGGAATGTCCAAGTTGATATTTAAAGGTTAAGGTTAAAGTCCAGAGATTTTAAAGTTGTGTGAATTGCTGCCTCTGAGGGGGTATTTATATGCCAATATCATGACCAATGGCATTGTAAGACTAAACAATGAACATCAATGATGATGAAGGTGAAAAAAATTAATTAAATTCAATATAATAATGTTGTAGAAGTACAACTGTGGGTCTTGCAGGGTTAAAGCATTGTCAAAATCCAAAGGTTGCAGAGCAGTTCTTCACAAATGGATTGTCTTCTGGCTAAGCTTTTATCAATGGAACTAATGTTGTTAAATTCCTATTTATCTGTATCACAATGAAAACACTTTCAATTATCATTCGTCATTGCCACGTCACTTTATCATTCGTCACTTATCAAGAGATTATCATTTGTCATTGCCTATTAGCTTGTCCAAGACCCCTCCTTTGTCTCTGTGACACCTGTCTGCCTGTTGTGAATGTGGTCTTTTATCTCAACTTCTTAGCACGAGTGACGTGCTTGATGAGATTTGTTCTATTTATTCTCTCCCCCTCCCCCATTCAGGCCCGATGCCAGTCAATTTGTGTGCCAGTTTGTTTGTTTGTTTGCCCACCATGCAGTGAGTCAGTGTAATACATGGGGGGCCCATTACACAAAACCTAGATAGCGAGCGGATTAGGCAGAGATTTCCCAGTCATCCTGGCCCCTCATGAAGGCCGGGGCATATACATTACCATGGAGATTTATTCCATGCAGCTATCCTGCTCCAGACCAGGCTGACAGCCAGGCCTGATGCGTCCTGGAGCTTTATATGTTCAGTAAGCAGTCAGTCCGATCAGAAACCAATTAGGGTGTTTTTTTCCCCACACTTATTCAATGTTCTTATACAGTGTGCAATGCATGTATTTTTTCCATAGCATTGAAATACCACGTTTATTATATAGTGCCATGCATTCAAGTAACTGTTATGATTTAACCCATTAAAACCAAGAAAGCATTTGTATCATTTTGAGAACTCCGTTGAGAACTCTACCGCTGGGTTCTGTATGAACGGCAGCTCGAGGGTGACAAACGGTGCATGTGTGAGTACAGTAAAGTAAAAAATGATCGATTTAAAAAATATATTCTATATTCAAAGATTTGCAAAACTGTTCACGTTACAAAATCAGCAGATCTACAAGCTCATAGTGCGGCACGAAGTGATGCGATATATGAGCTTGTAGAATAGACAAAAGTATAACATATGGTTAAAGTTGTTAAAATGATTGTGACACTATATTAACTCATTATGCTGCATTGCATGAGGACCACCTGGTCCCCCCACAATGACCCCCGACCCGACCCCCCGTACTTTGAGAACCAATTTCCGTACACAAAGGTGACTGAGATGATGACAAATGCCTGATAAAGTTGCAAAGGCGTTTTCAGTAAAGTCAGTTAATAATAATAATAATAATAATAACTTGGATTTATATAGCGCCTTTCAAGAAACCCAAGGACGCTTTACAAAACAAAAAACAAAACAAACAAACTAGTTGCCAAAAGCCAGAGTGAACAAATGTCTCTTCAGTGCAGACTTGAAAGAGTCCAATGTAGGAGTCTGGCGAATCTCCAAGGGGAGAGAGTTCCAGAGGGCAGGGGCTGCCACATAGAAGGCTCTATCGCCGAGTTAAGTCAGGGCTGAAGGGTGAATTGGGCTTTCCAGAGTGTCAGCACAGATTGAACATGTCGGCTTTTGCCCAACCTATAATGCCAGAAGTCAACACTAACGCTATATCCATGTACAGTAACTAGGTGTGAACATAATGTTCATTTTAACATTTTGACAGTTGATGGTTGTTTTGTCCAGTTGTCTGAGTGTTTAATTTTTAATTTTATTTATTGCATCAATAAAATGTTCAATCAATCAAGAAACAGACAGCAAGACAACCCAGGTGTCTTTGCGCTTGACTTTGTTTATGTATTATTGGGTCTGAAATCTGAATAGCTGTTTTCTCGAATTAATTAAAGGCAGATTGTAAGGCAGATTGTTAAGAGACTGTTTACCACTTCGTTCCGCTATGCCAAAACTCAGCTGGGTGTTGCTTAAAAACACTGGTGTAAAGTAACTAAGTATACATTTACTTGAGTAAAGTACAATTTTGAGGTATTTGTACTTTACTTGAGTATTTCCAATTTCCAATACTTTTACTTCTACTCCAGTACATCTCAGATACAAATATTGTACTTTTACTCCACTAAATTTATTTGAACACTTCAGTTACTGCAGGTTACTTTGTAGATTTTGATTATCGTAATTATACAAAACATGCATTAACCACTTCAGCATTTTTGGCCATTTGAAAATGGCAGATCTACAGTCGAATGTTCAATACATTTGAAAACTTCGGCATAGTGAGTACTTTTAATTTTGGTACTTTAAAGGACAACTTTAGTTTTTTTCAAACAAGGTTCATGTTTTAGGTTGTTATTAGAGAAAGTAAAAGGTGAGTGTTAATTTTTTTAATTTGCTGCTTTCTTTCGTTTTAAGGATTTTTGCTGTTTTTTATGATTTACTAAAGTCCTACTAGACCCCAAGAAATTACATCTGGCCACAAAAGATCACGGGCTCTACTGAATGTGCCAAACTGACATCAGCCTATGACACACATAGGCTTCCCCCCCAGTAGGCTATCTTCATATTCAGTAGATCCTGTGATCTTTTGTGGCCAGATTTAATTTCTTGGGGTCTAGTAGGACTAAGTATTTAGCCCCATGCTCGAATGCAAAAATCCCTAAAACGAAAGAAAGCAGCAAATGACTTTCTCAAATAACAACCTAAAACATGAACCTTGGTTGAAAAAAACTAAAGTTGTCCTTTAAGTACATTTTGATGCCAATACTTTTATACATATTTTACTCAAGTACATTTTGAATTCCATTTTCAAAATTCCATTTGAGAACATTTCTTTCCACCACTGCACAGTGATAAAGCTTGTGGGTTCGAATCTACCGTGCAATCTTAGTGCTGTATCTGACAGTGAGTCACCGGGCATTGTGTCAAACCTGAATAAACCCAGAGGAAGAAATACAATAGGCGAAGAGGTATTGAGAGAGCGAGGGAGGGAGAGACAGAGAGAGAGAGAGAACCTGAGAGACACACAAGTGACAGAGACAAGTGAGGGGGCGGACCCAGGTGGAGAGGAGAACGAAAGAGAGAAAAGGTGTGAAGGTTGAGACAGCAAGACAAAGAGCTATAGAGAGAGAGAAGGGCATCACCTTGACTCCTTGAGATTGACTGTTTATGCCAGACGAGAAGAAATAATAAGCCATAGCGGTGTGCTTATGTCGGAGTGCGTGCGTGCGTGCGTGCGTGCGTGCGTGCGTGCGTGCGTGCGTGCGTGCGTGCGCGCGTGCGTATGCACATGCATATGTGTTTTGCATGAGTTTGGTTGTCAGCTTCTGTGCACGCGCATGCGCGTGCCCTTGCGTGTGTGTGCATGTATTTGTTTGGTTTTTTTTTAAGAGTTGATGACTAACAATACATGTCTGTACGTGTGTGTGCGCACGTGTGCGTGTGTGCGCATGCCATTGGCAATGTCATTTGGTCGTCAGTAATTCATTCAAGTGTCGGTAACAAAAGAATGTGAGAGATCGGAAGGTGGAGAGAGAGAGAGGGAGGGGGAGAGATGGAGGGGGAGAGAGAGAAGGGTGTGCATGGAACCACTATTGGGGAAGTCATTTTATAATGAGGTCAAGACATTGTGTCTAGACAGTCCAGAGGGAAGTGGACTCAACAACAACACATTAAAGAACTGATCTTGGGGGGCATCCAGGTTGCACAGGGGTAAAGGTTTCTCTCCCACCATGGGTTACAATCCCCCGTGGTACATTCGACTTGTCCGGGCGCCACAACAAACACAATTGGCCCTGTTCTTACGATGGAAGACAGGGCAAGCTCTATCCCTGTTGCTATACTGTCTCTATACGGTGCCTGTTTTTACCCACTCCTGCTGTTTTCTTTTTTTTTTAGGGCGAGCGAGAGAGAGAGCGAGAGAAGCACCACAGACAGACACAGAATGAAAGAGAGAGTGACGCTGCGTTCACACTGGCAGATGCAAAAGATACAAAGCTACAGTGCACAGCACATTTGTAGCTTTGCATCTTCGTAGCTGAAGTTGAAACTAGCTAAACTTTTTTGAAGCTTTGTATCTTCATGTCACTAGCTTCCATTGACAAATTAATGGTAGACTATACATCGTTGCATCTGCGCGTGTGTAGGCTACGCAGCAATAAGAGTGATGTTGCGTTCACACGGGCAGATTAAACAATGCAGTCTCCCATTCATTGCCAATAGAAGCCAAAGACGGAACGATGCATGTAGCTGCTCCAAATCAACTCACAGCGCGTCATTGCATCGTTTCATCTTCCCGTATGAACACACCATGAGTTTTACCATTTCAGAACCATGGACAGAGACACAGCCACAGTGTGAGGGTTTGACCGTTTCACCACCACGGACAGAGACACAGTGCAAACCGCTTCTCAGTAGCTGTGTAAATGAATAGATACCAGTAAGGAATAACGTTTCAAATATTCTCCTCTGCATTTTAGATGGCGTTAATGTTAAGCACGACCACATCTCACACACACACACACACACACACACACACACACACACACACACACACACACACACACACACACACACACACACACACACACACACACACACACACACACACACACACACACACACACACACAAATAACATGAAAAAAGGCAATCTTGGTAACATGATTAATGTGTGTATTAAAATTAAATTCAGATTTTTTTTTAAAGGTGCCTCAAATAAAGATTCACATCATCATTGCCATAGTGTTTCCCAAACCCTTTAGCTCGAGTCCCAGAAGAGAAATATGATGTCTGACCTCTGGAACCAAACTAGAGAAAATAGCCCAGTTCTATAGTGCTAGAACGTGTTGAACTCAGGAGCCGACTGTAGGAGAGAAGAGCCAGCATGAGCAGTACACATTTATATCAATACAAAATAACATTATTGTTTTATCGATTCACGAGTTGTCCTGACTGAACTGTAGACCTTAAGTGTTTAACCCATTAAGACCTGAGACCAGATTCTACAAATGTCTTCTAAATCCTGACAAAACCCTGTGTTTCTATATCAGTGGTTCTCAAACTATTTCATGTCAAGGACCCAAAACATTATACTGTATGTAATTCGCCACCGACCACCCATCTGACGTTGTTCCAGGGAGCAAAGATATGAGTTAAAAACGTTTGCTGTGAAAGAATATATATTCAATGATTTGCACACATTTTCACGATTTTGACTTGTAGATCTGCTATTTTTCATCAGCCAAAGTTTAAAATAAGGGTTAAACGCTCAGCAAGGTGACACAGATGCGTTCCAGGTCTAAATGGGTTAAGTTAAGACGATGTGGACCCTGCGTGTGATCATGAGACACCTCGCTCTCCCAGCCACTCTGTCCCTGCATGCTGCTTCCTTTAGGTGGGCCGCTGACCGCTGCTTCCTATAGGTGGGCCGCTGACTGCATGGCTGAGATGTTCATTAGGTGTGTGAGTGTGACCCTGACCAGGCTGCCATGTATGGAAGCTGCGGGTGAACCCTGTTGACTCTGGCCTTTGTGGAAACGACTCAAGACTCAGACGTGTCTTCAGAGGCGTCAGCTGAATTACAGCACAACAGGAAATGTGTTTGGCATATAGTCTGTCCCAGCACACACGCACGCACGCCATGCACGCACGCACGCACGCACACGCACACACATACACACACACCAGGTAGAACCGGTCCGGATGTTTGCTCACAATCCTGCTCCCCTCATTAAAAAATAATTTCCCCAGTGTATGTCAGAAAGTTCCTTTCTCCTCCATGCATGCACTCATGCTCTCGTTCTCTTAGGAAATGTATGACTCATAATTTTATGTAATTTAGCCGAATGTGTCTACCTGGTTAGAAAGTCATCCATAGCATTGACACATTGGCTGCCAACGACCAAGCAAATTGTCCATATCATTCATCAAGAGTTTCTATACCAAATTCAAATAAAGCTATAAGCCACGAGAGGTCTCAGGTAGGTCTCAGGTAGGCGTAGGCAGACCCGACACGCAGCGGAGGGTCTTCTACCCTCCCAGCCATTGTAAAATACCTGGTAAGCTGGGGCCTCGAGTGGCTTATTGCTTTTTTTAAACGGCTACAAACATATAGCAATATTAACCTAATAAAACTATTAAATTCACAAAAGTAGCAACGCTTTGCGCCACCAGAGCGAGCCACATCACTTCCTTGTTTTGCTCTGCAAGTAGGCTATGTGACGGGAGAATAGCGCTTGATGTCTTTACGGGGCTGCCTGGAGCCACACATTCACAGTCATATGAGCCAGGTGATGCTTAGACGCCTGCACGGCATGAGTTTGTAAGGCAATCAAGCGCTCCCCTTCCCCAGTACAGCTACAGAGCTGCGGAATCAGCTGGGAATGATATAAAGTGCTTGAAGGTGTGGGTTATCGGTGAAATTTACAACGGTCACGTGACGGTAACCAGCCAATCAGAATCAAGTATTGGGACTAACCGTTTTAGAATGCCAAAGTGGGTGCAGTCAACAATTTTGCAGTTAAAACAGGGGTGAGGCAAGGTTGTGTTACTGTATGTCTGTACTAGTCCGCCAGACTGTTGCCTCTCGCAATTTCCAAAAGCTTCTGTCATACGATCTGGAGCAACAGAAGCTCTATCATGAGTAAAATATAAAGCGGAAGTGGAGCATCGATCCTCCCCACTTCCGTTTCGTCTTTACAGTCGCACACATCCTTTTTTTTAAATCCTAATATAAATAGAAATCATCTAAGCATGTATAGCTTGCTGCTTAACATGAATGGAAATAAAAAATAAGCTCTAAAACCTATGTTCTTTTTTTTAATCACTGAATCACTGTACATTTTGTTGACTAAAGCCTGCCACACCAAAGGGGCGGGTCGGGACAAAATGTTTTTGAAGGTAAACCACACCAATGCAACTCATTGAGTTGCAAGGAGTTGCATTGGTGTAACTGAGCTTCTCTTCTTCCCAGCTAAGTCCTCCCATCAACTTGGCAGACATCGTCTGTCCCAACAGCCAGGAACCTTGGTGTTGTCCTGGACAGTCAGCTCTCGTTCAAAACACACATTACAGCCGTCACTCGATCCTGTATGTTTACACTCTATAACATACGACGAATTAGACCATTCCTCACACTGGAGTCAGCCCAGCTCCTAACTTGTAACTCCCTCCTTACTGACCTAGCGGCATGCGCACTTAAGCCTCTCCAACTGATCCAAAATGCCGCAGCTCGACCATAACTTGCAAGTCTGATCGAACCCTACAAACCCTCCTCAGATCAGCCAACGCAGGGAAGCTGGAAGTACCTTCACTAAAAACGTTGGGACAACACTCCACACGTCCCAAAACTCTTCTCCCTTCTGGCTCTAAAACTATGGAATGCACTTCCCATTACAATCAGAACTGCAGCCTCACTCCCAACCTTCTGCCGTAGTCTGAAAACCCACCTCTTCAGACTCCATCATGGCCCGTAGCACTTAGCCTGGGTAAACCCCTCCCCCCTCACCAGATTTGCATTCTGCCTGCTCCTGGCAGAATGAAATGTTGTCCAGCAGGGGGAGTGGGTTTACCCAGGCTACATAGCACTTGCCCTAGCCCCGACATTTTTATAGCACCCCGGTACCGTCTTAAATGGAATAACGGGGCGTTTGAGTTTGTTAACTTAACTACTGTATAACCCTGTATTTATATATAAACCACAAGGCTGATTAACTTGACAGTAGACTGCAAACTAGCAGATCTACAAGCTCAGTAGACCTATTTTAAAGAAATATACCAGACATACAAATGTATTTAACCCTTTTTAAATGTTAAAGAAAATAATAAAAACATGAAATAGACAATACAGTAGACAATACAAACAAAACAATAGGCCTAATGCCTTTTATGAAATCAAATAGGCTACAAGCCTTTAAACTGCAGTGAAATCAAATTAAATTTACCTATTGTAGAGTCCCTTAATTATCTTCACAAAACCAAACACTCTTGACTTGGCTTAAAATAAAATATCAAACCCCAACTCTCAAAACTTCTTGCAAAATCCCTGTTACCTTACACAACTCAAAAATAAGCTATCACTATTCCTAAATAGCAGACACTCATACACACGCACACTGCACACAAACCAAAAGGTGCAGGCCTGATCGTGGTGATGGTGGGGCGATGGTGACTTAATCCTCCGTCCTTGTGCTGATGAGCAAAAGTCCTACTCACAGTTCTTTGTCAGATCTGTTGAACAGTTCGTGAGGTGGTGAGGTGTGATGAAGCCGACTGTGTTTTGGAATGTGTCTTTTAGAATGAGCAAAAGTCTCCTCTTGTTGAGAAACTCTCACTCAGTCCAAACACACTTTAACTTTACCACTCACTTAGACTTTTTATAATACAATCATCATACAAGTCATCATCATCCTTCCACTGTCCTCCTTTCACTGTCAACCTGTGTCAGGTCATACACTCTGGTGAATCTGTTCAGTAATTTTCCACTCACTTCACCTAATTGAGAAACCCAGTGGCGTGCACAGACATTTAGAGGGGCAGGTGCTCAAGTTAAAAAAGGGCACCTTGTGCAGCGCGTGGAACCGGCCGGTTGCCTTAATCCATTTTGGGCGGGAACCCCTTTTGGTGTTAGCATTATGTTATGCTTTAGCTATTGAAAAATAGCAGATCTACAAGCTCATAGCGCGCCACCGAGTGGCGCGCTATGAGCTTGTAGGTCTGCTATTTTTGAAAAATCAAAAAAAAAGGGCACATTGCCAAAAGGGCAGGGGGTGCTCTAGCACCCCCTAGTGTCTATCTGTGCACGCCACTGGAGAAACCCCCAATCAGAACACATCACTTGATCATACACCAATCAGAATGAAGAACTCCATTACCTGGTTAACTGTCTCATTTACTCTTTGCTCAGTAAACCCATTAACCCTGGAAAAATGCTCATCGACTGCTTTTTTTCACAGACTAAAACAAAATAAAAAATATAATTTGGTCGATTTATGTTCATAAATGTTATGAGAGAGAGGTGGAAGACGTGTTCTCAATGCTACTTCCACTTGACATTTGACTTAATACAGTACATCATGTTCCTATACTATAAAGAGATCTTCTGACAGCTGCAAGGTGATCATTCGTTTTAAATTGGATTCTGTTCCTTTGTGAAGGTGATAAGGTTTGTATCGGTGTATATCCGGCTGTCTTCTCATCATGAGATAGGGTGCAACTTAACCGAGGAGAAAAAGTTCAACTATAATTGCATTTTGATTAATTTCTCATATGCCAATTATAAGTCCTTTGTTAGAATTGGTACTGCTCTTTACCCTCTAGACCTGATACATACTAATGTGTTATTGCGGAGACAATAGTGTGGGTTTAGTCAAGTCTGCTCAGTCACAGTTGCCTGCATAGGCCTAAAACAGAACAATGTATGGACAATAAGAATGTACTTACAGTATGCCTTCTAAAATCCTCAGTGCCGGGCCATATACCTGAGGTTGGCGAAAGGGCCTTTCTGTGTGGAGTTTGCATGTTCTCCCCTTGTCCCCTAGGGCCTAGACTAGGGTACGTAGTGGTACCCTCACAAAAAACATGCAGTAATCCTGGTCTCTAAACTGCCTCCCCCTAGCCAGCCTGATGGAGGGGAAAGGAACTGGTCGGAATAACGTGCTCTGTCCACGCGCTAGGTCCAACCGGGAAAACTCCCCCCTGTCAGGTGAAAAGAAGCAGCTTGGACTCCTCATGCATTGAAGGAAGCATGAGGCCAGTCCATTGCTCTCCCCGGGATGGCAGAGGGAGTGTAGAGCTCAGAATTACATTAGATAATTTATTGACACTGGGTGAAAAAATGGGTTACAAAATCGTGGGATTTTTTTTTTTAAATGAATGCATCTACCCTTCAACTCCTTGCTACAGTAGGCTATAAAGCAGGAGTCTTCAACAGGAGGTCCGGGACCCCTAGGTAGTCCCCAGCCAAATCTTTGTGTGACAGGAGTGCTTCCAACGAAAACTGGTCAATGGTCACTGTGACCATCCGTTTCCTTTGGAAGTTGAACATAGCCTGTTCTTGCAACAAAAGAAACCCTCAGAAATAAAAGAAAGCAGAGAAAAATGCATTTCCTTGCAAGTCCAGGATCTGTCACAGGTTGCAATTGGAGAAGAGAGCCCTCAATGTAATTCAGGTGTGCTGTGGATGAAAAAGTAATTTACAGGGGTGACTGTGGCCCACCCAGTTTGACAAACACTGATTTAGATAAACTGTAATTGTGCATTTTCAGATACTATACAAATGTCAGCACAATGTGCAAGCGAGACCAGACAGGCCAAACACAGGACCTCAAAAAACACATGGCCGTGACTCTGAAGCTAGCCCTTTAGTTTGTAGTAGCCAACCCTAAAGCAAGTTCCTTTGAATGTCTCCAATGAGTGAAGTATCAAAAAGTACTCCAAAAGTAATAGAACCAAACATTCTAGATCTTCTATTTTCCAAAAATCAAGTAATACTGTACGTAAAGTCAGCAAATAAAAAGGCAATGTGTTGCTCAAAAAGGGAAAAATATATATTTCTCACCCAACCTTCAAGTCAGCAGAATAACCCCCTTTGTCCAAAAGCTCTGAATGGATTCAAATATAAACCCTCAGAAATGTTCCATGGCCAAACTTTTCTTCTTCATATCTCAAAGTTTTCCAGCCCCACTACTCTGGATTATAAATTTCTGATTCTGGTTTAATATTGGCCTTAAAAGTCTCTTTGACAAACCACCACCAAACACACTTTTTGATACTGAAAATGGAACCACGGCTGGCTCACTTCCTATACTTGTATAGCTGTTCCTGATACCTCACTTCCTGGAAATATTGCCAACATGCTTTTTCCCTACAGCCCATAGAGTATATATATAATAGAGACTGAACTGGCGCGAAGCTCCGCCCCCCCAGCTATTCATGTCAGTGGAAGTTGCTCAGTGGCGTTTTGAAGCACCCGGAAGACTGCCGGAAGTCCCTCCCCGGACCTCAACTTTGAGGTCCGGGGTGACGTAGGGCAACCGAGCGCTCAATGTTAAAGCCCAGCTGCACGGGGTTTCCCGGTCATGAATCCACGGGTCCGCCTGTAGTCCCTCCTCCTACCACTAGGACCTAGAGCTTCAACGTTGAATAGCCTCACTGGCCCCTTGCTACAGCCCCCCTCCTATGAGCAAACCTTGTCCACAGAAAATGTATGACCATATTCAAACAAAACAACATTTTTCTGTACATTACATTTCACAGTTAAATATTCAACCATATTTTAACGAATATATTCCCTTGTTATCACCCAGTGCCGTGCATACATTTCAAATATAATCAAAGTATTATGTAATATGCAGCTGTAGTTGTTTGGTTCTTTATTTCTCTTCATCTTTGTAGCACTGCTTACTTAATAATCATTGGTGCATATGACTTGGTAAACAGTCAGTCACCTGGAAATGTACAGTATTTGTGTGAATCTATATACTGAATAAATATAACAATGAGAATAATTGTCTTCATTATTCACAGTTTGTTCCGAGTGAAAAACACAGAACCATTATAGCACACAACAGAATTGTAGATAGATAGATAGATAGATAGATAGATATTTAAATGTTTGTAAAAAATTACAGCAAGTGAACCCAGACGCAGACTCCGAACTACGATGCAGGACACAGACAGATACGTTTCAAGGATTAAGGAGCGGGATGAAACAGGTACTGGGAGTCAATGTGGAGAGCATGAAAGGATTGACCGTGATTTGACAAGGTGAGAAAGGCAGGGCAGAAGGCTAGACAGATTACTGAACAGTGGCAGCTGGTGCCAGCTGAGGCTCCAATCTGACTCACCCACACACCTGTCTCCAACTCTCCACTCAGCGAGAGAGCGAGAGAGAGAGAGAGACAGCCTGGGCACACTTGAACTTCCATGTGCGGCCAAAGGAAGCTGTCTTTTGCGTCATTTCTGGGTTTTTAGACAGCTGGTGGATGGAAATGAAGCTCCTCCCACGTGACAGAATGCCACTGGGGCAAGCTTTTCCGGGAATCTGGCCGACACGGCAACCTGCCGTGTCGGCCAGCAAAAGACAGTTTCTTCTGTCCGCGCATGGAATCTTAGGTGTGCTCAGACCCAGAGAGAGAGAGAGAGAGAGAGAGAGAGAGAGAGAGCACATTATGTGACTATGGTATCATGTCTCAGTTGTCCATTCCCGTTCTTTTTAAAGATATAAAAACACAATAAAATATTTTCCATTCTATTCTAAAGAGATACCTCTGTTGCACCAACATACTGAAAATAATGAGTGGTGTGTAAAGTCACTACTCAATACTGTACTAATGCAGTGGCGTCATTTCAGCAAAAGCTAAGGTACAGCAAGTTCGCGCACGCACCGAAAGTTTTGCTGTTACGTGAGGTTATTTGTAAAAAAAAAAAATTGGCATATTTTTGTATTTTAATCAAAAAATAATTGCTCTGGAGCCTAGCTACCCTAGCTTGCCATACCCAATTGACGCCACTGCTAAAAAAAAATAGGATTTCTGAGCTCAATTGCACCCAAAAAACATGAACTTTTAACATTCAGTAGATTTTCTGTGGTCTAGGGTTTTCTGGCTCAAACAAGTGCTCTGATTTGCCTGTGGAGTGTGAGGTATAGGTAAGTTCACAAATCCCATATATGACATAGGGATTTGCCAGCAGATGTCACTGTTGAGGCCTGTTTGCCTGTTTTCATTGCAGCTCAAAGGGGTTCAGAACACACAAGGTTCAGGTTGTTTGGGTGTAATTGAGGTCACAACACCTAAAATAAATTAAAATGAATGTCATGAAACCTTTCAGCACAATTTTGGGGTATTTTCTATTTTACTTTACTGGAATATTAACCACTTCAACCCTACAGTATACATTTTGGCAATTTGAAAATAGCAAATCTACAAGGTCACACTGCGTCACATCGCGACACATTGTGAGCTTCCATTTTCAAAAGATTCTTATATACATTTGAAAACTTTATACATTTTGATATCAATACGTTTGTACCTTTACTCAAGATATTTAACTTGAAACAGAATATTTCTACATTGCAGTAGTGATACTTTTGCTAAAGTTAAAACAAGAAGAAGCATACTTTGTGCATCTGTCCCCGTGCGCCGTTTTCTTTTTTACTGCAGTGTTGCAGTCTGGCTCTGGCTTAACACTTCCGCGTTGCGAATACCTTTTACACCACTGAAAATAATATCCTGTTCAGTGAGCAATTGGCCCTTTAGATGGTGGTGGTGGTGGTGGTGACAACTTCACTTGATAAAGCTTTTCGCTTTCCAAGCACCCAGGAATATATTTTGGCCAGTCTGCAACGTGAACAGCACACAAAGCAGCACTTTGTCGCTCTGACAAAATGACCAATTAAAGCTGCATGGAGCTTCTGCCTGGAATGAGACCTCCATTTATGTTTTCTCTTTCTCTTGCCTACAAAAATAAATAAAAAATAAAAGATTGGTGGCATGGGAAATGTTATGAAACATTATTTTCGGAGGCAATTTAACACATTTTGCTTGCAAATTGCTTTGGGCTAATGTTTGTCTTTGTAAAAATATTGACCGGTGGGAGACACGATAACTAAACAACCTAAGAATGGGTATATAGCTCGCATTTTGGAACAAATCCCATGTTCTGCACGCAATTATGGAAGCCCATTTTCTTCTCTATCTGGGTATGCACGGGACATCATCATCATACCCGGAAGTTAGGCTGGAACACCTACTGTAAACCACTACTTTCTGGCCTTACATACAAACAGAAAAGTCCTATCTGATTGCATTAAACTATGTTAAACGACATTAAACTCACTTTGCCACTCGATTTGCCACTCACGTTTGTCAGTCAGTGTCTCTCTCGAAATGGATCATTCAGGCCGACCCAATCATATTAACCTTTTCTCAGACTCACATCACTCCTCATGGTCTGCTTAGGAAGATGCATAGGCTAGCTGTCTCTGAAAATAGTCCCCTCCTCGCCGCACGCACACAGACACAGACACTCACGCACGCACGCACACACGCACACACACGCCGCTGCTGTTCATTGCAGCGATGCATCATCATAGCCACCATTATTTCGTGGGTCTCTCCACAATGAAAATAATCGCTCGACCAATTTTTACACAGTTTAGAAATGTCAGACGTCACGTGTAGTTGTGTTATGATAAAGCATACGGTTTCCGGGAAAAACGTGGCCAAAGATCGCGGCCATTACAGGACTATCTTATCATTACAGGCCATCTTGGTCAGGGCCAGGGGTCACCAACATTAGATTTTTTTTGTTTTACACACCATTATGATGTTCTCCTTTTGATCATAACACCCACTTACTGAATTTCAAGTCTCCACGCTTTCTTTAGAATATGTATGACACTTATATATTACGATATGGTACATTAGGAATCCAACTAATGGTTCTCAAATGTTTTATTTGCCAAGACCCCTTAACTCTGAGAGTGTTCAAATGGACCCATTTGGTTCCATTTGAACACTCTCAGAGTTACAGACCTGTTATGGCCATTCAGGGCTATCTATTTATGTGTTTCTGGTAATATTATTGTCCACTCATTTTCTATGTCTGTGGCAAAAATGGAATGTTGACAAAAATGTCCACCACAAGCCAGCATGCCGATGACCCCTGGTCTGGGCAACTAGACCGAACCGAGCGTTGCCAGCGACGGGGAAGCTGCTATATAATTATAAGAGTGGCTATTCTGAATCAATACAAACAAAAAAGACTCAACTACAATTATTTGAACATAAATTTAACATACACATTGAAACTAGGATACAAGGTTTCAGCCCGACAGTGACGATACAGTAGTATAGTAACTAAAATGACACAGATGCTTTTCCGGATTGAAAGGATAACAGATGTGCAGGCTTTCCATGGTCTAAATGGGTTAAAGTTTTAGATTTTCTTCTTTTTTAGGTTTTCTGAGCTCAATTTCACCCAAAAACTTTTAACATTCAGTAGATTTACTGTGGTCTGGGGGTTTCTGGCTCAAACAAGTGCTCTGATTTTCCTGTGGAATCCACAAATCCCATGGCAGCAGATTTTTGCCTGCAGCTCAAACAGCTTCAGAACACACAGAGAAAACCCCACGCCACAGAAAATCCACTGAATGCCGCACACACAGTCTCTCTGCCGCACGCAGGCATGCACACAGTCTCCCTGCCGCGCGCATGCAGGCACGCGCACCCAGTCTCTCTGCTGCTCACAGGCACGCACACAGTCTCCCTGCCGCGCGCATGCAGGCACGCACACAGTCTCTCTGCCGCGCGCATGCAGGCACGCACAGTCGCACACACAGTCTCTCTGCCGCGCGCATGCAGGCACGCACACACAGTCTCTCTGCCGCGCGCATGCACACACACAGTAAAACTGGAGGCTTATAAACAGAACTGATTGGATGAGGCTTCACTCCAGTGACTTGCAGTTATAGTAGTACTAACGGCTGCAGACTGACACAGCTCTGGGGTGCTTTAAAAGGTCACAACCCTGCCACGCATCAGTGCATGTGCGTCAGTAGCATGCATGTGCGTTAGTGAGTGTGTGTGTGCGTGCATGAACGTGTGTGCGTGTGCAAGCCCAATAAATGTGTATGTGCATGCACTAGGGATTCATTCAGTGCAATAACAAACAAACAAACAAAACAAAAAACTGACATCAATATTGATTTGGGGCTTGTGACCGCAAAGTCATGGGTTTACTTTTTATTCTGTGAATAACTGCACAACAGTTCTAGCTGAACAGTACTGAGCAGTGTAGCCTACTGTACTTTAAGTGCAATTTTGAGGTATGTGTACCTGAGTATTTCCGATTCCAATACCTTAACATCTACTCCACTACATCTCGGCAAATACTGTAGCCTACTTTTACTCCACTTTAGTTACTAGTTACTAGTTACTTAATTTGTGGAAGATGATTATTATTGCAATGACAATGAAACGTTAATAGGCTTGAAACGGTTAAATGAAAAGGATATTTAGTTTTTCCTTGGTGATGTTTAGACTCATACTTTGTGTACATGACTGAATAAACTCCATGCCCACTCTGCTGTGTGTGTTGGTGTGTGTCAAATATTAGGAACCAATTAAATGCTAGATTTGAGTCAGCAGATGACAGTCTATTAAAGCAACCTTAAGGAACAAGAGGAGCGGAAAAATGCAGAACACTGGCGGGGAAAAAACAGTAGGCCTAATACACAAAGAGATTTAGAGCATTTCACAATGACCACGCACAAATAAATCACTGGGAGGTGGGAATACACAAGGACTAACTAGACAGAGGTGAACTAACCGATATATAGTCAACACAGAGATGATACTACTAAAAGGACACGTGTGCAAAAAATAGGCTAATTACTGGACTGGTGAGACAAGACGGGTAACAGCAGCAACAGAGGAAACCAGAATTAACACACTCAAACATAACTACAAAATAAAGGTACACAAGTGTAATGCAATCTATAACTCAAATTAAAAAGGAAGACAGAAGACACATTACTCAACAGTAAAGTCAAACCCTGACTATAGGAACACAAGGAACACAACATAATCTATATATACAAGTGAGAAGTTGTACCCAACCCAGGAAAAGGGACCCAAAGTCACACACTGCATACATCACTGACACGTCACTGACACACTGCAACACACTACACTCACACGGCAGTCACGTCACACACTTACCCTCCGCGTCGTTCGGCCGCTATCTCCTCATATCGCGCCGAACGCCGCCCCTCAACACCAACCGCGGAACATCACTCATTGCACTGACACCAACGTTGCCTCCCTTCCACACCCACGCCGGCATTGTATCTCTTCACAACAAACAATATCTCCCCAAGCACCCACACCCCCGCACGCACACACTCACATGTTGCCAGGTCTATTAAAACAAGCCCAGCAAAAATGCCATTCAACACGCTACTTACAACTCGCTTACAATTCGCGGACCTGGCAACACTGCATCCCGTGATTCCCCTCTTTTCATTGGCTGCACCGCCAACATTGATGCCACTATGTAAACAACACCGCAAACCCTGACTTCCTACAGCCTACAGCCTATACTTACACACACTACCACTCGCTTACAATACGTGGACCTGGCAACACTACATCACCCCTTCCCAATGGCTCACAACCCCACCACGTGACCCAGTGGCGGCCGGTCCATAGGGGGCGCTGGTGCGCCGCACCACCATGCACAACCCCTGAATAAAACGTGAATAAGAATGACGGAGAAATGACATCTGCAGCCTGTAATTTATTTAAAATTAGCAATACAGAAACGTCAATATTATATAATATAAGGAACCACTAACCAAAGGCAGTGATTACAAGTTGTATTACGCTGCCACGTTGTATTCTGCTGCCATGAAATGTCACATGTTGTTTACGTTGTGTGACGTTTCTGATTGGTTACTGAGTGTCACATGTTGCTGCGCGTTCATCTGGAGCATAGATATATACAAACACTAGATGGCTCAAGGCGGAGTTTCTGACGTCGTTCACCCGGCAGCCATCTTACTTCGGGGCTACAGTACAGTATGTTCAATGGCAGCTCAAACATAAACAGTCATAACTCGCTCAAATCTTGACGGATTTACAAACGGGTTGGTTTATTACAAACGTTGTCAACGTGGCTATGATTCAGACTTCAATACAAACGATAGAAAGCCACTGGGTCGAAAAATGTGTGCGATCAATGTTATTCACACCACAAACCACTTGGGGACAGCATAAACATCACAACACAGTTTGACATATAGTTTAACACACAGTCAACACAGACGCTAGAAAAACATGAATGATGAGCCACATGGAGCCAGGTAAAGATAATAATTCATTTTCATAATGGAACAACAAGACAATGACAAAAAAAAAACTGTAGCCTCAATCTACATGGAAAATGCAGTGAAATTAGCCATGTTTGGCAATGCCATGTTTATTTTGTATTTTTAAAAGCCTTCCATTGAATGTGATGATACCTATAGTGCATGTTTTCTTGACATTTTCATAGCGCCCTCTCTAGGACAAAAGTCACCAGCCGCCACTGACGTGACCCACGTGTTTTTCGTGATACCTTTCACACTTCCGGAAACACTACCGGAAGTTACACAGTACACACACACACACACACGCGTGCACACACACACAGTGTACAGCCTGCCGGAAACCAAACGTAGAAGAAGAACAACAACAACACAGGTTCTACACTGATTCTAACTTGGACGGAGAGCACCGCGATTACATACACAGTTACAATAATGCAAACACGACCGTGTCGACACCTGACGTCGTACAATCAGGACGAACCGAGGCGCATATATGGATAAGAACAACAACACTACACGCGCGCGCGCGCAAGCGCTGCAGCACAAAACAGCTACATACAACGCGTGTCACTGTGGACTTCTGTATCTGGGGACTTCTGTATCGCAACGCGGGCCAACGCAACTCTGGGATGAGCGGGCCGAAGGCCCGCGAAATTCTAGTAGGCTACAACAGAAAACACAACAAGACACGGATTATGACACAAATGTTATACTATCTGGTGCACGAGCTACTCTACCTTTACTCATAACTTTTGAAGTACACACATTATGCATTAGATATTATCGTTTGTTATTGGACTTTTTTTTCCTTGTGATCACCCTAACTAACTAATAGGAGCAAGTTAGGGGAGCAGTCAGGGGTTTATAGCGTCTTGCTCAGGGGCACTTCGACAAACCGGATTTAGCCTTTGAGGCACTCTGGTAGAGTGAATTCCAATGGAACCACATGGACACAGAGATTAGGTCCAGGAGATGCTTAAAGGGTTAGTTCAGATTTTTTGACTTAAGCTATAGGAAATACTTGCCATTAATACAGTGGTTGCAAAGGTATTAATTGATTGCCTTAGTCCTGTGGTGAGAGTTCAGGTCTGGTTTTGGTGAATATTAAGTAGTTCCGGTCATTTGTTGGGGGTCTGGGGGCCACTAATTAAAAAAAATTAATCCACAAAACAAACGTAATTTGTATTGTTTAACTATTTCTACCATACATATAGAGCAACTTTCGTTCAACTTTGACCCCTCCAGTATCACTACACCAGCAGCAGCACAAAACCATGTCCATGTGACTGCAGGTGCTTCTTTATTTTCTAAAAGTGTGTCAAAGCTAAACATGTAAGCAATCAAACAGAGGGTACTACAGTACAGCAAGCCACAGCACTTCACATTCTTTAGTTGAGTGAATTATTTCACTTGGGTGAATTATAAATCCTGCCATACTTGCTTGAACAAGATTTACAGGTGCAATTACGCCACTAGTGTCCGTAAATCTTTACCAAGGTTTTGAACCGTCTCTCTCAGAGAGAGAGAGAGAGAGAGAGAGAGAGCTCTCTATCTCTCTCTCTCTCTCTCTCTGTTCCAGGGGCAGATCCGGAGTTCTGGACATCAGTGTGAGATATTTATGCATATATTATATTATATATTATATTTATACATATTTATAAATATAATATGTACTCACTTCTAATCTCTCTGTCCTGCTGGAAGGTCCTGGTGGATATGGCAGCAGATTTATCTCAAGAATGTCCCGATACATGGCTCCATACATGAAGTCTGCCAGTACCACACGATCAGAAACAACCCCATACCATGATGTTTCCACCTCCAAACATCACTGTTGTCATAGCGTGATTCGGGTGATGTGCAGTGCCATTTCTATTTTGCTGGAGAACATGGTGTGTAGTATGACAGCCAAAAAGTTTAATGTTGGTCTCCAAACATTCTCCCAGTATATAGCAATAGCACAGGCTTGTCCATATGTTGTTGAGCAAAAAATGGCACCTGGCACCAAACATTTTCAGATGGGGGGGTCCGTGGCCAAATACATATCAGTTTAGGGTGGGTCCTTGACATGAAAACATTTGAGCACCACTCATAACATAATTTTTTTTTCTTCAGAAAACTGTTTTAGAAGACCTTTGTAGAATCAGTCTTAATGGGCTTGTCAGGAATGAGGACTCAAAAGCAGGCAACCAGATGCAGAGTAGATTAACTTCAAAGTGTTTATTTGACTAGAAATCAGGGGTATTCCAAAGGGCAAAACATAGGCAACATCAGACACAAAACTCACTCGACATAGGTCTGGACCAACAAGGACACACTGCAAACAAAGGGCTTAAATAGACAGGGGTAACAGGACACAGGTGAACTCAAAATACAATCAAACACAGGATAGGCAAACAGAACACAGGTGACTAGGATACAATAATCAGGTAGGTAAGACAGAACAGGAACCACCAACAAGAGGAGGCAGGAAAGCACAGAACAAAACTACAAAACAAGACACAACCAAAAACAACAACAGAGTAACAGTAAACCCAAATCAAACACCACAAGGCAAAATACAGAACATACAGAATAAGTCCAAAACCTAATTAGGATTTAGGACTGTCATAAGTGTTCAAATGCAACACGCATGACAAGCGCATTCTTTAACATTCAAGGCATTACATTCAAGGCATTACAGAACATGAACTAAACACAAAATGGTCAAGTCATAAATGGTCACGCCATAATAAGAGTTCAGGGTTTGGAGCCATAGTCACGGCTCAAAAACAAAAGCAGAGGAGTGGGGCGTGACAGGGCTCATGGCTTATAGAAGCAAAGATACTGCCTTTGTGGAGACTGACATGGTTCCTTTGTAGGCCTACAAAGTTAACATATACTCCCTTTTTTAAACCAGTCCCTTGACTTTAAGTGCTCTCGGGAGGTTCCCTCGTCAGGAAGTGCCCCTCCAGCTGAATCAAGTTCCCTTGATTAGGGTGCTGGGTATAAAAAAACAGCACTCGCTCGCCCTCCTTGTGCAGAAACAGGAAACAGACACCATCCGTTGCCATGGTTACCATCATGCCATTGTGTTACCTGTTATTTCGTTTGTACAGTTATATTTATATTATTGTATTGCATCGTGTAGATGTTTGTGTGACATGTGGATTTCATTAATATGGACATTTAGAATGAATTACAGCATGACTGTCAAAAATTTCATATACATCCATGGTTTATAAATTATTGTGTTAAAAGGTGTTTTGTTTGTGTGGTTTCATTTATAGTTTTTCATGGTGGGGTAAATAAAGAGCCCTTGTGAACATCAGTTGGAGCGTAATTTATAATTTATTTGTGGTGGTACTATACTGTACATTTGTAGGTCGCGTTTTCCATTCCATTCCAGGCAATCGAGTCTAGATCGGCATAGACTCGCTCGAGGGCTTTATAAGCCACATCCACTCAAGGCTGCTTGGTCCGACGGCACTTAAAATGGCGCGCATACCGAGTGCAGTGTGTAGGGCGAGTGGCGATGAGGCGGTTTAAAAAGGGCCCCATTGTCTCCTCAGTAGTTAATTATACAAAACCATCCACAGCAACAGTGTTTGGCAGGCAGTTTTCATCCATGTTTGTCATACCACTGGGTTCCTTCTGCAGCAAGGTCACATGACTCCAGTGTGTGTGTGTGGCCCGTGGTTGGCACTTAAACTTGCGTTCATTGGATAGATGCCATATGTGATAACAGCTCTCACCTTTTATTACTCCCCTCAACTGGGTTCCATAGACTTTTATTAATCCAGAGGGAAAGTCGGTTGTAGCAGCAGCACAGCAGAGTAGCTTGGGTAGAGAATTAAAACCTATTGTCAGCGTATCATTATCAATGTATGATATTTACTGCATTCCTTCTTTAGAGCTGGGTGTCAAAGTCATTTCGGAGTGAGGGTCGCCATGGGGTGAATTGATGGCCAGTTATCATGCGTGACATGACAAGGGTAATGGCGGTTTTATTTAAACACTGTTGTATGGAGATGTATAGAGCAGCTGCGGGACTATACAGCAGCTGCATGTTTCTCAGTGTAGTGACATAATGTGATTATTTGCCATAATCATATTAAAACATATGTTCGGCCTAATAACGAGACTGAGCGTTGGGGCCTTGGGGGGTGCGTCAGCTATAGGTCAGGATGTAACAGGGGGTGCACGGCCAAAAAGGTTTGGGGACCGCTGATATTACCATAATCAATCACATTTCACATGAAGGGAGCTTGTAGATCAGCTATTTTCAAAAGGGTTGCCTAGCTCAATCTTATATTATTTTATTTGACAATTTGGGCCAATGTTTGACCAGTTTTCATAGTATGTATGTCAGTACGGCTCCCTCAGGCCATGTGAGCCGGTTTCTTCAGAGAACTATTCCGGTAACATACTGTATATACATTATTTAAAGCAATTACACAACTATGCACAAATAAGTCTAAAGTTGCTCTGTTTCAGTGCATTATGATGCGTGTATGGTCGCACAACCAGTTTGGCAGCCACGGAGATGACCACACATTCTTAGCCAAATTGAAGTCGCTCGAGGATAAGAATGCATTCTACTATGCAGCCAAAACAGTGCAATGCAGTACCTGTACCACCAGCCCTGACCTTTTGAAATGTGCCATTATAAAGTTAAAACCCTCCGAGGGAGTGACCAAAGGGAACTTTGTGGACGGAGTTAAGCAGAAAGGGCGGTATTTAAGGGTGATGCACCACCTGCAGCCAACACAAAGCAAACATGGCCAATTTGGCCATCCATAGGCTATGCCTGTTGGTCGTCCTGCTGTTCAAAGGTAAAGCTAAGCTGCTTTTTTTTTAATCAATGTTGTTCTAAACTGATCGTGTGTGTGTGTGTGTGTGTGTGTGTGTGTGTGTGTGTGTGTGTGTGTGTGTGTGTGTGTGTGTGTGTGTGTGTGTGTGTGTGTGTGCGTGCGTGCGTGCGTGCGTGCGTGCGTGCGTGCGTGCGTGCGTGCGTGCGTGCGTGCGTGCGTGCGTGCGTGCGTGCGTGCGTGCGTGCGTGGTTATTCTATTTGATAATATAGAACTGCATGTATGTATGTATGTATGCATACATACAATTTGCATATTATGTGCAGGTCTGCCTTATTAGAAGCGTACTGCTATATCCATTGGCTAAAGAGGTGCTAATGAAACTGAAACTGTATTTTACCAATGATCAATGGCACCATATTATTGTGAGCTGCATTGATATAGCAGAATATTATTTTTTCTAGCTGTCTGTACTAGCCTGAAATATTTTGGTGCATTATTTGTCAGGCATAATGTTCTGAGCCCATTAAACAGGTTTTTTTTAAAGAACAAAGCAGATGAGGGAGATTCATAGAGTTTTGGTTTCTGGTTGTTTCCTGATACAATTTCACAGTAATTGGACTTAAATATTCTTCAAATAAATTTGAAGAGTTAATAGATGCCTTCTGTATCATTTTGTCACCTTCCTAAAACATTGACCTACTACATCAAGTCATTTTTATAATATCTTGTGTTACATAACTGAACAGCATTATGTGTATGTCAATAGTCATACAGTGAGCAGTGACCTACAGTAGGCCTACCGTCAGTAACACTTCTTTGCATCTTTGCTTTAATTGTGAAGACACATACACACACACACACAGTCAGAGTCACTCACACATGGATGCAAATGCATAAATATACTACATGCATGACTCACACATACAAGCACATACTGTATGATGCACATGGAAATGCTCCATATCAAACTGTGCTGTGGATTAATAATCTTCATTACAAATGTCTGCTTTGAATTTCAGGCTGTTCCTCACAATCGTCTGCGTCTGGTAAGCATCCAGGTTTATCTGCACTGTTTGTCTTGAAGTTCATTCACTCATCCTGCAGCCACATCATTGTATTTAATTTAATCATTAGTTTCCTAAAGAGCTCAGCTAGACAGTGTGAGGAATAAGGAGATAGCATTGCTTATCATCACTGTCAGGCAGAAACCACAATCTCCATATTTCATCTTTTTGTGACAAATAATCCTTTTCAATTAATTTCTTCCCAATGTAGTTATACCAATTAGTTCCTCCCCACACACATTTCTGTGTTGTCACTGCTGTTGTATCTTACTGGCTCACCTGCCAGTGAGGAGCCATGCACCACCAGGAGAACGTTTAGCCTAACAGTACTAACAGTACGACAGGCATTACTCCGACACCCTACCCAAAACCCAACCATAAACCTAACCTCACAGGGTTAGTTCGTTTTAACCTGCCACGCATGTCGGGAGCCACGGGTTAGGTTTAACCTGCCACGGGTTAGTTTGAACCTGCCACACATGTCGGGGGGGCCACGGGTAAGTTGTAACCGGCCACGGGTTAGTTGTAACCGGCAACGCATGTCGGGTGCGACGGTGTTGTTGGACTAATGCCTGTCGGGCTGTTAGTAGTATGTCTAACCAACGTATGCACCCGCCCTCCCGGCTTCCATCCCCTGAATATGGGCCAACTGTGCTTGTGTAGACGCCCGATAAAGCCGGTTGCACCACGGTGTATTCAAACCCACAACCTCCGTGGTGGTGGGCAGGGACATCACCACTGTGCCACCCGAGTGCATTTATAGATGCACTATAGCCTCGACGATCTTACAGGCGTATGCAAAGGCTAAACTTATGTAACTTATAGCATTTTATGTAGACATAGCACTCTAGTGTATACTCATAGTTCCATTGTACAGATATTCTACTGTTAGACAGATGTTAGATTCTTAGCTTGCTTGTGATCCTTGATGACTATATGTATTTGATGTATTAGTGTTGTTGCCTACTGTAAATCACTCTGGATTAAGAGCGTCTGCTAAATGCCTAATTTGTAAATTGTATAGGAATCTTGATCATCTTCAGTATACATATAATGAATGTGTTGTTTTGTTAGTGTGCGGCCAGGCTCGATGCAATGAAGCCAGAATAGTTGGAGTTCATGACGCCATGCCTGGCAGCTGGCCTTGGCAGGCCAGTATACACCATACCGTTTTGGGCCATTTCTGTGGAGGTTCCCTCATCAACAGAGAATGGGTTCTGTCCGCTGCCCACTGCTTCCCAAGGTGAATGAATAGTGAATATAGTGTCTGTATTAGTGGTGCAATAGTTAATAAAACTAATCAATTCATATAAATTATGATGATTTTACTTTCTTATTAATAAATGTTAAAAAGTAAATTTGTAAAAATTGTGAAAATAGCTGATCTATTAGCTCACAACGCATTTCATCATTATGAACTTATAGACACCGTGCGTGTGTGCATGCGTACGTGAGCGTATTCCTGTGTAAATGTTTTAAAATTACCAGAATGCTTCTCGGTGCACCCGTTTCGAATGCCATCAATGCATTGAAAGGTATAAAATCATGTTTAATTAGAGCATTGAATGCTCTCAGTAGCCGTCTACTGACCTACCAAGACCTACCATGGCTACTGTTTTGACAGTGACGACGCACGTTGTCAACTGACTACGTGAGTACGTGGTTGGTTAAAACTGATATGAGGTTAGGGGACTTACATGGCTTTGTTAAAACTGATATGAGGTTAGGGGACTTACATGGCTTGGTTAAAACTGATATGAGGTTAGGGGACTTATACGTAGCTGGTTAAGACTGAGGTTAGGGTTAGGGTTAGATTTATTGTTAGGGTTAGTAACGTGCAACGTCGCTGTCATGCAGTAGCCGTGATCAACGCACAGAATGCAGCTTACTGAATTTCTCCAAAACGTCACAATATAACGTTTTACGCTGGAGACGGTTGCGGTAGGTCAGTAGATGTGTCTACTGTCTGCAGCATTCAATGCTCTGATTAAACGTCAATTTGTCCCCTTCAATTCACTGATGGCATTCGAATCCGCTCTACGTGTATTGTTCATCACAATGGAAACTACAAGCCCTCAGGGATTTTTGTGTTATCCTTTTGGTATCATATAATCATCTGTACTATTTGCAGACTACTAATAAAGTATTCAATCAATCAATCAAACCCCCCCCCCCCCCCCACTCTCTTTCAGAGACCTAGATCATCAGCTGCCCAATGTGACCGTCTTCTTGGGTCGCCAGGCCCAGGGATTAGTGAACCCCAACGAGGTGAACCGTACTGTCACACAGATCGTCCGCCATCCCGCCTTCGATCAGCTAGCGGACCGTGACAGCGACATCGCCCTGCTGAAGCTCTCCAGCCCCGTCGCCTTCACTGATTACATTCGCCCGGTCTGTCTGGCGGCGACTAACAGCACCTTCTACAATGGAACCATGAGTTGGGCGACTGGCTGGGGGATGACACACGATGACGCTGGTGACATTGGTGAGTATAAAACATATCTGGAACAGTGTTGGTGCTCCCCGGCACTGAAAGGGACAAAATCACGTTTAATCAGATCATTGAAGGCTCTCAGTAGCCGTCGACTGACCTACCAAGAAGCTGCATTCTGTGAAGCTGAAACTGTGAAAATGTGATGTAATGGTGATGTAAAACACAAACGGTACCAACACAAACATTAAACGCCATTAACAATAAAGAGACAATATGACGTAATGGGGCACATTATGACGTAAATTTTCCCTTCATTGTCAATGGCGTTTACAAAACAAACAAAATTGAACTAAAGACAAACATTAAACCTGTATATAGGAGGGGCCCCTCAAAAATGTGAAATTGTCTTACGTGGCCAGTTAAGACAGATATGAGGTTAAGCGACTTACGTGTCCGGTTAAGACTGTGGTTAGGTTTCTGGTTTAAGGACTTCAGTGTTTTGTACCATTCAATTGTATGTATAAGTACAGAACAAAGGATGTAGAAGGGAGTTCCAACCGCGCCTCTAGCCTAGGGCAGGCCAGTCTGGTGCATCTCAGAAGCAGGACAGGTTACTTGCGAAAAGGAGGCACTGGAGCAGCTCAGACAATTTAGGCCCTTAGTTTAATAACAGGGTGCAAGTAACGTTTTGATGTTTCAGTTACATCTTCATCAGGTCATGTCGGACCTGACGAAGAAGTAACTGAAACATCGAAACGTTGTCACTTTTTACTTGTTATTAAACTAAGGGCCTAAATTGTCTGTGCTGCTCCAGTGCCTCCTTTTCGCGTACAGAACAAAGAATGTTTGCTTTTGCCATCTTTGTTTAAGAAGAGTCTGGGCATTGTGGGCAATTATGCTTTAGTCTTACTAGAATTACTAAAAGTTTCTAAATCTTATATTTAGATTTAGTCTGGTTTAATCTAGTCACCTCTGAGGTTACTGGAGGTCAAAAATTTCAAGTGTGATTACCTTTGATGGGATTAGGCATTTTTACCTACACCCACTGGTGTCAAACCCATTACTGCCAATATCAGCAGTGATGGTCTGATTTCTAATCTGGCTCTTTGTGTTTATGCTATTGCCCAAATTGAGAGCAATTTGGAGGTTAGGATTCAAAGGCTTTTTAAAGGTTGATTTGGTTCCTCCACTGATTTCCATTTTAATTATTATTTGTATTGTTCAGGCCTTGTGGAAATGTGGTGTTTACTTTTATTATCCACTGCTTCTCGTTAAATGTGCGTTCAAATTCTGTAGGCACTTCCAAGGCACTGATTCCATGTACAGTATCATGAAATGCTGTACAATTAGTAATGCTGTTTCTTTTGCATTATTAAGGGACCAAGAAGTCACGTAGTGACTTTGGTCACTTATTGTTTTTGTGTTTATTTTTCTTCTTCTTCTTCCGCCAAAAATAGCTGTTCTGACTGAACCGTGCAGTCGGTTTTCGCGAAACTTGTCAACATGACATGCCAAACGGTGACTATGCGAAGCCCATGATGATTGGCCAAATGGTGGCGCTATAGCACTCAATTGATGAAAACTTGCAAACTTGTAAACTTTGAACGTGCATATCTCATGAACCGTTTGACCGTTGGCAATGACACTTTGATACTCATATGTGTCTCCTCATGCCGAACAACTTTCGTGTTCTGACTTTTGACCTCTGACCTTTAGATCACCCGCCATTTTGAATTATATGAAAAACAGTTCAAATGTAACTCCTCCCAGAATCTTTGCTCAAAATGCACGAAAACTTCTACACGTGAACTTTGGACCTATACGGACAAATAATCGTAGCACATTTTTTCTAAGTGAAAAAATTAAGTTTTTATGAGCCAATGAAAATTGCGCGCGCATGCACACACACACACTAAAGTTTATACTGAATGATGTTACTGTTTAGAATGAGTCAACTGACTGTGTCTGCATAGCTCAGTTGGTAGAGCTCTCGCCGTTGGACCACAAGGTTGTGTGTTCAAATCCGGGTAAAGACAACTCAGTGTATGCATTCTGTGCTGCAAGATTTGTGATGACTCAACTATAGAAATATTGAAGTAGATTACATTTGACCCATCAGGCACTAAGACATGGCATCACAATAATAGAGTTACTAGTAACTGAAATAGTGTAATAAGTCTCATTTTGTAATAGTGTAATAAGCGTGTTTAGTGTAATAGTGTAATAGTGTAATAGTAGTGTAATAAGTGTAATAGTAGTGTAATAGTGTAATAGTAGTGTGATAGTGTAATAGTAGTGTAATAGTGTAATAGTGTAATAAGTGTAATAGTGTAATATTGAAATAGTGTATTGAGTCAAATGTTGTAATAGTGTAATAAGTGTATTTAGTGTAATAGTGTAATAGTGTAATAGTAGTGTAATAGTGTAATAGGTGTAATAAGTGTAATAGTGTAATAGTAGTGTAATAGTTTAATAGTAGTGTAATAGTGTAATAGTGTAATAAGTGCAATGTGTAATACCGTACTGTACTGTGCTGTACCGTACTGTACCATATGGTACTGTACTGTACCATACTGTGCTGTACTGTACTGTACCGAGACATGGCCATCACCATTGATAATGCTGTGGTGACCTCAACTCGGACTGCGAAAAATCTGGGTGTGACCCTGGACGATCAACTGACGTTCTCGGCAAACATCGCATCAGTGACAAGGTCCTGCAGATTCCTCCTCTACAACATCAGGAGGATTCGCCCCTTCCTCATGGAGAAGGCAGCCCAGGTGCTCATCCAGGCTCTCGTCATCTCCCGCCTGGACTACTGCAACTCCCTCCTTGCTGGTGCTCCGGCATCTGCCATCAGACCTCTGGAGCTTGTTCAGAAAGCTGCGGCTCGTCTGGTGTTCAACCGCCCCAAGTTCTCCCACACAACCATCCTTCTCCGTTCTCTACACTGGCTCCCCGTAGCGGCCCGCATCCAGTTCAAAACCCTGGTGTTAGCCTATAGGGCAGTGAAAGGAACAGCTCCTTCCTACCTCCGGGCTATGGTCGATGCCTACACCCCTGCCCGACCACTTCGGTCTGCCACCTCGGGGCGACTGATTGCCTCGTCACTCAAGGGTCCTTCTGGCCGATCCACACGGTCACGACTCTTTTCTGTTCTGGCCCCACAGTGGTGGAATGAACTCCCCACTGATGTTAGGACAGCAGAGTCACTGCCCATATTTCGCCGCAGGTTGAAAACCCACCTCTTCAGGAAACACTACCCTTCCTCTCTGCCTGACCTACTTGTTGTTAACTAGTTGTACGAACGCTTGTTTTCTATTGTTGTATTGTTTATTGGATCTTGTTTAGTCGATACACTTAATTGTTTTAGCTCATGCTCATTTGATTTAGCTATTTTGTCTCATCTGGTTAAGGAAATAGGTAGCTGATATATTGCACTTTTACCTTAGCGCTAGGTATACTCTTGGTTGCTTGTTTTTGCAGAAAATGCACTAAAGACTTCTGGTGATTAGTAGTTTTTGTTCCCTACCTATGTTGAATACACTTATTGTAAGTCGCTTTGGATAAAAGCGTCTGCTAAATGACTGTAATGTAATGTAATGTACTGTACCGTACTGTACCGTACCGTACTGTACTGTACTGTACCGTACTGTACCGTACTGTACTGTACCGTACCGTACTGTACTGTACTGTACTGTACTGTACTGTACTGTACTGTACTGTACTGTACTGTACTGTACTGTACTGTACTGTACCGGGACATGTTATGAGCATGTAGATCTGCTAATTTCTAAAAGTTTGAGTACTTATGCTGAACTAACACTGAATGATTTTCCTGTTAACAATGGAGTAACTGATTGTCTCCGTGTAGCGCAGTCAGTAGAGCTCTTGCCCTTGGACCGCAAGGTTGTTGTTTCAAACCCGGGTACAGACATCTCAGCTCGTCAGTCTTATTTGTGCATATTGTTCTTATTGCGCATTGTTCTTCTTCTATCTTGGTCCCGCTTTATCGCTGCTTGCAGCTATATTTTATATTATATCTATGTTGGTTTAGTCTATCTGCTATTGTGTTTCTAGTTTCACCCACATATTGAAGGTGGCACTTGTTACATGTAATTAGATAAACACAGTCACTAGTATTAGCCTCGTCACTGTCAAAACAGTAGCCGTGATCAACGCACAAAATGCAGCCTACTGAGATCTTGGTATGTCAGTAGACGGCTACTAAAGGTGATCTTGTCCCTTTCAGTGCATTGATAGCAATGGAACCGGGTGGTACATTTTAACAGCAATCTTTTGACCGGGTCATTGGTCAGTAGGAGAATCCTCCTTGAGTCTCTCCACCGGTAATTAAACGATTGGCTCAAGACAAAAACAAAAATAATCTCCATGAATTCAAGGCTTCGTGGGGTGTGTAATTGATATAAAATAAGTCATTTATCGGGTGAACTACTCTATTTAGCTCCATGAGTGCACCATTGCGATGATTCCTTGGCCTAGTGGTACAGTATGTGGTCTTTCATTGTGGAAGACCAGGGTTTAAATTGTGGGTAGTCATGCAAATTACTCCTTGGCTTTTTTATGTCTTCCATTCTAGTTCCCCTGCCCTCTCCCGGGATGCTTCAGGAAGTTGATGTGCCAGTCATGGGAAACAACCAGTGTGGCTGCGACTATGACAATACAGACTCAGACTTCTCTGACATCACAGACAACATGCTTTGTGCTGGCCGTGGAGGGAAGGGCGCGTGTCAGGTGACAGATGCTACTCTTTCTCTGTCTATTTCAGGACTTCTCAAAGTGGATACTGACGCAAGTCCAGGGCTGCTGCAGAATGCTTTGATAATATTTGGAATTTACAATATCACTTAAGTTTAATATATAGTAAAATGTCTCTTTTTGCATAAAAAACACAATTCAAAAATACATCTCTCTTCCTCAGGGAGACTCTGGCGGGCCACTGGTGACGTTGCACCAATCGGCAAACGGTACAAACTCCTGGGTCCTGTCTGGGGTTGCGAGCTTCAGTGCAGAGGCCTGTGGCGAGCTCGACCTCCCAGGAGTCTATACTCGCATTTCTCGTTTCCATAGCGTGATCGAGTTTCTCATCACCGATGACCCACCAGGCTTCATCACGTTCACCTCCCCCGGCCCCGACACTGATGAGGACTTTGAGTGTCCTCCACCACCAACAACACCCCCACCAACAACAACACCACCCCTAACAGCAACACCACCACCACACGTTACACCGTGTGAGAGTCTATTTTGTGGTGGGCCGAACACCATCCATTTCTCCTACTTCACTTATGTCTTAACTCTCGCATTGATGCTCTACAGCATGGCTGATTTTGCAAATTAAAACACATTCCCCGCCGATGACGTAAATTTACGTCAAAATAATCTGGGGAAAAGGGTCTGTCGCAAACTAGAGTATGAATAGGCCTTTAGACTATGCATGCACCTCATGGTACCATAGCACCAGGCTACTGCTTGACCTTCCATCTAGAACTCATTTAACCACTCCTCAGTTTGCTAGGGTGGGATGACTCCGAAGATAAGAGTACAAGAACTTGCAATGGGCCCGGTCTACAAGATACACTACACCTCATTGACACCCATGTACCTGTCTAACCACGCAGAGGGAGCTCCACAAATCACGCTCAACCCAGATTTGGCACGAACTAGGGTTTCAATTTGTTCTCCTGCTATGCCACATGCAACAATATGGAATGCCCTGAAGTGTGAATAACTAATCTCTTTCAAATCCACTCTAGAAGAGCACTTACAGCTGGCTGCCTCGGTGAAGTCAAAGCCCCTCCCCCCTTAAGCTGGTTACTAGAGATCTTTAAATGTTTTAACTTGTTTATAATTATGTTTTTGCATAGTAATGTATATCTGTCTAACATTAAATGTTTTCGATTGAGTGCAAAAGAAGGACCCCAATGGAAACAAGCCAATAGACTTTTAACAGACCTGTGATTGTCCATGAAAACTGTAAAAGTAATCAATAAAGAAAATCTGGAAACCTCTATTACATTGATTCTTACAGATTTGATATTGAGTTTCTAACTTTGTTTGATAGCAGAATATAATACTGCGGTTGCCATAGTATTGTACTACATTACATGAAACAAGTAAATGCCAATGTGTAGAAATAATGTTTATCCAATCCAACTTTATTTATACAGTTAGGCTTAAAAACATAATACAACACGTAATAGAAAATACGTAATACGTAATAATAATTAATTAATATGAATATAATACACATGCATCTAAAAGGTTTTTTTTTGTACTGTAAAGCAGCACACTAAGATATCACTGCAAAACAAGGCTGCCACATCATGGACACATGTAGCCTACTGTGGTAAGACAGAGACTGTCTTTCCCACTTTACCTTTATACCTGTTCAATTATGATACTCATGCTCA
Organism: Electrona antarctica; assembly: GCF_951216825.1. Classification (NCBI taxonomy): domain Eukaryota; kingdom Metazoa; phylum Chordata; class Actinopteri; order Myctophiformes; family Myctophidae; genus Electrona; species Electrona antarctica. Next base: position 20,242,992 of record NC_136802.1, read on the forward strand.
TGTTTACATTAGTTTCTGTTTACCATATAGGCCTACTAATTTCATGATGCAGCATATTCACCATTCCCATAGTAGGCTATTAACATATTCACCATAACCATTTGTTAAAGATCTCCATTACCTTTTGTCACAGCCCACATGGTCAGCATGCACCAAACACTGTTTGCTACAATGCTAGCTAAGCTATGTTGTTTTTACATTTTGACCCAGTTCAATACATTGTAATATTAATGTCATGTTCATTTAATTTTACAAACCCACAGACTTGCCATATCCTCTTCCTGGTCTGAGACAAGGAAGCTTTGAGAAGGAAGAGAAGTAAATGAGAGCTCATTGACCAGCTCATGAACATTATTTATGTATGACTGAGACCTTTTGTAAAGAAATCACTTCTGGAAAATAACAGAAGACATGTAACACATTATTGTCTGCTGTGTTGCTTTTCGATGTGTAAGCTACACTGTGTAATTGTTATAGAGGTATGGTATCTAAAGAGCACAAAGTACCTTTCTGAACGTACCAAGTATCGCAAGACTTCCCACCGTTTCCTGTCTGGCAGCCAAATATCGCGATACTTCGGAGCCAGAAACGATACCTGCTGCTGTTTAGATCCTCAGATACAATTATATACTGTGCACTCTGTGCACATCGAAAAGTAAGTGAAACAACCTGTGATATGTCTTCTTTTATATTCCTGAACCGATTATATGACAAAGGTCTCTTATTGTTCATAAATAATGTTTGTTATGAGCTGGTCCAGCTGGCTCCATTCACCTCCATGTATTCATTGGACTTCCGGTGTGAGTTTGGCTCCCATGAAAGTGTCCATGAAAGTGTCATGGCGCAGCCCAGTCACGTGACCACTTCTCTTCCTTCTCAAAGCTTCCTTGGTCTGAGCAAGGATAGTCTAAGAAGGATAAGACGCGAAGACCGTACGGGCGACGCCATGTTGCTTTGGAAGGAAAGAAACATGCGCAGTTGAGACCAAGGAAGCTGAACGCGGAAGTGTTGGCTGCATATAGCCCATTGCGCATGTTTCTTTCCTTCCAAAGCAACATGGCGTCGCCCGTACGGTCTTCGCGTCTTATCCTTCTTAGACTATCCTTGGGTCTGAGAGACTGAAAAGAGTACCACATGACCTCAGTGCTCCTTATGTGTGGGTATGGGACATACCACTTGCCAGGGGTGTGTGCATTCTTCTGTGTAATATCCTGCTAATTGACAGCTCGCCATGAAGTCTGGTGGAGCGTTAGACCGGGGTCTCCTCGCACATGCATGTTCCAATCATTTTCCACAAATCTTCATATTCTGGCTATTATAATAAATCACTTTCTGCAGTCTTACTGTACTTCCACCATGTACTGTAAGCATAACACTGCCTTATTACGCAATAACTCTGCTGGATAGTTCCTGAACTGGTGCAATTGATTGATTGATTGATTGAAGAATTTATTAACAGTTTGCAGAATTACAGTACATTTCAAGCACAAACTCAATACAAAGGCTGTTAACTGTGAGTGGACGACCCAATTAAGCATTACACTTGTTTCCAACAGGGTCCACCATGTTCAAATCATCAAAACATTTAGAGACGTACAAATAGACACTTCTATAGACAGAACAGGAATTCATCAAAAAGGAGGTAAAAAGGGAAAAGAAATATATACAGTGAGGGGAAAAAAGGGGGGGGGGCAATGTCATTATCATCATCGTTTTAGACCCCCCCTCCCCTTTTTTTCCCTTTTTTACCTGCACATCTTGCCTTCCCGACCTTAACAAGGATTTTCCAAACAGCGGATGAAAGGTTGACTCTGTCCGTTCGAATTAAAATAACAAGGATCTGTCAGCGGACGCGTCACTGCCTGTGATTTATAAATGGCTTCGAGTCCGCAGCAGCAGCGGATCTTCAAGGGATCAACAGCTGCAGAATATTTTATCACGTTCGCGCTAATGAAACAAAACACTACACGGTGGCGGTACAGGATTATTATTTCATGTCAAAACATTGAAGTATCAGAAGATGATGTTACCCACACACACGCACGCATGCACGCACGCACGCACGCACGCACGGACACACAGCCACTCGAGAGAACTGCTATTGTCACCATGTACTGTAGGCTAACATTACAGGTGACTGGCCACACTCATCCTGCAAACCAGCCTGTCAGCACCATGGACAGCGGCCGAAGCTATCAAAACTTATCTAACAGCCTGCCCTGACCTGGGCTCCAATTTCCACTCCCTGATGATGTCTCCAAACTATGTCAAACATGCAATAGCTACACAAAGATATCTTGCACTTTATGTCCATAAACATAACTATCAAGAAAAACACAGCTCATCATATACCTAAAGGTCCATTCAAACCTGAAGATGTATATTTGTTTCCAGTTGCCTCAATTGCTTCACTTTGGTCAGTGTTTGTAAAAACACCTGTTTTACCCGTTTTTTAAGCACTTACACAACTATGCACAAATAAGTTTAAGATTGCGCCAATTCAGTGTGTTACAATGAGCGATGGTAGTCGCACAACCAGTTTGGCAGCCATGGAGATGACCACACATTCTTAGCCAAATTCAAGTCGCTCGAGGGTAAGAGGGTACTAAAAGAGAGAGCTATTTAAGTGTGATCACCACCATCCAACACAATGCAAAAATGGCCCTCCATACTACACCCCTGCTTTGCTTGTTGGTCGTCTTGCTGTTCAAAGGTAAAGCTAAGCTTTTAAAACAAATGTTGTACTAAACTGATAACTTTGATTCTCTGAAAATAATGTGTAAATACAATTATAGGTATTATACTATTTTATACTATATAAACTACTGTTTTTGCTGTGCAATGTATAGGCTGCCATTAGTATTGTGTTTGAAATAAGGTACATGGAAATGCTCCATTAAAAAACTGCGTCTTCCTTTATTTGTCTTTCTTTGCTTTGAATTCCTGCAGGCTGTTACTCACAGAATGTGCCGTCTAGGTTTGGTAAGCATCCATGTTTATCTATTGTCTTCAAAGCACCATTATGTAGTTTGGGGTTTCAGTGGCCACTTTGGACAGAAATAACATGGCAGTCTTTTGACTTTTAATTACCCAAGAGTATCTGCATGCATGTCCGGCGAGGGCGCGCTGTGATTGGCCAGTCTTTGCTTTGGCAGGCAGTCCTGCCTGTGTGACTTTCTCTCTCTCTGGTTTTGATCTCTCTCTCTCTCTCTCTCTCTCTCTCTCTCTCTCTCCCAAAAATAAACCAAAATACCCCAAATTCATTTTTTCTTCTTTTTTGAATTGTGGCCGAGGGGGACCATGAAATTTGGTCTAGCCCAGGGGCCCTATACTACTATAAATCCGGCACTGATTGTTTTGGTGAGAACAGCACACATTTTCCACTAGCTCTACAAGCTCACAGCGCATCACACCGAAATGTGTGAGCTTGTAGAAAAAAATAACTCATACTAACTAACTTTTAAATACTTTGACGATGACTACTACTACTACTACTACTACTACTAATAATAATAATGTACAGGAATCTTGATCATCTTCAGTAATGAAATGAAATGAAATCTATATTTACCCAGGGTATCTGGGCTAAGCTCAAGAACTTGTTTCCAGCCAGGCCCTGCTCATAGAACACATTTCATCGTAGTGGTTGATGCCTTGTTCAAGGGCATTTCAGCGGTGGTAATTTTAACGTGTCGGACGGCTGGTTCGAACTGGGAACCTTCCGGTATCTAGACCGCGCCGCTATCCGTTCGGCCACCGCTGCCGCTGCCGCAGTACACATATGATGTGTGTGTTGTTTTGTTAGTGTGCGGCGAGACTGTAATGGAGAGAGGAGAAAACGATCTCAGAATCGTTGGCGGTCACGACGCCATGCCTGGCAGCTGGCCTTGGCAGGCCAGTATACACCACACCGTTTCGGGTCAATTCTGTGGAGGTTCCCTCATCAACTGTGAATGGGTCCTGTCCGCTGCGCACTGCTTCCCAAAGTGAGAAATGAATGTATTGGTGTCCGTATTGGTGGTGCAACAGTTAATCAAATTAATCAATTGTAATTGATTAAATATATTTTTTTCCCTTCTTTTTAGATAACTTAATGAAATAGATAAATAATAATCATAGATTAATTTAAAAAAGTATTGTAAGCATGTCCTTAAGTTAAAAAGTAAATAAAACATTGTAGTGCAACAAAATACAACATAGGATATATATATATTTTGAAATAGGATTTTTTTGATTTTCATGAGCTGTATCCCATAATCATCAAGAAATACCTTTTTTAATTATATTTGGGAAGAAAATTAACTTTTACACAATATTAATTTTTTTTGACACACACACACACACACACACACACACACACACACACACACACACACACACACACACACACACACACACACACACACACACACAGCGTGCGTGCGTGCGTGTAATGCCTGCGTGTATGTGTACATGTTGTAATCATACAAAAAAACATACAACTGTACCATTTTCAAAGTGTTAATAAATTATTGAATCGGTCAATCAATACCCCCACCCCCTCCCCACTCTCTTTTAGAGAGTATGAACATCAGCTGCCCGGTGTGACCGTCTTCTTGGGTCGCCACGCCCAGGGATTAGTGAACCCCAACGAGGTGAACCGAACGGTCACACAGATCGTCCGCCATCCTGACTTCGATCTGCTAGCGGACGGTGACAGCGACATCGTTCTGCTGATGCTCTCCAGCCCCGTCACATTCACTCCTTACATTCTGCCGGACTGTCTGGCGGCATCAGACAGCACCTTCCACGATGGAACCATGAGCTGGACGACTGGCTGGGGGATGACACACAATGACGACCCCGTTGACACTGGTGAGTAGGCCCGGATTGGACAGTCTGGCAATTCTGGCAAATGCCAGAAGGGCTGGGCAGTCATGGGGCCGGGGCTGAGCCAAAACAAAAATAAAAAGTAATAAAAAAGACAACCAGCCGTCTTTTGGCTGGTATAGACCAACGTTTTCAGACCGAAACATTTGCTAATTTTAACTCACTTTGAGCAGAGAGCACTTTATTATGAGCATCTAAAAATTAAATAAATTCCATTTTCTTTTTTTGTCCAGTTTTCATTTGTTTTTGAGACCACCACACCTGCGGTTAATCTGGAACAAAGGACAAAGAAAGGCGCAACAGTTTCCCCTGTACTTTGTCAATCAATTAAACACCACATGAAGCCTTGAATTCCTGGAGATTTGTTTGTTTTTGTTGCATTTCTGAGCCAATAATTTGAAGATCAAAAAGTATGCTGCGAAGGTTTCTACACAATGAGACCACAGCTCTTTGAGTCTCTTGCCAGAGTGCCGCCGGTCATCAAAATGATTGGCTCAGGACTGTGACAAAAACATAAACAAAAATGTCCATGAATGGTGTGTGTACAGTAATTGATAGAAAATAAGTATTTATTTGGGGGGTGAACTACTCCTTTTAGCTCCATGGGTGCAACATTGTGATGATTCCTTGGCCTGTGGTACAAAATGCTAGTAATAATTACTCAATTTCTTTGTATGTCTTCCATTAGTTCCCCTGCCCTTACCCTGGATCCTTCAGGAAGTCGATGTGGAGGTCGTGGGAAACAACCAGTGTGGCTGCGACTATGACAATACAGAGTTAATTGACATCACAGATGTGGTGGATTTTGAATCATATAGCATATTCATAGCATGGTTAGTCATAATTGTACATATAACTTTAACTTCTGCAAGCCATTTCTCCCTGCATCTCACTCCAGTGTCTCACCAAAGTGCCTAGAACTGAAGTCTATTTGCATATCAATTGTTCCACAGGCAGGAAGCCAATCTCGGGCTGAAAGACAGTCATTCCAAATTGTAGGGTTTACCATTTGACTTCTCAAGATAAATTCTTGGGGAGTGATCTTTGATCTGATATTATCTCAGGATGCTTTCAAAATAGACCACCTGGGGCTTTGGCCTTCCTGTTTGATAAGTGACAGAGGAGCCATTCTTTAGGGTAGGAGGCTACAGTTTGTCTCGCAAATTAAAACACATTCCTCGCCGATGACGTAAATTTACGTCAAAATAATCCAAGGGTCTGTCGCAAACTAGAGTATGAATAGGCCTTTAGACTATGCATGCACATCATGGTACCATAGCACCAGGCTACTGCTTGACCTTCCATCTAGAACTCATTTAACCACTCCTCAGTTTGCTAGGGTTTTTTTTTATTTTTGCATAGTAATGTATATTTGTCTAACATTAAATGTTTTCGATTGAGTGCAAAAGATCAAGGACCCCAATGGAAACAAGCCAATAGACTTTTAACAGACCTGTGATTGTCCATGCAAAAATCTGGAAACCTCTATTACATTGATTCTTACAGATTTGATATTGAGTTTCTAACTTTGTTTGATAGCAGAATATAATACTGCGGTTGCCATAGTATTGTACTACATTACATGAAACAAGTAAATGCCAATGTGTAGAAATAATGTTTATCCAATCCAACTTTATTTATACAGTTAGGCATAAAAACATAATACAATACGTAATAAAAAATACATAATACGTAATAATAATACAATACAATTAAACCGGAATACAAAATGAATCATGGTTTAAAAACTGGTACTATATGGCAGAGCACACAAGAATAAACACCAGACAAAAGAAAAAATATATAAGATGATAGCTAGGTTTGTGATTGATACCAGTATATAGAACTGCTGTTGCCATATGCTATTATATTCTATAGTAAATGATCAGTACAAATGTTTAGTTAGATGGCAGAATGTTTAGTACAGTGTTTCATACATTTCCATGTACTTGCACGTGGAATTTTTTATAGTTTTGCAATATAATACACATGCATCTAAAAGTTTGTTTTTGTACTGTAAAGCAGCACACTAAAATATCACTGCAAAACACATCAGTTGGACACATGTAGCCTACTGTGGTAAGACAGAGACTGCCTTTCCCACTTTACCTTTATACCTGTTCAATTATGATACTCATGCTCATGTTTACATTAGTTTCTGTTTACCATATAGGCCTACTTATTTCATGATGCAGCATATTCACCATTCCCATAGTAGGCTATTACAATATTCACCATAACCATTATTTTGTTAAAGATCTCCATTACCTTTTGTCACAGCCCACATGGTCAGCATGCACCAAACACTGTTTGCTACAATGCTAGCTAAGTAAGTAAGTAAGTAGCCTTGCCGAGCCATGAGGCCCATAGGGCAGGAGCCTATCTCCTGTTTCTGTAGCGTGAGGCAGCTTGATGTACAAGTACACCCCCTGGACATGACGCTAGTATGTCGCAGGGACTTACCCCCAATCCAACCCTTGATGCTGAGTGTCAAGCAGGGAGGCACTGGGTCCCATTTTTTAGAGTCTTTGGCATGACCCGGCCGGGGATCGAACCCCAACCTCCCAGTCTCAGGGCGGACACTCTAACCACAAGGCCACTGAGCTGGTACAATGCTAGCTAAGCTACGTTTTTAATCAGAGTATTTACATCTTGACCCAGTTCAATACATTGTATTAATTTTACAAACCCACATACTTGCCATATCCTCTTCCTGGTCTGAGACAAGGAAGCTTTGAGAAGGAAGAGAAGTAAATGAGAGCTCATTGACCAGCTCATGAACATTATTTATGTATGACTGAGACCTTTTGTAAAGTAATCACTTCTGGAAAATAACAGAAGACATGTAACACACAATTATTGTCTGCTGTGTTGCTTTTCGATGTGTACACTGTGTAATTGTTATAGAGGTATGGTATCTAAAGAGCACAAAGTACCTTTCTGAACGTACCAAGTATCGCGAGACCGTTTCCTTTTGGCTGCCGTCTGGCAGCCAAATCTCGCGATACTTCGGAGCCAGAAACGATACCTGCTGCTGTTTAGATCCTCAGATAAAATTATATACTGTGCACTCTGTGCACATCGAAAAGTAAGTGATTAGAAAACAACCTGTGATATGTCTTCTTTTATATTCCTGAACCGATTATATGACAAAGGTCTCAATTGTTCATAAATAATGTTTGTTATGAGCTGGTCCAGCTGGCTCCATTCACCTCCATGTATTCATTGGACTTCCGGTGTGAGTTTGGCTCCCATGAAAGTGTCCATGAAAGTGTCATGGCGCCCAGTCACGTGACCACTTCTCTTCCTTCTCAAAGCTTCCTTGGTCTGAGAGACTGAAAAGAGTACCACATGACCTCAGTGCTCCTTATGGGTGGGTATGGGACATACCACTTGCCAGGGGTGTGTGCATTCTTCTGTGTAATATCCTGCTAATTGACAGCTCGCCATGAAGTCCGGTGGAGCGTTAGACCGGGGTCTCCTCGCACATGCATGTTCCAATCATTTTCCACAAATCTTCATATTCTGGCTATTATAATAAATCACTTTCTGCAGTCTTACTGTACTTCCACCATGTACTGTAAGCATAACACTGCCTTATTACGCAATACCTCTGCTGGATAGTTCCTGAACTGGTGCAATGTCATTATCATCATCGTTTTAGACCCCCCCTTCCCCTTTTTTTTTTCTTTTTTACCTGCTTTAACCTGCCTAACCGCTCCAATCCACAGCAATGTGTGCCCTGTATGTCTCCATGTATGTCTCCATGTATGTATGTCCACTTCAGTATGGCAACACACAGACACACACACCCATTGACCACTGCAGCAGCAATCTTTCTACAGTGCAGTACAGTACACCCATTGACCACTGCAGCAATGTCAGTTCAGTGCAGTACAGTACAGTACAGTACAGTACAGTACAGTACAGTACAGTACAGTACAGTACAGTACAGTACAGTACAGTACATCTTGCCTTCCCGACCTTAACAAGGATTTTCCAAACAGCGGATGAAAGGTTGACTCTGTCCATTCGAATGAAAATACCAAGGATCTGTCAGCGGACGCGTCACTGCCTGTGATTTATAAATGGCTTCGAGTCTGTGTTACTTCCGTGTTGCGTAGCATAACAGTGACATCACTGTCCAATCCTTGGTATCTTTACCATGTGCTCAGCGGGCAGCAGCAGCGGATCTTCAAGGGATCAACAGCTGCAGCCTATTGTATCACGTTCGCGCTAATGAAACAAAACACTACACGGTGACGGTACAGGATTATTATTTCATGTCAAAACATTGAAGTATCAGAAGATGATGTTACCCACACACACACGCACGCATGCATATCAACACTTATCTAACAGCCTGCCCTGACCTGGGCTCCAACTTCCACTCCCTGATGATGTCTCCAAACTATGTCAAACATGCAATAGCTACACAAAGATATCTTGCACTTTATGTCCATAAACATAACCATCAAGAAAAACACAGCTCATCATATACCTAAAGGTCCATTCAAACCTGAAGATGTATATTTGTTTCCAGTCGCCTCAATTGCTTCACTTTGGTCAGTGTTTGTAAAAAGGTACAGATCATTCAAGATCTGTACCTCTCTTCCCCCTCCCTCGAGTGGTGGATTATATTATTACTATAGAATTGATATAGCAGATATAAAAAGTACACAGTAATTTAACTTAAATTGGGAGTGTAACCAAATCGACCCATTTTGTATCTCGAAACACCTATCAAGCTGGAAAACACCTAAGACAGCTCAGTTCAATATATTTGACATAATTCCTGCTACTACCGTATATGATTTATGAGCAGCAAAACTTTTTCCGATGACTTTGCAAAGGGATTGTATATTGTTTATTCCATCTTTGCTGAGTCCCGGCGGTTAGTTCAGTTGGAGCTGTATGAATAAAACCAAACAGCCAAAACATTTCCGGGACTCTGGAAAACAACCCTGATTGGCTGTCAGGACGAGATGGGTGGAGTTGGGGGCAGCGAAGGTCTCTTCACTTCGATCGCATCGTTCTCCCATGCTGCTCCTTAAATAAGTTTGTATCAACTTGAGCTTGGAGAATTAGCGCTCTTCGCTCTGCAGTCGCGACAGTGACAGGCATGGTGATAATGATAACACTAATGCAGTGCAAACATCAGTAAAATGCTGACATGGTGCTGTTTTCCACAATTACTCTCTAGCCAGATCCTTCACAGTTGTCTCTTTTGCTATTTCAGACTTAAAGCAGGCTCTGAATGCAAGGAGTTGATCAGGGAACCTTAAGGATAAATTACTTCACACATTCTGTGACACACTTCGGTATGAGTTCGAGTTGATGGAGTCTGTGTTTCACTGCTGCGGTCGGCAGAGGTGCTCTTGAGCACACGCTGCTAATAAAATTACAATTGATTTGTAGTTGTATAGTACTGCACTGGTGACAAGGTGGTTAAGGTCCATGGTCAACTTCTGTCGATCTGCGTGCTGATCTGTGCAAGCATACGGGTAGGGGATGAGTCTTTGCTGATCATCACATTACACCTATCCATACTATGGGTGTAATGTGATGATCAAACCAAAGTCTATTGTCCAGAGGGAGTCCAAGATATGTGAAACTATCAACCTGTTCTACTGTTTTACCCGTTTTTTAAGCACTTACACAACTATGCACAAATAAGTTTAGTGTGTTACAATGAGCGATGGTGGTCGCACAACCAGTTTGCCAGCCATGGAGATGACCACACATTCTTAGCCAAATTCAAGTCGCTCGAGGGTAAGAATGCGTTCTACTATGCAGCCAAAACACAGTGTAATCTACTACATAATCAGTCCTGACCTTTTGAAATGTCCCATTAAAGTTAAAAAACCACTCAACAGTCCGAGGAAGTGACCAAATACAATGACTGAATAGAGGCGAATGGATGCAAGGTGCAACTGTGTGGGTGGAGTTAAGCCAAAAGAGAGAGCTATTTAAGGGTGATGACCACCTGCATCCAACACAATGCAAAAATGGCCCTCCATAGTAGACCCCGGCTTTGCTTGTTGGTCGTCGTGCTGTCGTTGGTCGTCCTGCTGTTCAAAGGTAAAGCTACTAAACTGATAACTTTGATTCTCTGAAAATAACAAAAATAATGTGTAAATACAATTATAGGTTTTATACTATTTTATACTATATAAACTACTGTTTTTGCTGTGCAATGTATAGTATTGTGTTTGAAACATGTTACTTTGTTTATTTGGACACCTTTTTTGTATGCATTTGTGTGTGTGTGTGTGTGTGTGTGTGTGTGTGTGTGTGTGTGTGTGTGTGTGTGTGTGTGTGTGTGTGTGTGTGTGTGTGTGTGTGTGTGTTAAATAAATGACATACTGTATGCCATTAGTGGACATTATTGTAGTTTGTGAAGACACACAGTTACTCACACATAGCCTACGGTACATAAGGTACATGGAAATGCTCCATTAAAAAACTGCGTCTTCCTTTATTGTCTTTCTTTGCTTTGAATTCCAGGCTGTTACTCACAGAATGTGCCGTCTAGGTTTGGTAAGCATCCATGTTTATCTATTGTCTTCAAAGCACCATTATGTAGTTTGGGGTTTCAGTGGCCACTTTGGACAGAAATAACATGGCAGTCTTTTGACTTTTAACTACCCAAGAGTATCTGCATGCATGTCCGGCGAGGGCGCGCTGTGATTGGCCAGTCTTTGCTTTGGCTGGCAGTCCTGCCTGTGTGACTTTCTCTCTCTCTGGTTTTGATCTCTCTCTCTCTCTCTCTCCTCCAAAATACCCCAAATTAATTTTTTCTTCTTTTTTTAATTTGGCCGAGGGGGACCATGAAATTTGGTCTAGCCCAGGGGCCCTATACTACTATAAATCCGGCACCGATTGTTTTGGTGAGAACAGCACACATTTTCCACTAGCTCTATACAAGCTCACAGCCCATCACACCGAAATGTGTTGTGAGCTTGTAGAAAAAAAGAACTCATACTAACTAACTTTTAAATACTTTGACGATGACTACTACTACTAATAATAATAATAATAATAATGTACAGGAATCTTGATCATCTTCAGTACACATATGATGAGTGTGTTGTTTTGTTAGTGTGCGGCGAGACTGTAATGGAGAGAGGAGAAAACGATCTCAGAATCGTTGGAGGTCACGACGCCATGCCTGGCAGCTGGCCTTGGCAGGCCAGTATACACCACACCGCTTCGGGTCATTTCTGTGGAGGTTCCCTCATCAACTGTGAATGGGTCCTGTCCGCTGCGCACTGCTTCCCAAAGTGAGAAATGAATGTATTGGTGTCCGTATTGGTGGTGCAACAGTTAATCAAATTAATCAATTGTAATAATAATCATAGATTAATTTAAAAAAGTATTGTGAGCATGTCCTTAAGTTAAAAAGTAAATAATAAAACATTGTAGTGCAACATTGTAGTGCAACGGTATATATATATATATATATATATATATATATAAAAAATATATTATATTATTATTCATTCTCAATTCATTGTGCATAAAGTGAAGTATTTAATCTTGATGATTATGGCATACAGCTCATGAAAATCAAAAAAATCCTATTTCAAAATATTAGAATATTTTACGAGACCACTAAAAGAAATGTTTTTTTAAACGAGAAATGTCGACCATCTGTCAAGTATATTAATGTATGCAGTCAATACTTGTTCTGGGCTACATTTGAACAAATTATTTCATCAATGGGGCATGGCATGGATGTGATCAGCCTTTGTCACTGTTGAGGTGTTATGGAAGCCCAGGTTTGCTTTGATAAAAGCCGTAAATTTATTTGTATTGTTGAATCCACTGTCTCACACCTTCTTGACAATACAACCTATATTCTCTGTGGGGTTCAGGTCAGGCCAGTTGGCTGGTCAGTTAAGCACAGTAATACCATGGTCAGTAGTAAGTACACCAATTACTAGTAGTTTTGGCTCTGGGCAGGTTGCTGGAAAAGGAAGATCAGCATCAACATAAAGCTTGTCAATGTACGGAGGCACATAGTGCTGTAAAATATCATAATAGATGGTTGTGTTGAGACTCTGGACTTGACAAAACACAGAGATGATTTAGGCCATGTTATCTGCATGGTGTTGGTCCACCGACAGTGTAAACATAACAATGGTTTCAACACACCCATCTTTTTAGAGTACATTGTGCTTCGGTATGTTGACAAGCTTCATGGAGATGCTAATATTCCTTTCCAGCTCGATTTGTCACCTGCCCACAGTGCCAAAACTACTAGTAACTGGTGTACTGACCATGGTATTGATGTGCAAGCGAACTGGACTGACCTGAACCCCACAGAGAATATAGGTTGTATTGTCAAGAGGAAGGTGTGAGACAGTAGATTCAACAATACAAATTAATTTACGGCTGTTATCAAAGCAAACCTGTGCTTCCATTACACCTCAAAAGTGAACAAAGGCTGATCACGAATATTCTAATATTTTGAATTTTTTGATTTTCATGAGCTGTATGCCATAATCATCAAGAAATACTTCACTTTTTTAAATTATATTTGGGAAGAAAATGAACTTTTACACAATATTCTAATTTTTTGACACACACACAACACAGCGTGTGTGCGTGTAACGCCTGCGTGTATTCCTGTGTAAATGTTTTAATCAGAATGCTTCTCAACATTGATTGTTCATCACAATAGAAACAAGCCCTCAAGGCTTTTTGTGTTAGCATTATTGTATGATCATACAACTGTACCATTTTCAAAGTGTTAATAAATTATTGAATCGGTCAATCAATACCCCCACCCCCTCCCCACTCTCTTTCAGAGAGTATGAACATCAGCTGCCCGGTGTGACCGTCTTCTTGGGTCGCCACGCCCAGGGATTAGTGAACCCCAACGAGGTGAACCGAACGGTCACACAGATCGTCCGCCATCCTGACTTCGATCTGCTAGCGGACGGTGACAGCGACATCGTTCTGCTGAAGCTCTCCAGCCCCGTCACATTCACTCCTTACATTCTGCCGGTCTGTCTGGCGGCATCAAACAGCACCTTCCACGATGGAACCATGAGCTGGACGGCTGGCTGGGGGATGACACACAATGACGACCCCGTTGACACTGGTGAGTAGGCCCGGATTGGACAGTCTGGCAATTCTGGCAAATGCCAGAAGTTTCCCCTGTACTTTGTCAATCAATTAAACACCTCATGAAGCCTTGAATTCCTGGAGATTTGTTTGTTTTTGTTGCATTTCTGAGCCAATAATTTGAAGATCAAAAAGTATGCTGCGAAGGTTTCTACACAATGAGACCACAGCTCTTTGAGTCTCTTGCCAGAGTGCCGCCAGTCATCAAAATGATTGGCTCAGGACTGTGACAAAAACATAAACAAAAATGTCCATGAATTCAAGGCTTCATGGTGTGTGTACAGCAATTGATAGAAAATAAGTATTTCTTTCGGGGGTGAACTACTCCTTTTAGCTCCATGGGTGCAATTACATTGTGATGATTCCTTGGCCTGTGGTACAAAATGCTAGTAATAATTACGCAATTTCTTTGTATGTCTTCCATTAGTTCCCCTGCCCTTACCCCGGATCCTTCAGGAAGCCGATGTGGAGGTCGTGGGAAACAACCAGTGTGGCTGCGACTATGACAATACAGAGTTAATTGACATCACAGACAACATGCTTTGTGCCGGCCGTGGAGGGAAGGGCCCGCGTCAGGTGACAGATGATACTCTTTAGCATGTATCTCTCTCTCTCTCTCTCTCTCTCTCTCTCTCTCTCTCTCTCTCTCCTCTCTCTCTCTCTCTCTCTCTCTCTCCTCTCTCTCTCTCTCTCTCTCTCTCTCTCTCTCTCTCTCTCTCTCTCTCTCTCTCTCTCTCTCTCTCTCTCTCTCTCTCTCTCTCTCTCTCTCTCTCTCTCTCTCTCTCTCTCTCTCTCTCTCTCTCTCTCTCTCTCTCTCTCTCTCTCTCTCTCTCTCTCTCTCTCTCTCTCTCTCTCTCTCTCTCTCTCTCTCTCTCTGCCAGCTATCCCACCAGCTAACCATTTCCCAACAAACTCCACAGAGAAGGTGTTGTCTTTATGTAGTTTACTGGTCAATTTGTGAAACTGTAAGAAACAAAATACAAACATTTCCAAATTACTGTTACAATACAGAAAGCATGTGACAAACAGCTTGTAAAACACATGTGTACATGCAAACAACACGAAACAACACGAAATAACCTGCCATGATGCCATCATAAAATCTGATTGGTGATTGCTCACAGACATTGCTTTAGCCCAAGAGAGGTGGAGAGGTGTACACAAACAGCAGTACACTGGAGCTGAAGACATTTGACTGACTGCAGGCAGCACAGCTGTAATATATATTGAATCTAATTGCAAGCACAAGGCAATCAAAGAAACCCTGGGGTACCACAGGGTGGTGCTGTTTCACAGATTAAATTAAACACGACCACTACACTGTGGGGGCAAAACAATAACTCTTCAATTCAGAGCAGACAGATAAAAAAAAATAAAAAAAACACAATTAAATAAATACATTCCACTTCCTCAGGGAGACGCTGGCAGGCCATTGGTGACGCTGCACCGATCACTGAACGGTACAAGGCGCTGGGTCCTGTCTGGGGTTGCGAGCTTCGGGACGGGCTCTAACGAGCCCGACTTACCAGGAGTGTATACTCGCGTTTCTCGCTTCCAACGCGGGATCAAGTTACTCATCACCGATGACCCACCAGGCTTCATCACGTTTACCTCCCCTGGCCCCGACTTTGATGAGGACTTTGAGTGTCCTCCACCACCAACACCAACATCCGTTAAATCATGTGACAGTGACAGCGAGAGTCTCTTTTGTGGCGGCCAGAACACCATACATTTCTCCTACTTCACGTTATGTCACGTTTGTGTCATTTATTTAATTTATTATGTATTTTCTTTTGTTTATCCATTTGGCCTTTTTAAACCTTAGGCTAGTTGTACTGCTACATTTTTTAAATGTCAATAAAATATGAAATCAATCAATTGAATTGGTATATGTATTGTGTATGTGTTTTTTGTCCTTTATTTTGTGTTTTTGTTTTGTATAAAAGGTTATTTGTAATAACTTAAAAGAAAGGGCCTTTCTGTGTGGAGTTTGCTTGTTTTCCCCATGTCCCCTAGGGTAGGTAGGGTATACCCTCACAAAATAAACATGCAGTAATCCTGGCCTATACTGACTCCCCCTGACCAGCCGGGGTAGGAATAGAGTGTAGGGTAGACTATAAGCCTCGGAAGCCCAGACATAGTAGACTATAGAACTTCATACAATATAGGTAGGCCTATAGAACTTTGGTGTGACCGTGCTCTTTTGCATGAAAAAAGCCTACTATCAGGATAGACTCACAATGTTGCATTTTGCACCGTTGCTTTTAAAACAATCAGTGGTGGTAGAAGTACTATATATAAACACGCACGCACGCACGCACGCACGCACGCACGCGCGCGCGCGCGCGCGCACGCACGCACGCACGCACGCACGCACGCACGCACGCACGCACGCACGCACGCACGCACGCACGCACACACACACACACACACACACACACACACACACACACACACACACACACACACACACACACACACACACACACACACACACACACACACACACACACACACACACACACACACACACACACACACACACACACACACACACACACACACACACACACACACACACACACCGGTATATATATATTTTACTTAAGTGAAACTATCAATACCACCATAGTATGTCCCCTAGGGTAGGTATCCTCACAAAAACATGCAGTAATCCTGGTCTCTAAACTACCTCTCCCTGGAAGAAGCGGCTTCCAGGGAAGAAGCGGTTTGGACTCCTCATGCATATAGAAGGAAACAGGAGAAGAGAAATTAACATTTTCATGCTAGATCTTTCTGAACCAACTGCATAATCGAGAAAAGGTGAACTGATCGAGTCAAGAAAATTGAGAGAGGAATGAAAGATATACACAAATACTGTATATAAAAACAAGTCAATTTATTTGCTTCTCAAAAAGTTTCACAGGCCAACATTTAACAAAGAAAAACAAAACAACACCTGCAAACGCTGACCTCCAGCTGACAAAGAAAAACTGGAAATACTGCATTGTGGGTGTATGTTACCACTAACAGGTTGCATCCAATAACATCCATGTCTGTCCAGAATCATATGTATGGAGACTCAGTCACTCAAGTAAAAAAAGGAGTACTCTTTCCACCACTGAAAACACAGAAGCCATCAGCCCCATAAAATGTATGAACAAGCATGCCATTCCATCTCAAGCTCTGGGTGTGACGGGAATGTGACCAGTTGAGGATGTCACTGAAGATTGCTCTTCAGTGACATAGTACACATGGACACAGTACACTCACATTATTTACTTATGTAAAAGTATCAATGCCACAATAAGACATACAATTAAAAGTCCAGTATTAAAAATTGAATTGAGTAAAAGTACAAAAGTATGTTGGCATCAAAATGTACCTAAAGTAGAATGTATATTATATGCAGAGGTCTTTTAAAAATAGCAGATCTACAAGCCAACAGTGTGTTACATCGCAATGCATTGTGAGCTTGTAGATCTGCTATTTTCAAATGGCCAAAATGTGTAAGCCTACATGGCAAAATCTACAAAGTAACTACTAACTAGTAATGTTTTCAAATAAATGTAGTGGAGTAAAGGTATAATACTGGCCTCTGAGATGTAGTGGAGAGTACAGTAAAGGTACTGAAACTTGGAAATGCTCTAGTACTAAAAGGCTTTCTTACCTTTCTTTGTAGTTGTTACGTCCCCACCAAAGAGGTCCAGGTGTTATTTTGTGCAAAAGCTCCTTATTGGCTATTTCCCCTACCATAAGCCCTACATGAATTGCATTGAATTGAATGGGGCTATGGGGTGTTGTGCTAATTCGCTTATTTCCATCGCTCACAATTATCATTTTTTTGTATATATCCTCTCTTCATAATGTAAATAATATCCCAAGCGGCACACTTTACTACTTATTTCGATGGAAATAAGCGAATTAGCACAACACCCCATAGCCCCATTCAATTCCCATTCCATTCCATTCAATGCAATTCATTGAGGGCTTATGGTAGGGGAAATAGCCAATAAGGAGTTTTTGCACAAAAAAACACCTGGACCTCTTTGGTGGGGACGTAACGACTACAAAGAAAGGTAAGAAAGCCTTCTAGCATGGAATTCTCCTTTAAGTGAAAATACCTCAAAATTGTACGTAAGTACAGTACTTGAGTAAATGTTTAGAGAGGTACAATCGAGACACACTTCAATAAAACTGAGCAAGGATACATTCATACATCAATCATATCCTGGGATCACTGAATATGTGAAAGGTGATTATTTCCCATGAAGGCTCAAATTACATGATATTTCTAATATAAACATAATTAATTTGTTCCCATTTGCCCATCTCCCATTGTTGTGTCATTTTATTGCCTTCACATTATTTAGCAGCACATAATGCCAGGGAGTGTGAGAAAATGCTCTTGTTTGATGTGACCAAAGAAGTCAAATCAGTCCAATAGTGGTCTCTCTAGAAACTGTCATTTTTGTTTGTTTGTCTGCCACGGAGATGAACACATTCGACTAATTCAAGTAATTCGAGGGTAAGAATGCATTTTACTTAAAAGTCCAAGGTAGTGACCAAACAGAATGGCCGGAGGCAAAGGATGCAAGGTGAAACTGCAATGTGGGTGGAGCTAAGCAGAAAGACAGAGGTATTTAATGTCGATGACTTACCTGCAGCCAAGTGACACAAAGCAAACATGACGCTCCATCCTAGACCACTACAGGGGCTATGCCTGCTGTTGGTCGTCCTGCTGTTCAACGGTAAGGCTAAGCTGTCCTAGGTACTATATAAAATGATAGGTGTTATTCTATTTGCCAATATAAACTACTGATTTTGCCGTAAAGTATTAAACCATTAGTGTCTTTGAACATTTAAATGATAAATTGTGAATTGTACGGTTTGTTTATTTGGACTGATATGTGTGTGTATACAGTATACACGTATACGTATGTACCCGATTCATTCAAGCAATGATCAGTGTGGCCACGTTATTGTTAGCGGCATTGCTATATCAGGATAAATATGCATTTTTCTAGTACCTTTTACTGAACTTATTAGTGAACTTATGTGTTCAGCATAATGTTAAGACCATAATGTTAGGGCACTGTGTGTACGGCACTTTGGTTCAGCACTGTTATTGTCTCCACCAGGCCGAAGGCATGGGGAGAGAGTATGTTTTGCACTCCGTCCGTGTGTCCTTCCTTCCTTCCGTCCGTCCTTCCGTCCGTCCGTTAACAGCTAATCTCCGGCACCGTTGGCCCGATCCATGCCAAACTGTGCACACACACTCCCTGGATGCCAACGACAAACCTCTGCCCCAAATATTCTTCAATGGCCTGTTATAGCGCCACCATGAGGCCGATTTAGGAAAAACACATTTCTGTAGATAACTCGTACACATTTTATCCATACATCACACAATTCGGTATACACTATCTCCATAGTCATGTGATCCATAAATTTCCATAAATTTATACACGCACATTTCCACTAGGCCGAGGACGACATGCCACTATTTCTTTCCCAAATCAGCCTCACGGTGGCGCTATAACAGGCCAATTCCTGTTTTTACCTATAACTGCATCGACAACTTATGTATACGCACTCCCTAGAGGCCATGGAAAAACATTTTCCCTGCATCCCTCCACATCTGCCGGTTATAGCGCCACCATGAGGCTGATTTCTGCAAAACACATTGTTTATGTTAGTCGCACAGATTTCATCCAAAGCTCACGCAAATCGGTACACATGATCTCTGTAGTCATGTGATCAAGACGAGCCTGTTGGATTTCTCAGATTCTACACTGATTAGCTAAGATTGCCTTCCAAAGTTTTCAGGAGTAGCCCGTTTTGTACAAAATGCTGCACATGTCCTGCTCATCCAGAATTCTATCCTCAGAGATGCTGAGTGATCTGGCTCTGCATTTCCTCAACAAAATGAAGAAAATTGTCGCAAGAAACAAACAAACATGTTTATATTACTCCTAAACATTTTGCCAAACATCACACCCACTCCTATCCTCCTGGTGGAGACCTGTGCCCAGAAGGGCACTTTTTCTAGTTTAAAATGTGCTTTATAGAGTCCTGACGTCACTCGCTCATCCCCTGGTTCACAGAAGTTTTTCTCTATGGAGAATAACATGGGGTCATCTTAAAATCATCTCGTATAAGCACTGTGGTCAAAAAATAAACAAACTGTCTTGGCGATATTGTCGGGGAGGTGTCTCTGTATCGTTTACGACAGTCAGTCACTCATATGATAGTCTGTTTCTAGGGAAAATGTAACTAATTCGGCAGCAGTAACATCAGCGTTTTCTCACAGTCAGTTGATTCTTCATATCCATAATTATGAGTGAAACAGCCAGGATGATTTGTTTATTTTTCAAACACAAGCTGAATCAAATAAAAGGAAAAAAGCAGGCTCATAATAAGCCTATCTCACAGAATTTCCCCGCCCCCCCTAAATACGCCCCCTTTCGGGGTTAGTGGTGATAGCGTGAAGTCACTCCATAGACGCTACATGTTAACAGAGGTAATTTAAGAAGTCTACAACTTTTGTTTTCTCAAGGTAAGGTTTGTTCTATCTGTTCGACCTGATTTACCATCTTGTTTGCTTCATAATAATATTGGTCTGTCACATTTTTACATTAGAAAATGTACTTAGATTCTCCAGAGAAAAAAAACGTGTAAATGCTCATGTTAAAGACACCACTATTTACCGGAAGTGGGCGTGGAAAGCGGGCTGTGAGATAGGCCTATAGTTTTGCAATTTCACAGTGATCATTAATTAGCCTGGCAAACCAGACAAATCTGCCAGTACAGGGCAAAAAATAGACAGTGATAGTAGTCTGCATTTCATGCCATGGCTAATAATTCATATTCTTCAAATGCATATGGTCTCATTAAGAGTTGATAGATGCCTGCTGTATGTGCACATACTGTATGCACAGAAATACTCAACATTAAACGTTGCTGTGGTGCACAGAACACATAGCCCAATGACTTCTTTCTTTGCTTTGAATTGCAGGCTCTTATGCACAACTCTCTGGTAAGTATCCAGGTTGAACTGCACTGTTTGTCTTTAAGTTCAAAACTTGAGTTACTAGTTACTTTGTAGATTCTGATTATTATTATATAACACACTAACCACTTCAGCCCTGTATATATTTTGGCCATTCATTTGAAAGTATATGAAAGTATATACTGTATGTGTGTGTGTGTGTGTGTGTGTGTGTGTGTGTGTGCGTGTGTTCAAGAGTTATAAGCCAAAACGTAAAGTGGGCTGTTATAGCGCCACCATGAGGCCGACCGATAGCATTATACGTTGATTAATTTTAGTAATTATTATGAACCTACCCTCCAAGTTTTGTAACTATAGTGCTTACAGTCTCTGAGGAAAAAATACTTGAATGTGAGAAAATGCGAAAAATCGCATTTTCCCATTCATGTCAATGGGGAAATTTAATTCACTAATAAATTAATATCAATTAAACTATATAACATTTCTCTTAAAAAAATACAAGCACATCCTTCCCGATGAAGCCGGTCAATTTGACATATGGCTCAAGTGCGTACAGTCAAAACTGTGGAGGAGTAGCACATCAAAAAAAGACTACTCCAGTAAAATAATAAAGTGTTCCAATTTCAATAGTCTGGTTGCCCTTTGGGCAACCACACTAATAATAGTAATGTACAGGAATCTTGATCATATTCAGTACACACAACACAAACACAACAACACATGATGCGTGTGTTGTTTCGTTAAGTGTGTGGCCAGGCTCCCATGAACAGCAGAGGCATCATCGAAACCAAAATCATTGGCGGTCACGACGCCATGCCTGGCAGCTGGCCTTGGCTGGCCAGTATACACCATAATGTTTTGGGCCATTTCTGTGGAGGTTCCCTCATCAACAGAGAATGGGTGCTGTCCGCTGCCCACTGCTTCCTAAGGTGAATGATGATGAATGCATCGTTGGTGTCCATATCACCATATGAGTGTTCATATACCTATGTTGTCTGTGTGGTTGTGCATGTGTGCGTAATGTGCCGTATACATGTTTTAAATTATCAGAATGCTTCTCAACATTTCACGATTTTGCCCCTTACTCTCCATCAGCTCTGGTGACCTGTCTGACATGGTAATTTCCATTTGCCGGTGACATTGGTGAGTAATTTTGGAACTGTGAGCTTTGTCACTGGCTGGGGGAACGCAGATTAAACTTAACTTAAACTTAACTTAAACAATGGCGAAAAAATGAAAAACTATGATGACTAAAACTAAGACTAAATTGACAGAAATGTTGTCTTTTGCGTGGGTGGGAGACTGGGGTTTGAGTCATGGCAAGGATATATGGATAAATGGATTGCAATTGTTTCCACCCTGTTCCGCAGTTGTCATGAACTTGGCTCCAACATGAAAAAGGTGGGAGAATTTTGTCTTTTTTTAAGATAAAAAAGACAGAAGCTATACATAATATACAACTAGTGATCAGTGGTATCAGTAATGTATGGCAATGTGTAAAAATGCAGTGTATGGCTTTATGTGCAACTTTGTTAAAAACAAACCAAAGCAAACAATGTTTCCTGTGTTGGAGACATGGAGACAATGGCTTTGGCCGGCCTGCTTAAATACTCCAGGGACGAGTGGAGTCAGGTGTGCCTCGTCCCATATAGGCACATCCCTAGCAGGCTGGCCTTCTTCCCTTACACAGAACAGAAACACACACAAACTCACTCCAAACTCCTCCATATCGCACAATGCAATTTGTGAGATTGTCAATTTGTCCATAGTCTCTATTGAACAAAGCATTTAGAGAATGACTTGTGAAGCTAGCCATGAAGTGTACACTCCAGAGACATGTCATTCATGCAAATTTAGTTATATTGTAATGCAAGGAATTATTATTCTCACCACAAATCTCATTCTCATATTGGACATTTTTTGCACAATTAAAAACAAACAAAACACTAAACAATACAGTTTGCAAGGTTTTCTTTCCCACCACACCAACTTTTTAAGTCTATCTATGCGGACGGATTCTGTCTATGCTATTCAATGCTCCGTTACCATTGAAAAGCATTGGCAGAATTAGAATTAAAGTTGGGTGCACGGTCCTTAAGTCGGCCCAGTACAGCACCAACACCAAACTTAGACTGTACCAGAGCTGTGTCCTGTCTACCCTGCTATACTAGGGTTACCATATTCTGAATGACCAAAAAGAGGACACATGCGCGCGTGCGCGTGCATGTGCACGTGCGCGTCGTGCGTTCGCGGTTCTGTTTGGGTTAGGGTTAAAATAATCTATAACATGTCAAAATAATCTATAACAAAAACAAATGGTATGCTCCTAAATTTAATCAAATATGCTCTATATTACAGTGGCTCTCAAAGGTGTGATCCAGGGACCCTCATGGTTCCTTGAAGGGGTTCCAATTGGACCCATTATAGGTCTAACTCTGAGAGTGTAACACATGGACCCAAATGGACCCTTACAGGTCTGTAACTCTGATAGTGTACAAATGGAACCAAATGGACCCTTACAGGTCTGTAACTCTGAGAGTGTACAAATGGAACCAAATGGACCCTTTAATTAGTTGAATAACTTTTAACTCTGATACTGTACAAATGGAATCTGGAATGGAGTTTTACTCTCAGTTATGGGGGTCCTTGAAATTAAAAGGTTTGAGAACCTGTATGCAATGGCTTCTCTTATAAAAAGAGAGACCAGCCTATTCTCCAAACCATCATATTATCTTATGCTTTGCTTGGTTGTACAAAATAATATTGGGTCAATTTAATTTGCAGAAGGACTCACCTCGCGCACAGCTGCCTTGTCTGTGTTGTTGACATGGGCTTGCAGGAAAACTTTTATTTGTGACAGACACATAGTTCCTTTGCAGACAATACAATCTGCTTCTCATTGGTCAGTCACATAGGTAAGAAAACAGTAGCATACTTTTTCTGCATGTCAATGATGAGATAGTTCTTTTGCAATTCAAGCTTTCCTCACGGAGAGCAAGAGACAACAGTCTATGCAGCGCTGCAACAGCGGAGCAGCAGCGAGCCTCTGATCTGCTATCGGGACCAGTGCTGTCAGCATTTCAAGTTTTCAAGTGCAGACACATTTTGCGAGGAGAAAAGGCTTCTTATATAATACAACATGATACAATAAAATGCATCATAAATCTCTCGTGTCCACAGTTTGACTCTGGCGGTGCGTTGGTGAGCCGCATGAACCACAACGGCACCACCCGCTGGGTCCAGTCTGGGATCGTGAGCTTCCCCGACTGTTCCCAGCCCAACGTTCCGGAAGTCTACGCTCGCGTGTCTCGCTTCCAGAACTGGATCAACAGCCACATCAATGCCACCGCTGACCAACCAGGCTTCGTCACGTTCACCTCCCCCGGCCCCGACACCGATGAGGGCATTGAGTGTCCTCCACCACCAACACCATCCGTTAAACCAGCATGTGACTGTGACAGTGACAGTCTTTTTTGTGGCGGCCCGAACACCGTCCATTTCTCCTACTTCACTTATCTCTTAACTCTTGCACTGATTCTGTACAGCACGGCTGCAGGTTTTGTATAAGGGCTTTTCAAGGTCCGTTGCCCACAGGAAACCTCTTTAAATTGCTTCTTTCCTGCTTGTGGTTTCGGTTGCCAGATCAATATTCGGTTACTGCATTGTGTATTTCTCGTTTAAAAAATGTTCAATGTGTCGTGAGTGTACTCTGTACTGTTTAGCTGTAAAATGACATTGCATTATGTTTGTTTACATATATAGCTGTGATGTTGTATACGGCAACAAACAGCCAGGTGTGTCTGAGTCGTTGGATGAGACAGCACTCTGCTATTGAGTTCAGCGGTCATTATTCAAAAATAACAGACGATTCAGGGATTGACCAAAATTAAGCATTCAACCAAGCTGTGCAAAGACAGGGAAGGAATAAGAAGCCTCTTGGACAGCATATTCAGGTTAACTGGCTAAATTAATCTGGCAAGATTAACCAGCGTTCATGAAACCGGTTAATCGCTGATCCAGGATATATTAAACCAGGATATCTGTTAAATACCTCTAATCCAAGTTTCGTGAAATAGGCCCCTGGTGAACAGTGACGCATGTTGTTAATTGAATATTAGCGTGAAGTGCGTGAACGTTGTGTACGACGAATGTATCAGAGTGCTGGAGTGAGTTGTCACCTGGCCAGAGAACAAAACACCATTGTCGAGGCGTCGACTTGGAAAGGGCTGTTCCTATCAGGGAGTTGAACTTTGGTTTGTTTTCCCGAGCCACTGTGTACGTGCATGCACGCGTACTGAAAATAACAAAAAGGCATTTAAGTTGTGTGTGGTTATTTTATGTTATTTGTTGACTTTGATTTGTGTCATTTAGGCCTATGTTAATGTATTTTTTAACTCTTTTTTTGTGTCTCATCCATTTTGCCCTTTTAGTGCCATACTTTAAAAATGCCAATAAAATATTCAAACAATCATTGGTTTATGTGTTTGTTTGTTTGTTTGCTTGCTTGTTTGTTGTGAAATGGTGAAAATAGCCGATCTACAAGTCTTCAACTGCTGTAACAGCAGCGGTGGCCGAACGGATTGCGGAGCGGTCTTGATACGGGAAGGTCGCCGGTTCGAATCAGCGGTCCGACACGTTAAAATTACCACCGCTGAAGTGCCCTTGAACAAGGCATTGAACCACTACGATGAAATGTTCTATGAGCAGGGCCTGGCTGGAAACAAGTTCTTGAGCTTAGCCCAGATACCCTGGGTAAATATAGTAATCATTTCATTTCATTTCATTAACTGTGGGATCTCAGTAGGAAAACCCCGTCATAGTGAGCGCGTTGCCATGGTGATCAGCCACGCTGTCTGTCAACTCGAAACGCACGTCAGAGCGTGAGAAGGCTACTCGGGCAGGTGATAGGCCAGGTGTATTTGCCGAATCTCATACTAGGCCAGACGGAAATGATGCCGCGAGCAATCACCACCAGCCGCACGACATTAGGCAGAGTATAAAAGCCGCTCTCACTCTGAGCACAGCAGCCGACACCGCCTAAAACAAGGTCGTAAGAGAAACCTTACCACTGTTCACATATTAATTCACCTGACGAGTCAAGAGGAGCCGTTAAAGGCGAAGACTCCGCTCAGGCTATATATTGCCACGGATGGGAAGCTAGCGAGACCCTTTGGGTTGAAGTGGGAAGCACACCTGTATTATCATCATACCTGAGCGACACAACACCTGTCCCGGGGACCCGGCAGGGAGAAGAGGACGTAGCTAACGAACTGTGTTATTCTATGTTAGACCACCTGCCGGTATTTACCCAGACTCAGCGGTGGAGCCGTTGTTTGCCATAGAACCTAGAGGGCCGAAGAGAAGAGAAGCCTGTTTATTGTACCTCACTGTCACCACCGCCTCGCCAGAGTGGCCTCGGGCCGGGAGACAGGGCTTAGCCCCGAAGAGGAGGATTTATGTTAGCTACTTTTCTGTTGTTTATAAAAGACCAGCTTCTGTCTCAATCGCAGATACCGTCGAGGGACCTTTGACGCCACAGTGTGGCCAACGGACTGTGATTCACGTTCCAATTCCCTGGACTGCTATGATTTCCCCTCATAAATAAAAAATAATAATAAAAAATGTAGGTGCCCCTAAATCCTGGGTAATTTAAGTGCCACCCAATAAAAAACACTCCTTGGGCTCCTTGACCAAATTTTGGTCAAGGAGCCCAAGGAGTGTTTTTTGTGCAAAACTAATGCTTGGAATGGATTCAGAATCATGAAATCACCCTAGTTTCATATGTCACATGCTACTTAAAGAATGATGAAATTTGGACTTTTTTGCCTTATATAGGATGTTATGGGTATGGTCACATATTATGCTAATAAACTCAATTTCCCACGGGAGTTGAATTTCAAACTTTTAGTACATGTTATTAGACACCTTTAGAAACACATTGGTGAAGAAATTTCTTGGTAACGATTTAGTTCCCAGATTGGTCAAATACCTGATAAAATGCCCTTACTAGAATGGTTGACTGACTGGTGCACCTTTACTCTCAGCCACTGAATTATGTAGCTCCTTCAGAGTGACTGATGGTCTATCACTTCCCTCACCATGTCTCCTTCTTGTTCAGATGCTGAGTTTTGATGGATGTCCTTGTCTATATAGGCAGGGCCTGGGTGGTATATGATGCAGCTCCAGCTTTGCACATCTTTCCTTCAGAATCACAGACCGATCTGACCAATGCTAAAGCTGTGGGTGCAGCTTCATATCAGTTCAGGTGGATCACCACCCATCAGGCAAACCAGCCAGGTATACTGCTGGTGGGGGTTTCCACATAAAATACATTTTAACAAATACTGTACACTATTTGGAGAAATAATAATAATACCCGATGATCATGTTTAATGGTGGAAAAAAATCACGGCTCTCCATCTTTAAACTTAGGGGGTGTTAATTTTCCATGTAAGCAATATCAGTTATTTAAGTTTTGGTCAGTCTATAGAATTGTAATGTACCCCACAATCGAAATTATTTCAAATTCAGACAAACTTTCCAGGGGAATTGAATAGTTTATATGCGCTCTCTCTCTCTCTCTCTCTCTCTCTACCACACAGCCCTGGGTATGCAGAATGCACTGAGATTTGCTTGCTGGGTTCATTGGTTCTGAGATGCAGGCTGGCTGGTGATCGCATGGCTACACACTGAGCTGTCTCCCAGGAGAGCCCCGTGAAAGGCTCTGAATCGGCCTCTTCTCTAAGAGGTCAGCCCCAGGGCTCAGAGCATATTATTACACTGCTAAAACACCATGGTCGTTTAAAGCTTATGTGTGAGTGGACTCGCCTGATTTGAAACCAGCGGCACCCTTGCTTAAATACCGTGCACTTCACTGTGAAATTTGTATTAACAACTTGAACCCTAGCGTTCCCATTATGGGGGGAGCGTTTGCCAAAAATAGCATAATTATTAACTAATTTGGGCAAACTGTGGGTACTAGCTTAACAACATGTGTTCACGAAGCAGAAGAGAAAACGGATTGCCGACGCCCTGGCAGCGATTGGCACACCATGACGCGCAAAGCTAACCTGACTCCGCCAGATGGGGCAGCAGAGAGTACACTGGGTTCCCCCCTCCTGCTCCCATCTGGGAACTCTCAGGCAGACTCGATGCCCGGCCACAAAACGGCCTGGCCAATCAGCAGCAGCTACAATTTACAATTTACAATTTACAATTTACAATTTACAATTTAGGCATTTAGCAGACGCTCTTAATCCAGAGCGGCGGGATAGCTGCTGCTGATTGGCCAGGCCGTTTTGTGGCCAGGCCATTCTGCTGCCCCATCTGGCGGAGTCAGGTTAGCGCAAAGCCACACTAATAGGAAACATTATCGTGAGTTTATGCATTACTTCTGTGCTCACGCCAAGACTCACGAGTGAGAGCTTAAACTACTAACCACTGACAACTATTTGGGGCACAGAAATTTGTAGAGGGAGAAAAGTCCACGGATGCATGGACACAAGGACGGATTTGGCTTGACAAAGATTGCACACTTTCAAGATTTTTCAAAATGCTGAAGTGACGTGCTGTGAGCTTGTATAGCTGCTATTTTTTTGAATAGCAAAAAAGATCTAAGATGACATGAGTTAAAACAATAAATTGCATTGCTATACAGTATTCTGTTGTTTTTGGAGGAACCAGAGAGTCCGACAATTATTCCAGCCTTCCTCTAACTTAAATGTTTATTCAGAAGAGCAGAACATTTGGGGGGGGGGGGGGGGGGGGGGGAGGGGGTAGAAAGACAAAAACATAAATTAAAATATTCATGTCCAGTTATTAATGTCTGGCAGGCGCAGCTGCTCGCTCTCTCTCCCCTTGCTGCTGACAATGCTGCCATTGTGTGAACATCCAAAACAATGGAGGTAGCAGAGCAGACCGCAGGCCAGCCATTATTAGGAATTAAGAACTCGAGGCAATTTTCTAAATTGGGCCCCTAGCTCATCCACACACTCCAATACCACCAACCACCCACAATACCAAAACACTCAATTTCATATTAATCCCTTAATTGGCCAATCGCCTGGTAGTAACAGCCTGGCTAATAAGCCAGACTCATATCCACAGGCAATGTTTCAAACGGTAGATTCGCGTCTGTCTTATTAGCCAGGCTTGTAACACAGATGTTGTACAACCGTTTCCAAATACTGCAGGGAAGGCAGGGTTCGATTTGCAGGGGGGATGGCAGGGAAATTCCATATTGGCTCCCGCTTTTGATATCTGGTCTTTCTTATGTGTTTGTGTATTTCATTTGGGGGCGTTCGGGTGGGTAATGTCATTGTTCTGACCTCCCGTTAGTCCGACCCATTACTAACACTATCCAAAAACCCTAACCTTAGTCTTAACAGGCCACGAAGGTCCCTAACCATAACCTCAGTCTTAACCGGCCACGTAGGGCTGTCGGACTTGTGTGCACTGTGCAGTCCCCTCGGGGTAAATGCCAGGCCCACCTCAGCTTAGGTCATGGATTTGTCCATATGATGAAGGTATGATCGAAATGGTTGCACAATAAACTGGACGTTTGTATCCCATACGTATGTCAGTAGTGTTCCTCCCCAAAACCAGTTTTGCAGGTTGCAAAAAGTTTATTTATTCTTATTCTTGTGAAATTGGGGAAATGTGACTTTCTGCTATAATGTCAAGGGAAGAACTGACAAAGTAAGCGAACTCTGCGGAAACATCTGTCAAACCTTACATACTTTGGATCACAGAATTAAGCCTCTAGACACTTTGACAAACTTTCACTAAGTGAATATATGAATACAGCTCACTCTGGCACTAACATCTGACGAAGAAAAAGGAAAGAAGCGCAACCACATTGTAGAACATTTTCCTCCCTTGAATCTTTAAACATTTAAGACCTGAGGCCGATTTTACAGATGTCTTCTAAATCCTAACAGTCTTATGAAAAAACGTATGTTGCTATCAGTGGTGCTCAAACCTTTTGTTAAGGACCCCCAAAATTATATGTATTTGGCCACTGAGCCCCATCTGAAATTATTTTGTTCCAGGGTCCCCCTGAAGCAAAGATTTTCAAGATATTTTGAAAATAGCAGATCTACAAGCTCACAATGCGTCACGAAAGATTAAAGTGCCAGCTACTTTTGGGCTTGTTTTCCTAGACATGGTTGCTTATTCTGTCACAGTATCTGGCAACACTGTTCTGGTACAGTGTTGAGAGACCTCAAAGATGAGATCTCTGGAACTCAGCTGTGTCTTCCTGTGGGAAACGGCCATGTCACGTGGTTGTGTTTTAGAAAGAGATGTTTTCTCAGATACCCTCACTGAGATTCTCTCACATTAAATTCACGGGTCGATTCATCACCCGCCACCTTTGGACCCCAATCTTCACAGAATACGTTTTGGGAAATAAAAATGCTCCACAGACAGTATGAAACACAAACACCTACATTTGTGCTGGCAAAAGTATAGCAATGTTTGGGAGAAATAACTTTTTCTGTATGCTGCGATAAGGAACCCCATTTGGGCAAATATCTCAAAGTAACTGCAAATATTGTTTCTGAGGCAAATTGAGTTCAGAGAATTGGTGTGGAAAACTCCAAGCGAACTGCAAGTGAACCTCATCCTCTTGTGATGGTAACAAGCAGAGAGCTGTCTTGTAACACACCCAAATAATTATGTGTTCTGAAAAGTGAATGTTGACATCCCGGCTCCAAAAAAGCCCCCCGAAATTGGCACATTGATTCTGGGCATTTTCCCACACAGATGGTTCACTCTGGCTAGGCTATCTCTTCCCGGAAGGTCCCGACGATTCAAAGGCTGCCCGGGGATTGAGTTATGTGAATGTGCTCAGTTAGCTGTGTCACTCTGTCTGGCTGCGGTGCCAACTCTCAGTGGACCGAACTGTAGGGGGAACTTCATGAAGGGAAAATGAGAGGAGTTACTACTGCAACAACTACTGTAATTGGTACTGACTGACTAGTGGTAAATGGACTGCACTCATAAAGCGCTCAATCTGAGCCGTAAGTCAGAGAAAAAGGGCTATAGAGGTCGGGCGGCCCCAGCATTGTGTGTTATTTTCTTTCCTAGGACACTCTGAGCTTAGCTTTGCCTAGCGACCGGGAACCCTGCTTTATGGTAAATACGAGTGATGTGATTATTAATTAAAAGGGACATTTCACAGCTGGAAGAAACTCCAGTCACTCAATGTTAATGGTATTTGTATTTGGGAGGTGAGGGGGGCTTTGGGAGTCAGGTTCGGCGGGGCCCGATCGTGCGGTCACCCCCCGGCCCGGTACCAAGTTGTTCCGCCAGTGCCTGAAGCCTATGTTACTTCAACGCAAAGACTGCTTCTTCCTGAACCATACACATATGGTTTGTCTGTGCTCCTGTCAAATGAGAATAACAATATATGGCCATCATCTATCCGACGTGAAGCCTGATTTATACTTTGTTGCATGACGTTGGTGCACCGAAAATAACAGACCTACAAGCTCAAGTGTCGAATCTGCGATGCGCTGTGAGCTTTTAGGTATTCTATTTCCGGAACATATAACGATATGTATGATGGAACATGAAGCATACAGTGGTTAGCTTAGCATTTGACCAATATAAACAAATGGCTGTGTCTATGAACTGGAATAATCCTGCCATGAAACAGTCTACCTACTACGACACTCAGGCACGTACAGTCTGAACTACACATGTACATACATACTACCCTATACTACCCTAACTTTCTATCTCACATTAAAGCAATCGATTGCTAGATTATGCAAGTTTGCATAATGTTTACACTTTGCAGAAATACTTACTCTATAAAGTAAATATCCAGGGCCAGCTGCCCTGCATGATGTCAGCATGCTCGTTTCATCCGGATATGCTGTTCTGTGTTTATGGTTCAAATAAATAACCCTGCTGTGCTTCGGACTCAACTAAATCTTCACTGCTCACACTCTGTCTCTGAAGCCATGATACAAAGTAAACAAATGAATGCAGTGGTGGGGGTGGAGTCAACGAAGGATCTAGGTGACGACTGTGTTTTGGGGCTGGTCTGACTGCAGTCTGAAGAGACAACCATGTAGTCTGGAAAGCATGTGACACTGAGCACCATGATGTCAAGTTAATGAATTCCTGACCAGGATATCTAAAAACACAGATTACACAAAAAAAACCTAGGCAAAGTGTTTCTAGTGTCCTAAACATCATTAAAATAAGATCAGGTTGTGAAAGGGGTGAAGTGGTTCGAATCCCGGCTCCTCCTGTCCACATGTCGAAGTGTCCTTGGGCAAGACAATGAACCCTACATTGCCTACAATGAGTTGGTCGGTGTGAGCTTGCCACCATTGGTGTGCGACTACAACACTAGCGCATAGCACACCCAATCAGAGCCAGCAAGCGATGTGTTGGCCAATGGGATACAACATACAGCAATGGAAACACAAGGTGCACTTGTAATTGATTGTGGTACTGCATGCTATTATTGTTTTCGTAGGAGACGAGACATAAGGGAGCGCTTGTTTTCGGCGGAGGCGACAGAGGAGCGCCATCTGAAGCAGACTTGAACCCGAGCGAGCCTAGGCTATAATTTTTATAATACTACCTGTATTAAAAAGGAGGATTTTCCGTACATTTTCAACATGAATAGGATTCAGTATATGTCAGTACAGTGAGCTATTGAGATCTGCTCAGATCTAAGAACCAGCTAAGTTCAACACATGCATTGGAAACAATGTGTTCAAATATTCCGCTGTGTCACTGTGGAATGGTCTAGCTAACTAAAGTCTAATACAGTATTATTAGCTCATGTGTCACCTTTAAGTCCTGCACAAAGAGTATAATTGAATATGTGTTTTGTCTTTTGATTATGGTGGCAGGTCAGATGTATGTTATTGTGACATTATGTTTATTTTATGATCAATCAATCAGTAGATGCCTGTGCTGTATGTCCTTTCCCATGGTAGGCCCTATAAATCAACGCTAAACAGCCACTAATCGATAGGATCTAGATCTTAATATACGTACGTGCGTGCGTGCGTGCGTGCGATTGATCCTATGAACAATTTAATATAGGTCTAGTTTTTTCCCACCAATTTTGGAGCTCTGGCTCATGGACTAAGAACCGTGCAGTTAAGGGAATCAGTAAGTCCACTACCGCCCTCCAGAGGCTGCAGGCTGCTCCTTAAACCCAACTGGAAATTGCCCAAAAGTGCCAGTGGTGGACTACATTTACTTTACTTTACTCATTTATAGGATTACAACATGGGTGCCCACACATTTGACGTGAGAGCTACTTTCAAAATGACCAGCTCAACAAGATCTACCTACCGAAAAAAAATTATACCATTTCTGAAAATAGTTTAAATATGTAATGTACCTGAGGGGGCTTTTGAATATAGAGGAGCTGTCGTTACATATAAGACAAATGCACTTGGAATGGGAAATAGAGGGGGAAGAAATGGAATAAGTAGTTTTGTATTTAATTTGTAATGCTACCAACGTTTTTGTGCACAGCAACACTCTTTAATACTGTCCAATACATACTTAGATGGGGAAATTATGACAGGCAGTTGCTGCTGTCAAAATATGACCCCCCCAGTCAAAAAACACTGTGTTTGAAATAGACACACAGGCTGTCTGAGGTGTGATTTGGGGCCCTAAGGATGACATTTTCAGAATTGTTCCTATTGCATTGAAAACATTATAATAGTATTACTATTAATCAGTATGATTGTTATATGATTATTATTGTTCTTATGTCTAATGAGTTAAATTGATTATTTTGATTCACTGTTTCACCCCCATGTACAATATAGGCTATTTGTGTAAAACGTCATAATGGATGTGAATGCATGTGTCATGGTGTGTAGGCTACAATGTTACATACAGCACTGGAGCTAGATGGCAGTATGCAGTGGCATGGCAAAACCTGGACCAGACTTACAAATGAGGCGGAGTAGATGCAGGATCATGATAAAACATGGAATGAAAGGTACATGTTGTGTAGTTTGTAACATACTGGAATTTGTAACCTCCTGGGAGATATATTCTAATGTATCATCAGG
Organism: Electrona antarctica; assembly: GCF_951216825.1. NCBI lineage: Eukaryota > Metazoa > Chordata > Actinopteri > Myctophiformes > Myctophidae > Electrona > Electrona antarctica. Next base: position 20,277,069 of record NC_136802.1, read on the forward strand.
CTTCTCTCTCTCTGGCTCTCTCTCTCTCTCTCTCTAAGAGCCCGGGGAGAGGCCTTTTGTGGCGGTTCTGGACAACCGTGGGTCCGACAGACTCGACACTGGTCACTGCACTCCCCGTGGGTGTGTGGAACGCATGTGTTGAATCTGAAGTCGGTGGGGCGAACGGTTGTCGAGTCACGTGGATTACAGACCTACACACGTACATATGGAGTTCTGTGTTAGGCATGCCCAAATATGGAGTGTTGTGATGTCAGAACAGGCCAGCACGAGGGGCATGTCCAGAGCCCGGGCATAGGCCTTTTGTGGCGGTTGTGGACAACCATGGGTCTGACCGACTTGACACCAGGCACTGTACTCCCTGTGAGGGTGTGGAATGCGTGTTTAGATTTGAAGTAGGTGGGGCGAACAGTTCTCGAGTTACGTGGATTACAGACGTACAGACATATACACAGAGACTTGGTGCATTTATAGTTAGATAAAGATTACACATGAGCTGATAAAAGGAAATCAAATATTTCCACAATTGTTACAAATTACTGAATCCAGTGCAGTAAACTACGATGAATTAACTTAAAAAAAGCATAAATAGTGAATCAATGTTACCATTGAATTGGAACGATTACATGAATGAAACAAGTATTCTGGTTAATGTCAAATCTGCATTTGCGGAATTAGATACGACTTCCACGTCTCCTACTTTGAGGAACATCGTTGAGGGTCAACAGGTCAGGAGAGTTGTCTACTTTAACTCTACAGTAGTTCAATGGGAGAGAACATGAGACAGAATTACAGACAGGAGAACTTGCTGTGTAAGTGTGGAAGCTGGATGACACTGTAATTGTGCTTTCATACCGACAGATCACTTCATCATTTGAAAACAGGATATGTAATTTTGTCTTGTGTAAAGAAACAAATAACAACCCACAGTTTGAGACTTGTCAAACAGGATTTGTAGTTTTACAAGGCATACAACACGTGTGTTCTGCAGAGGACGAAACACACACGACTTGTGAAACACGTGTAAAGAATATTGCCAATAAATTCACTTCCATGGTGCTGCTAACCACAAGTAGTGTAAAGTAACTAAGTACTGTACTTAAGAATAATTTTGAGGTATTATTTGTACTATACTTGAGTATTTCTAATTTCCAATATTTCTACTTCTATTCCACTACATCTCAGAGGCAAATATTGTACTTTTACTCCACTACAATTCGAAAACTTACTAGTTACTAGTTATTTTTCAGGTTTGGATTATTATTACAAAATATACAGTAACGACTTCAGCCCTATACATTTCGGCCATTTGAAAATAGCCGATCTACAAGCTCGTAGATCTGCTATTTTCAAAGAGTTTTATAAATGAAATTTGAAATGAAATGAAATTGGATATTCTGCACAATTAGAACTTTTGAAGACAATACTTTTGTACTTTTACGTACATTTTTTAAGTACATTTTGAATTCTAGAGTATTTCCAAAGTGCACTGTTGACTTCTACTTAAGTAAAACATTTGAGTACTTTTTCCACCACTGAGAATATTGCCAACAATAAATTCACTTCAATGGTGCTGAACATGCACCGTGTTGAATGTGTCAATTAAACGTCTCAATTGCCCACTTAGCAGGTTTTATGTCCCAGATCACGTACTTTAGCTGATCGGAGAGTGAAATAACGATCAACAGCGTGCTCGTAAAAGCTGAACAACCACATCTCACCGCGAGGAGTGATGGACCTCATTTAGACTAAAAGGATGCCGGGGCGCTGGGAAGGCAGATTAAAGGAGTAGGCTAGTTTACCCCCCCCCCCCCCCCCCCCCGCGCCTAATATGCATGACATTATTTCAATAAACTAGAAAAACGAGGAATGTTAAATGTCATCTAACTCAACCAACTTAAATGTCCGACAGGATTTTTCATATAATGCACGGTAAGACTACGGTGATTAGTATTATTGCCATCACCTGGGTGGGTGCATGAGTCGTGTAACTTTCCCAACGTTAAGCTGTGTCTGTGTTCAACAACACAGCCATGCAAAATAACATTAACAGCTATGAGGTGACGGAAGCTTGCCAGACCATATGCCAGACCATAACAACGGTTGCTAAACTATTTGGATTGGCATTGGCAAAGTGTCCATTGATAGAAAATAAGTCATTTTTGGGGTAAACTACTCCTTTAAGAAAAGTTACAGAGGTACTGTATAGGCTAAAGTTGAAAGACAAGAACGAATGAGGAGAATGATAGAACAATGGATGGGGGCTGGGCTGCCAAATATGTAGTTATGCGTGTGTGGGTCCCCTGGGAGATGACAACGATCTGCCGTCGTTAACGTCTCCTGTCATCACATCACAGCTCGTCTGTCTCTGTTCAACAATTTACACCGAAACAAAGACGTACTGTAATGTACTGTAAGGTGACTTATCTCTACCACTAAAGACAGGACACCTCTTCTTTTTGATTGATTGATTGATTGATTGATTGAAAAATGTATTAACAGTTTCAAACACATTTCAAACACAAACTCAATACAAAGGCTGTTAACTGTGAGTGGACGACCCAATTAAGCATTACACTTGTTTCCAATAGGGTCCACAATGTTCAATTCATCAAAAACATTTAGAGACGTACAAATAGACACTTCTATATAGACAAAGGACAGAACAGGAATTCATCATAAAGGAGGTAAAAAGGGAAAAGAAACATATACAGTGAGGGAAAAAAAGGGGTGGGCGGTGGGGGGGATTCACGTTCAGTTCCGTTAATTTGTTTGTTTTCCTTGGAGGAGCTGCGTTGGGTCCCCAAGTCGGCTCCGTGGCCGTACCTTGAGTTGGCTGTGTGGCCGTGACCATCTCTTGTGTTGTCCTTGTGTTGGGTCCCCAAGTCGGCTCAGTGGCCGTACCTTGAGTTGGCTGTGTGGCCGTGACCGTGGCCGTGACCTTTTGTCTCTCTCCCTCACCCAATCCCTCCGTCCGTTCGTCCGTCAAAAAAACAAATGTAAGATTTATAATAAGAACTAGTGAGTCAAGAGTCAATGAAGCGTTGGAGCATTGTCGAGGGCGTTTTAGGGAAGGCTTGTACAGCATTCCTGTACTAGCTTATCTAAGTGAGCGTAAGGGATTGTAGGGTTGGATCAGGCCAGTATCGCCGGCAGGCATACTCACAGTAGTGTGCACAAACATATCATGCGTAGGGCAACCAAATACTTAGCGGGGTGCCTCCCTCGATCAGGCCTTGGCGGTATGGGGTGACTTGCCTATTTGTTGCCTTGTCAGCCAACTTCACTGTTTTGTGCGGGCAGCAACCATGGCAGCCAATGAAGGGAGCAGAAAAGGTGACGTGTGAGAATTATGGCTGGTTGAAGAACAGCAGCATTTCTGCAGCATTCTGTACCATTTGGAGGGGCTTAAAACCAGGAGGCTTAAGCAGTTCTCCCAGAGAAAAGCTCCAGGTGTCTTAACGGAGGTGTAGATAGCATAGGCTCAATAGGTCTCTTTCACTGTATAGGGCACAGCCGTGACACGGAATGCTGTGAGCGACCGTCATCATATACAGTCTTTATCAGTGGACAAAGGATGCTTGTTCACAAAGCAACAGCGTCAATGTCCCAGCGAGGCTATTATGTGGAATGATTATCAAAGGTTAATGCACTGGAAACTAATTATCTATTAACCATCTCTCAATACATCCACGTAGCCATCTATCCATCCCTATACTAGTTGAGCTGCTTATTCAATGTGTCTCTGCCTTGTGCAAATCCTATGCTCAGTGAAAGTTGGCATTCAAAACCACGTTACCTTACTGTAACTAATTGGATAGCTTCAAGTATATATATTAGTAACCTATTGATGTGTTTGTTTTGCTTTTGGTTCGGTCCAAATGTCTCTCACATTTCTGCATGAATAAATGTGTGGGAATCTTATCATCACGTGTCAATAACTCTGTGTACTGTAGTGCATACATGGGCCACATGCATTGGAATACTGATATATACAATTCCAAATATGACCCACTTTAATTACCTGTGTTTATATTAGTAGTTTAATGACTACTACTATGACAGTAGTATGAACATTTTTAGTTGTCTTTTTTTTCCAATGTTTTTGTATTTATGTTCATGAACTTCATTACATAATTATAACTAAATGCATTTGAATTTAAATTAAAATGTTACTTTTCAGGATTCCATTTAAAAAAATAGCAAAAAAAGATATATATTCAGGATTCCAATTGAAAATATAGCAAACATAGCTAATCCACAAGCTCAAAACACGTTGCAGTGCAACTCTGTATTCACACACTGAACAATACATGGCCTGGACTATATGGCCACATGTCTGTGGCTAATGTATTGGCAGTTTGCACTTTAGGTAGTTTTAGAGATTAATAGCTTAGTTTTTAACATAGATCACTCTTGACACTGTGGCTTTAACGTGGTATTCTTGAGACTACGCTTGTGTTGGTTTTCAGCACACAATGAATTTCACGTGTCTTTTACTTGTGATTGGTATTGTTGACAATAAAATTGAACCTTGAACCTTGATTAATTATGTACAGATATAGTGGAAATTACCTATTATTGTAGGTATTATGTTGGGTGTTATCCTTTTATCACCATTGTATAATCATACCACTGTATTATTTGCAAACTGCTAATAATGTATTCAATAAATCAACTAGCTATGTGAAACAGTATTCTGTTTGGTTACTGCACAATGTTTAGTGTTGAAAATGTACTGCTCAGTCACAAAGTTAAAAGAATGTGACATTATACACAAGCCTCTCCTACCCTATTGGTGTCTTCATTGTCCAATTGACACTACAGGAATGTGTGTTGATTCTATTGTGCAACATTCTCTATTTTACTTTTCTCGCTTTAGTGTTTGGACAGTGTTTGGACAGTGTTTGGACAGTTTAGCTTATTGACAGTGGGATTGACGGATAGGTTTCCTTTGTGTTAGGGGTACAGTACATGAGTGATTTCCACTCCTCAAAGCTGAAACGTATATAATACAAACATGAACACGGCATTGGAAAGCATTTCTTTGAAATGTAGAGTGGTATTGATCAACTGAGTTTCAACTTTGTCATATGGACAAAAAGGCATTACTGTATGTCATAAGAGTAAGCAGATATAGGCTTGTTTAGCCTTCAAAGGATGCTTTGTTAAACTACAAAGGCTAGAACTTTCAGAACTATGCAAATTATTAATCTAGAGGCGTGAGCGCACACAAACGTGCTAAGCCGCGCAAAAAATTAACGGCACATCCAAACAACCCCAAAGCTATCTATAGAGCATAGTATACCACCCAAAGCACAGTAACTTCTGGCCATAGGGGCGCCACAAATGAGAAATGTTACACCATATGCCATACAAATAATATTTACCCCCCCACACCCCCCTTTTGTTTTCCCAGTGATCTTTGTGTTTTTTTCACTATTCATGCCTCATCTATATATCAGATGTCAGAATGCAGGTTTGCATGAAGTAACATCATACTGTGTTGGTTAACATTACTCAACACTCAAGGTTACCTCTGCCTGATTGTCTGTCTGTCTTTGCCTTTCTGTCCAACACACAGACACGGGCGCACACACACGCAAACACGCACAGACACGGGCGCACGCACGCCAAACACACAGACACGGGCGCACGCACGCACACACACCCTCGTTTTCTGATTGCACCTGCACATTAATTTAGCCAAACAAACTGGTCTGCACTTCCATTATCGAGCCCACACACACACACACACACACACACACACACACACACACACACACACACACACACACACACACACACACACACACACACACACACACACACACACACACACACACACACACACACACACACACACACACACACACACACACACACACACACACACACACACACACACACACACAGTAAATTGTTGTTAGTCAGCGCCGACATAGATAATAATCACTGGCATGCTCTCAATTCCAATTCTAAGCTACTGGAACAAACCACATTAACAGCATGACTGTCATTCTTGTATGTGAGACTGTGCACGCATGCGTAAGCTGTGTGTAGCTAGAAGTGTGATTCTGTGCATGTGTCATTGTGTGGGTGCATGTTTGTGTGCAGTACATGAGTGCAGTGTTTTTACATTGTGTGCGTGCGTGCGAGTGCGCGTGCGTGTGGCTTGGCATGCACACATACGCACACCAAGAGATGGAGAAGTATAGAGGAGGAGAGAGAAACAGGCAATGGGAGGGAGAAAGACAAAATGAGGGGCAGATGAAGAGAGAGAGAGAGAGAGAGAGAGAGAGAGGGTATGCAGAGGGTGGGAAACAGAAAGGGAACATAAAGGCCTTTCTCGGCCCCACCCTTCTCCCATTGTTGTCTCCACCAGGCCGAAGGCATGGGGAGAGAGTATGTTTTGCACTCCGTCCGTGTGTGTGTGTGTCCTTCCTTCCGTCCGTCCGTCCGTCCTTCCGTCCGTCCGTTACCAGCTAATCTCCGGCACCGTTGGCCCGATCAATGCCAAACTTTGCACACACACTCCCTGGATGCCAACGATGAACCTCTGCCCCACATTTTCCAGAACGGCCTGTTATAGCGCCACCATGAGGCAGCTTTTCACATTGTTTACCTAAAACTGCACCGATCTGCGTGATACGTTGCATGCACACTCCCTAGAGGCCAAGGACAAACCTTTGACCTGCATTTTCCGCATCTGCCTTTTATAGCGCCACCAGGAGGCCGACTTTTGTAAAACACATTTTTTGATATTACTCCTCCAGATTCTGTCCAAAAATCTCACAAATCGTTACACAGTATCTCTATGGTCATGTGCTCAAGTCGGATCTGTCCGATATTTCATATTCCATCCTAATTGGCTATAATTGGCTTTCACAGTTTGCAAGATTGCCCCTTTTTGAACAAAAGCCTCAAATCATGAACGCAGCATGCAATTTACGTGAAATCTTTCACACATTTTCTTACTAGGCTGAGGAATATATCCCACCCTTTTCACATTGGCCTGTTATAGCGCCACCAACAGGTTGATTTTTGCAAAACACATTTTTGGAACAAAATGCTTCAAAAACATGTTTATATTAATCCTAAACATTTTGCCAAACATCTCACACAGTCCTATCCTCCTGGTGGAGACCTGTGCCCAGAAGGGCACTTTTTCTAGTTTATATTGTGTTTAGTTTCCAAGATGGCCGCAGCACCAGCAGGGGGTGGGGCGGAGGTGAGCGGGTGGGGTCATATGCAACATATGCCCTTACTGGGCTGCATTCACAATTTTTTGTGAATTTTTGTGTCTTGTGTCTGTGTTTAATGGCCGCTCCAATGCATTTCCAATGGAAGCCCATATGGTTTGACCAAACATTTTGTTTGATGGGGGGGTTTAGGGGCAGCGGTGGCCGAACGGTTTGCGGAGCGGTCTTGTTATCGGAAGGTCGCCAGTTCAAATCCCCGGACCGGCACGTTAAAATTACCACCGCTGAAGTGCCCTTGAGCAAGGCATTGAACCCCTACCATGAAATGTTCTATGAGCAGGGTCTGGCTGTAAACAAGCATCTCGAGCTTAGTCCATTCACCCTGGGTAAACAAAGAACTTTGCTTTGCTTTGGAGGGGGGGGGGCAGAACACATCCATCAAAGCTGTGTTCAGACACAAGTCAGGTGTCAGACACAAGGCAAGTGTCTTGAATGCAGCCCAGTAAGGGCATATGTCAACCCCGACTGCTCATCTCCGCTCCACCCCCTCCTGGTGCTGCGGCCATCTTGGAAACTAAACACAATATAAACAATGGGAGAAGGGTGGGGCCGAGAAAGGCCCTTATTGGAAGGAGTAGGCTACAGAAGGATGGAGAGAACATCAACAGAGCAATGGAAGAGTGAACAGATTCAGACTGAATGAAACATTCACCCATTCAATAATTGACTATTATTGCAGCCGAAACCTCCTCACAGACAAAAAACCCTCTACATGAATCCATGCCTGTCATATGCAGTTGTGATCATCATGTGATGGATGATCATCAAAGATCACACAAAAACCAAATTGAGGATTTTCAAGAGCAACGTCCTTGGTATTATCCTGTATGGGGTAGAGTGGTGGAAAGTGACACAGGACATCTGTCTTTCCAACCACATTCACTCTCTCTCTCTCACACACACACACACACGTGACCTGATCGATCACAGAATTTGTTTTGACGGCCTATAGCTGCTGTCACGCAGCAGCAGTTTATCTCCTCCTCCATTATTATTATATGGACTATACTAGACAAGACACCGTGTGTATGTGTGTGTATGTGTATGTGTATGTGTATGTGTATGTGTATGTGTATGTGTATGTGTGTGTGTGTGCGCACGCACACACACATGTTGTATGTTGTTTTGTCGTGGCCTATACAGAACACACCCAGACAGAATGTGATGTGGACTAAATGCTTTGTTGTCAAGGGGAATGAAAGAAAGAAAATTAGGCCTACAGAATTTATGGGTGTATCCGTCATTTAATACAGTATGTGCAGTGATGTGTGTGTGGTAAATGGTGCATTTATATAGCGCCTTTATACAAGGCACTTTACATAGATGTGTGCGTGCGTGCAGGTAACAAAAGCAACAGAGGAAACCATGAGACAAAACATACTACAAAAGCAAGGTACACCAGTGAGGTAAACTTTTAAATAAACAACGACTGCAACCTTACAACAGAAATCAAAGGAACACAACAGAAAAGTAAATGACTAACTAAGACTAGAAAACTATTAAGGAACACATGAGACACACAGCACATGTCACAGATCGTGACATAGAAATCCCGCAGTCTCGCTTAAGCAGGGGTCACCAACATGTCCGTACACGGACAGATGTGTCCGTGGCACATTTTTGGATTTTCTGTTTTACACAACCTGATAATGTTCTTATTTTGATCATAACACCCACTTACTGAATGTCAAGTCTCCAAGGTTTATGGCACATTAGGAGTCCACTAGTACTAGTGGTTCTCAAATGTTTTACAAAGACTCCCTTAACTATGAGAGTGTTCAAATGGAACCTTACGGGTCCATTTGGTTCCATTTGAACACTCAGAGTTACAGACCCATTATGGTCATTCAGGGCTATCAATTCATGTGTTTCTGGTAATATTATTGTCTCATTTTGTATGTCCGTGGCAAAAATGGAATGTTGACAAAAATGTCCACCACTGGCACCACAAGCCAACATGGCGCTGAACCCCGCGCTTAAGGGATGACAGGGAAATGTCAAATTCATTACTGAATTCTCAAGTCATTCTCATTTGTATGGAAACTTGACGCAGATGATCATAGAATACAGACGGAAGACACAATAATGTAACAACCGCTCTTTATTTATGCTCGCTACAGTATAGCATTAATGGTTCATTACTGCATAACAATAACTCAAAATGATTACTTTTTAATCACTGAAATGAACAAAACATCTGCTAGATTGTACTGTATGGCTATAACAACAAATCATTGCAAACGTAAAGATGAACCACGTAAAGGCTCATACATAGTCTGGATTTTCGGTGGTGAGGTGACCACTGCTCCGGTGGTGAGCTGACCACCGGAGCTGAAATAACGTTGAGCGGTGGTGAGTAAAAACAGAGAGAAGGGCTGGAGCGGTGGCGGTGGTTTGCTCTTCACCGTGGCTTGCTCTTCACAACGTCATGTTGTAGTTCGGTGGTCACCTAAACACCGAAAATCCAGACTATGTATGAGCCTTAAGTCTTCTTAACTCCATCTAATTGATGTTGTATGTACGTATGTGGTTAGTATTAGCGTTTGTTATTTAAGCATAATAAACAGACATAATAAATAATAAACAGATAAACAGACACGCATGGGTGTTTATTGCTATTACATGCACTCACTAAATTAACTATACACAACATTGCCACACACACACACACACACACACACACACACACACACACACACACACACACACACACACACACACACACACACACACACACACACACACACACACACACACACACACACACACACACACACACACACACACACACACACACACACGCTAATGACTGCAATAGTACACAGAGGATGCACTGAATACTGATGGAGGATTATATGGTAGGACACAGAACAATTCAGACTGCATGTCGTCTGAAGTGCTTATAGCCTCTTCGTCCAATCGCAGACATTGACTTCTAGAATGTCAAAAGGACCAAACTTGTAGTCTACACACATTCTTAGAGGTTGTGGTTCTTGTCCAGTTTTGTTTACATTTCTTCCAACGTCATTAAAGTTCTACCAAACCTAACTAATTAACACATTCGTTACCATAGGCGGTAATGTGAGGCTAGTGCCAGAGAAAAGCGCAACATAAGAGCCCTCATCCGACCGACCCGGAAGTGATTGCCCTCCATTGTCACGGCCATGATCTGCCGCTTGAACTATTATTATGCATAGCGCAACTTCGAATTAAATTCTGGGGGGGAAGGAAAAAAACGCGACCAGATACGTAGGATGCGTAAATTATACGTCAGACTTCGGTGCTCTATACTGAGCATTTTGGTCTAGTTATTGTTCCTAATATCCAGCTTTTGGTGTCTGTCCACAAACCTTGTCCTACACAAACATTAATAAATTCCCAATGACAATGAATGGAGAATTTTACCTCATAGTGTCTGAGCAAATAGACAGTGTCTATTTTACGTCATAATGATGTACGATGATAAGAGCGCCCCTCACTTCACACAGGTGTGATTTTTGTCAGTACACATAGCATTCTGGACCAGAACAGCCTGATAACAAGGAATTGCAATAAGCAGCCTGTAGGTAACAATTGCTTGTAAAGTGCATTCTTTAGACAGGAATAAAACTGCTCGCACAGTACTGGGCTCTGGTATAGAGGTGATTTATTGCACCAAATGAGTGACAGGGGGAAGTTTCAATGATACAGAGAATCACAGAAACGAGTTGGATCTGTTTGACATGATTTAAACACGTTGGCTAGCTAGGTGGGAAAAAAACAGGTAATCTAAATACCGATGACATAATAATAATAATAATGAATGCATTTTTATGGCGCTTTTCTATGCACTACGTGCCTACTCAAAGCGCTTACAATGGTTCATTCATTCATACATTGGGAGGTGAAGTGGCGAACAGTCGACGCCAGCGTCCTCACTTCCCACATTCACACACCAATGGTGGCAAGCTCACACCAACCGACTCATTGGAGGCAATGTAGGGTTCAGTGTCTTGCCCAAGGACACTTCGACATGTGGCCAGGAGGAGCCGGCATTCGAACCGCCGACCCATGGATCATTGGACGACCTGCTCTACCTCCTGAGCCACAGCCGCACATCAAGTGCATTCCTGCCATAAGCGAGCGAGCGAGCGAAGTGAGTGGGTGAATGCATTGAATGTATGGAGAGTTAGAGAGAGAGAACATATATCTGGCATCAGCCATGTCTATCCCAGCTCTCCAATGTCTTGCGTCACACACACCACACACACACACACACACACACACACACACACACACACACACACACACACACACACACACACACACACACACACACACACACACACACACACACACACACACACACACACACACACACACACACACACACACACACACACACACACACACACACACACACACACACACACACACACACACAGATGTATACTGTAGATATATAAATGGAGAGAAAGAGAGGTGCAAAGGACAGGTGAGAGAGGTATACTGACAGACAGATTGATAGACATGCACAGATAAGTTAACCTGGCATTACCAGACTGGTCAAGTGGGATTCACTCACAAGTTACGTGGCAATGCTGGCAGTTTCGGATGTTATCACACGATTTAAAAACCCTAACTCTAACCCTAACCGGCCCTATAGGTGTAAACTACTTCCTCCAAAACTTTAGAAAGGAAGGGTACCCGAGATAGGCCTGAAGTTGGAGAGAATTGATGGGTCTAGCTTTTAAAAGGGTGAACCACAGCATGTTTGTTCTGATAAGGAGCATATTGGTGATTATAGGTTGATAACATTCGATACGGGTGGCAATTAATGCCAGGCTACAGATAAGTCAGTCAAGTCACCTTTATTAATAGTTTAAAAACAAAAAGGTGACCCAAAGTGCTTTCTAAAGGAAAAGCAGGAAAATAAATCAAAGCAAAACTAGAGTGTAGAACACACAATTCATGACCAGGGGCAGCAGAGAATGTCCGTCCGGTCACCTTTAGCTATGAGTAGTGTTTGGGGAACTGAAAGGAAGTGTTGGAGCTGAGCCATATGTCCCATTTAAGCACTATGCATGTTGTCATAAAATCACACCTGTGTGAACTGAGCGGTGCAACTATACATTTATTTAGTTACTGTACTGTGCTCTGTACAGTATACTGTATTGTACTGTGCTCTCTACTGTACTTTGAGAAATAACAGAGTTACCGTGTGGGGGTCCCCCGGAACATCCAGACCCCCAGGAACGCGCCCAGGGCTCGTACTGTAGTGTACTGTGCCACTTTACTCTATGCTGTACTCTACTGGCCACTTTAGGTGTTGCAGCTGTACGTGCTTGGACAGACGCACACATAGGGACATGTATAGGGAGTGGACACACATAGCTGTGTAATGGAGCGGAGGCACCGCTCAAAAATAACTATTCTAATGTTTGGATTTTATTTTTTAGAAAATATTTGACTGTAATGACATGACCAAAATACGGATGCCAGGTTGAAAGTGGATACTAATCGCATATTTCCGGGTGTGATTACAACTACTTACAGTAGGCTACCACACCCCAACCACAACCGCAACTACATAGTGTACAAACTGTACTGTATGCTCTCCAAGTTCATAAATCAACACCACCAAATCTCAGTCAACCTGTTCTCACCCAAGCCACTGCAATTAAGTATTGGTACAGAGCAGGTGTGCGGCAAATAGCACATAGCTTTATTTTGGAATACACAAGCAAATAAATCAATACAGTAGTGTTTGTGTTGTCTGAGAAAACAGGACAGACGGGTCCAGCAAAGTGCTGCTTGTCACACATGTCACTGATGGCAATAAGTGATGATGAGACACACGGTATGTCATCTTTCTCATACCAGGGTGTGTTCAAACTCTGCGTCTTGAGTAACCGAATATGGGGCACGGGGACATGGGCGTAGCTTGAACTTGAACTTAATTATTTTGCCATTTGTAATACAATGCCCTAACCTAACCCCTACAAATTTGTTATTTAGGACAGCAGCGCGCGCGCACGCACGCACGCACGCACGCGCACACACACACACACACACACACTACAGCTGTACAGCGAGTCATCATGTCATGATAAGAGAGATGATTACAAACTACAGTCAGAAGCACACCACAAGTTAGTGGTTTGTTTATTTACCTGATTGCTGTCAGTGTTTTCTTTAGCCGCAATTTGCAACTCTAGATTTTTTTATAATGTGATGAATCTAGAGTTGCAATACCCTCCATTGACTCACCACTCATCCTAATTGCGTTTGCGATCTGCTTGTATTAAACGACATTAAACTCACCAACATTGCAGCTGTAGGCCAAGCTTGAATTATCCTTGTTTTTCATAAAAATCCACCATAGACATGTTATGAGCTACTTTCTGTCAAGAAATTCTGTGCAGGTGATTATTTTTCTAAGTGCTGGTGTTTGGAAGCACTCGTCGTAAGTCACTGAACGGCCCTGCGTACCACCTGTTTCGAATCTGCACATAATGCAGGAGGGAGCAGCGCGACCCATTAAAGAAAACGAGTGCTTCCAAACTCCAGCACTTAGAAAAAGATCCAGTGACCAATTTGTACTGATCACCTGGCTTAAATTTGTATGCATTCTATGCAACCTCTGTCCAACCACTCCCATGACTTTCAGTAAAAGTATCGGCATTTCCATTGTTTTCAAGGAATTGGGTGCAGTTGTATTTTTACAGTTAACCCATTAAGAACTGAGGCCGATTCTACAAACGTCTTTTAAAACAGTTTTCTGAAAAATGTACGTTTCTATATCAATGGTGCTCATACATTTTCATGTCAAGCACCCCCAAAATTATATGTACAGTATATGGCCACCACCATCTCAAAATATTTGTGTTCCAGGGACCCCCAGAAGCAAAGCTTTTAGTTAAATATATAATGTGCCAATTTTCAAAATGTTTCAGATCTACAAGCTCGTAGCACGGCATGAAGTGACGCGCTATGAGCTTGTATATCTGCTATTTTTGAATATAGAATAAAAAGCTAAAGCTTTTTAGCTCAAATCTAAAATGACTTAAATGGTTAAGTCCAACGTGAAGGCACTCTGACATGCATTGCGCCATGTAATGTCCTTAACATTCTTTTGCAGCACATGGTGTGAGAGGGAAATATGTCTTTGTTTTGCATGACAATATGTCAAATGAGCCCAATAGTGGTCCGTCCAGAACTGTCATTTCAATGTGTTATGTTGAGTCATGCTACTGACATGATGATTACATTCGTAACCGTACTCCTTCAAGACAGACACACACGCACGCACGCACGCACGGCGCACGCACGCACGCACGACACAGCCACAATGAAAATACAAGCTCACAGAAGTTGTGATCTTATAGATGGGCTATTTTTGCCAAATGTTCACCTCATAATATCGACTCTATGGTTAATATATTTATGGAAAAGAGGCTACTAAGTGTTTTCTCTTTTGTACAAGATACTGTGTATTCTCTCATACACAGTATCTTGTACAAAAGAGAAAACACTTAGTAGCACGATACAGCAGATAGGGAATGTGATGTACGGTAAGGGATCGTGTAACTTCATGCATAGTGAGAGTGGAGCAGTGCTGCAGTGGAGTGTACAACTTCATGCATAGTGAGAGTGGAGCAGTGCTGCAGTGGAGTGTACAACTTCATGCATAGTGAGAGTGGAGCAGTGCTGCAGTGGAGTGTACAACTTCATGCATAGTGAGAGTGGAGCAGTGCTGCAGTGGAGTGTACATGCATTCGTTGTCATATGAGCATAAAGTTATAATACCTGCGTGACGGCCAGTGGCGTATCTATACAATAAGGCCCACCCCTCCCACCATCTCCTTGAACTCCTGCCATCTGGTAGGAGGTTCAAGAGCCTATAGGAGGAAGCACCAGCAGGCTGTCCAACAGTTTCTTCCCCCAAACCATCAGGTCACTGAATGCTCGCCACATATTGCCCCCAATGCCAACATCCTGAGAGATGAACAGCACTTTACACATACAGCACTTTGAATGCATCAGCACTTTCTCCTGCCAATGTTGTCTGCTCCTTTTACCTTTTAATGTTTTTGAAAAGGCTTTGCCTCTTTTTAATGTGTCTATTGTTTTTAAATGTGAAGCATCATGAGTCGTGGAGAACGGTATTTTGCTCCCCTGTATGCCCAGTGTATATTGTGGAAGTGACAATAAAATCTGATTGATTGATTGATTGATTGATTGATTGATTGATTGATTGAATTACAGGATCATATGTGAACTTGATAATTATGTCTGTTCTCACGGTGACACTGCCATTTGTGTACAAAACACATGCAACCAGTTCTACCGGTCAGGACAGGGACTTCAAGATAGCAGTATGTTCTTACACCTTTTTGACATCTGTTGTGTATTGGGTATAGAGACACACGGGGGACTACAAATTTCACGCCCCCAAATGAGACAGAGGCCCACTTCTGGTCCGTTTCAACTGTGTACTGCAGCTGCCAATGCAATCCCTATGAGAGGCATCATGAAATACCCTAATTTCACTGGTTCATTACTGAGGCTTTTGTGTTCTAATAAAGTGTCCCATATGTTTGATTTGTCCTTTTCAATGTCACATACCTGCCATCTCAATATACATCCTACAATGTACGATAATATACTCCATCAGTTTGTGAAAAGTGCTAGCATTGTAAATCTCAAGTCAAAGTGGTCGCATAGTATATACGTCACGGTTGCATCCCTTGAGGTTTTCAATACCCAGATAAATTTGTTGTATTTCGTTTTATATGCTATGTATTTGTTGAAAATGATCTAAACAGCTTCTTGCAAGACTATTATTAATACTCATCTGGAGAATTCACTAGGTAGTTGAAAATGTCAGGATGTCACTCCTCCATTTAGCTGGGTTATTTTCCCATGCAACTATTCAGCAAAGTTAATTATACAACAAGTTGACAGCGGTAAAACACACCGTCGGAGCTCCATGGTAGGTAGAACATATATAGTAAGCCCGTGACATGTTCACAATATAGACATGAATAACAAAGTCAGTCGGGATCGGGATGTATATTGAGAATTCCACTCTTCAAAGTCGGCGCTCGTAGCCTCGTAAAGGCAGTCACGTCCCTTAAAAGCGACAGGTTCTCTGTCTGCCGTCTCCCCTCTGCTCCGTTAACATTATGGGTAACTCATTCAAGTGGTAAATTAAATGTGAAATACATCCTCTATTGAGAAAACAACAATATATGTTGACAAAGACACTTCATACATTTGGAAACATATTTTTATTCAAATCAATATAGTCTTCAGTTCATTTCATATTATTTTAAAAGTAGGCTAACTACAGTTGAATTTCAATGGACTTCTATGGGCTGGCCTGCAGTATCCGTGCCAATGGACCAGAAGTGGGGACGCTGTCTCATTTGGGGGCGTGAAATTTGCAGTCCCGCCCCCTACCAGGGCCCAGGAAATGATTCCCCGTTCATTTTCCTCATAGACTTTTCAAAAATTATTTATTTAAAGACCTTTTAAGCCTCGTACAAAGCCAACTCACAACAAACACAATTTTGTTGTTGTTTTTCTTTATAATTATTTGTTTGGTCCAAAATATTGTGTTTATTGTCATGATTTGTCACGACTCGAGTTGGCTTTGTCCGCGGCGTAACCGCCTTTAAATAAATACTTTTTGAAATGTCTATGAGGAAAATGCATTGGGAATCATTTCCTGGGCCTGGCGTCGTCATGAAAGGGGGCGGGACTGCGACGCTCTATAGGCAACCTTAGGCACAGCTAGGTGCCAACATTGGCACAGGGGAGGGTAATCACTGGCACACTGGCTTAAGTGAGAGAGAGAGGAAATAGTAAATTCAATAAATTTCCATCACATACAAATTACATGCTGCATATTATTCTACATCCATTCAAACTGAACACTGACTGAGGAAGGAGTCTGTGAGATAGTTGGGTTATAATAACCCTATAACTAAAAATACATCGGATGTATGGATGCACCTGGGACGTATCCTCAGTGATGTATCCTGAGGTCAACGGGGTTTCGGGTCTACCAACATCATACCCCTCACTCAGGCGACCCAGCCGGGGTTGATCAAATCCAGACTTACGTCCCAGTAGCTACCTGTACCCTCGATCAGTCCATTAGGGAATGAGCAAGGCCACACAATCCGTTGCTCCGGAACTACTCCGCCGGGACTGGGAGAACCACATTCTGGCTCGTGGAAGGACTACTAGGCTCTGTGGGTTGACTCCTGTCCGGGCCCCTACTACGCCTCACCAGGTCCACTCCTGCTCTCACCAGGCCCAGGACCTGTGTGTTGCACCAGACTCCCAGCACCAGGTACTTCATTCAGGAGTGGTGGATTATAATGGCCCTCCTAAAGGCCTCACCGAGGTTTGTTGGGCTTCCTCCTCACGGAGGACACAGGCTGGGGCGCTAACCCATACTGCTCACCCGTTGCCGTCTACATTGCGGCTGTCACCCATCTCTCCGGTGGTCACCAGACTATATACCGGTTGTCACATAGTCTATTCCTATCATTCACTATAAATAGAATAACTATAACTAAAAATATATCGCATGGATGCACCTGGGACGTATCCTCAGTGATGTGTCCTGAGGTCAACAGGGTTTCGGGTCTATCTACTATCTCCCAGACGTTAAACGATCTAATGGCCTAATGATCATTGTCCTGATGTGAAAGAAAATATTTCCAATGACGTTGGTGGGGGGGGGGGGGGGGGACGACGACGACGACGACATCCTTAAATAGAAGCCTATAGTGTACAGTAGGTGTTAATATACATAACCATGGAAGTGAAGGTCTTGAGAATGGCTGTTGATTGATTGAGGGAGTGACCAAGTGTCTGAGAGAATGACCGAATGGAGGGTAAAGGATGCAAGGTGCAGGTGTGTGGGCGGAGTTAAGCAGAAAGAGTTATATTTAAGGGTGACGACCACCTGCAGCCAACACAAAGCAAACATGGCCCTCCATAGGCTATGCCTGTTGGTCGCCCTGCTGTTCCAAGGTAAAGCTGAGGTGTTTTTTTATTTAATGTTTTTCTTTCTTAACTGGTCAAACTTTTTTTCTCTGTCCTCTGGTGTGTGTACTAATCAGTATTATTTGTTTTGTGTGTGTGTGTGTGTGTGTGTGTGTGTGTGTGTGTGTGTGTACACATACATGTGTAGAATGTGTATATTATATTGTATGTATTGTACCAATGATCAATAGAGCATCGCAGTCCCGCCCCCTCGAGAGACCCGGAAAAGAATTCCCCGTTCATATTCTTCATAGACCTTTCAAAAAGTATTTATTTAAAGACGTTTACGCCGCGGACAAAGCCAACTCTTGTCTTGACAAATCATGACAATAAACACAATGTTTTGGACCGAACAAATAATTAGAAAGAAGAAAAAAAACGTCAGGTTACAATTTGTTTGGTCCAAAATATTGTGTTTGTTTATCATGAGTTGTCACGACTCGAGTTGGCTTCGTACGACGCTTAAAAGGTCTTTAAATACTTTTTGAAATGTCTATGGGGAAAATACATTGGGAATTATTTCCTGGGCCTGGCGTCGTCATGAAAGGGGGCGGGACTGCGACGCTCTATGGCACCACATTATAGAGCGTCGCAGTTCCACCCACTTTCATGACAATACTTTTTGAATTGTCTATGAGGAAAATGAACGGAGAATCATTTCCTGGGCCCTGGTGGGAGTGCGACGGGACTGCGACGCTCTATTGTGAGCTGCATTGATTTGGCAGAATATAAATGTTTTCTAGTTGTTTGTACTAGCCTGAAATGGCTTTGGTACATTATTTGTCTTAGGCCCAGAGCCCCAAATTAATCGAATTATAGAACAAAGCAGATGAAGGAGATTCATAATACTTTTGGTTTCTGGTTGTTTCCTGTTGCAATTAAATGTCAGTTTCTAATAAATGTGGACTTAATATTCTTCAGATACATAAATTGGTCTAATTAAGAGTTGATATATACCCTGCTGTCTTTGTTTTTCTAGCAGTAACACTTGCCCGCTTACATTTTATTCTCCAAAATTCCTCAAGTGTGTTTACCTTGTGAAGACACAGGCGATCAGTGTCACTCACACACAAATGCATTAAAGTACATAAGTAATACAAGTAGCAAACCTATACAGTACACAGCGTATTTGTAGCTTTGTATCGTCCTATCTGAAGTTGAAACCAGCACAACTTGCTTGTATCTTTGTATCTTCATGTCGCTGGCTTCCATTGAAAATGAATAGCCTTTGCATCTGCCCGAGTTAACTCAGCATGACATAATTGTATGCTGCATGGAAATGCTCCATATTAATCTGTGCTGTGTACTGATGAGACTTCCTTACAAATGTCTTTCTTTGCTTTGAATTTTCAGGCTGCACTGCACTGCAACAACCGTCTGCGTCTGGTAAGCATCCAGGTTTATCTGCACCGTTTGTCTTTAATTTCAGGCTGTTACTCACAACAGGCATCAAAATCTGTGTCTGGCAAGCATCCAGGATTAGCAGCACTGTTTAAGTTCATTCAATTTCTCACTTCCTCTAGGCAAATTAAGGCATCTAAAATAACTTCTTATTTTTCTAAAGAGCTCAGAGTATGCTCATCATCTCTTGTCAGGCAAGCATCTCCATATTTCCATTAGTTTATCGCATGTCAGTGTTGTGCAAAAGAAGAACGCGTCACAAAAGGCAATTGTTTTCTTGTAACCAGGGGTCATCGATTTGCCCGTACACAGACAAATGTGTCTGTGGCAAAGACTTGTCGTGGCATATTTTAGATTTTCTTTTGCACACCATTATAATGGTGATTATTTTCTGAGGTGGGTTGGTCTTTCTGTACCTCCATGATGCTCAGTGATGATGCCCAGCATCCCTATTCTGGGAGGAACGTTTCCCCCCAAAATAGACGAACTACTGGGCTTCAAGATATTCCATTTTTGGTGAATCGATTTGTGAAAAGAAAAGAGTGTAGCAAATGTGCTCTGTTTTATCAAGTATAGAGGATTTAAGTGGTATTGAATTGGTACTGAATTTGCAGCTCAGCAAAAGCTAATTAATCCTAGTATGTGATGGAGGACAATTTCACCATACATTTAAATCTTCTAGCAGTATGATTATTGTGAGCTATTTAATCGCGATAAATGATAACGATTATGGTCCGATCCCAAACTAGTAGAAGTAATAACACACATCCTGTGTACTGAAGATGATGATTATTGTTTTGTTAAGTGTGCGGCCAGGCTCCCATGAACCAGAAGATCGTCGGAGGGCAGACCGCGCCGCCTGGCAGCTGGCCATGGCAAGTCAGCATACAGTCGCCTTTCTACGGTCATTTCTGCGGAGGTTCCCTCATCAACAGTGAATGGGTGCTGTCCGCTGCCCACTGCTTCCAAAAGTGAGACATATGTATTGCATTGCATTATCGATCATTTAATTAATTGAAATGATTAATAAAAATCCTTGTTTTTTGCACGTCATTAAAGTAAAAAGGTCCAACATTTTTGAAAATTGCTGATTTACAAGCTCACAAGGCATTGCGATGTGACGTGTTATCACAATATTTTAGTTAAATGAATTGCAAATGTATAGAATAATCCCCAAGAAAATAAATGGATAGTTGAATCCCTATCAGTGTTCATATACCTAAAGGGTTGTGTGCGCTTTGCATGTGCGTGTGTGAAATCATCATCATACCAGGAAGTGGCAAAAAAAACCTACTTTCTGGCCTCGACAGCCCATACATCCAAACAGAAAAGTTCTATCTAATTGCATTAAATGCTTATAAACTCACTTTGCCACTCGATTTACCACTCACTTTATGTATGTGCATACCTCATATCATTCATTGCTACCCCCTCCTCCACTCTCTTGCAGCCCTGATCCCAATGAGAACTATATCATCTACTTGGGCCGCCAGTCCCAGGAGTTGATGAACCCCAATGAGGTGAACCGCACGGTGGTGCAGATCATCAACCATCCTCAGTACGGCCAGTGGACGCATGACAACGACATGGCTCTGCTGAGGCTCTCCCACCCCGTCACCTTCACGCCGTACATCCGCCCGGTCTGTCTGGCGGCGATGAACAGCACCTTCTACAGTGGAACTATCAGCTGGGTGACTGGCTGGGGGACGGAAGGTAGTGATGGTGAGTAATAAGGCGGGTGCATGCATGTGTTTGGTCCAACGCACTAACAGTCCGACAGGCATTAGTCACATTAGTCCGACAGGCACCCTACCCAAAATCCGAAACCTAACCCTAACCTCACAGGAAAGCCACGGGTGAGTTTTAACCGGCAGTGGCATTTCGGGACTCGAGAGCCACGGGTGAGTCTTAACCAGCAAAGCATAATGCATGGCATGACATATGCAACAACATATTATGTTGTCGGACTGTTGCATGTTCGACTATGTTAGAACAGACCTTGAAGTCAGTGGTGGAAAGTAACTAAGTACATTTACTTAAATAATATACTTACTGTAAGTACAATTTTGAGGTATTTGTAGTTTACTTGAGTATTTCCAATACTTTTACTTCTAGGATCCAAATACTGTACTTTTACTCCACTACATGTATTTGAAAGCTTTAGTTTTTTTGGCCATTTGGAAACGGCTAATCTGTAAGCGCACACTGCCTCGCGATGCGACGCATTGTGAGCTTGTAGATCTGCTATTTTCAAATGATCTTTGAAAACTTGAAATGGGACATTCTGTATAATGATTACTTTTAATTTTGGTACTTTACAGTACATTTTGATGCCAATACTTTTGTACTTTTGCTCAAGTACATTTTGAATTCTGAATTACTCTTACTTGTAACAGACAAATGAGTCCCGTTTCCTCTCTTCCATTCTAGTTCCCCTGGCCTCTCCCCAGAACCTTCAGGAAGTCGATGTGCCGGTCGTGGGGAACCAGCAGTGTACATGCACCTACTCTGACATCACAGAAAACATGCTTTGTGCTGGCCTCAATGAAGGAGGAAAGGACTCCTGTCAGGTGACAGATCATACTTTTTCTCTGTCCATCATATCCTCCTAGTGTTGTAGTGCTACTTTTAGAAGTGGGGGGGACGCCCCATAAGACATTATGCGCACACACATGCACGCGCATTTGCACGTGCGCAACACACGCAGACACTCACTATAAAACATGACGTCTATATCCTGTTTAGAAACCGGGTTTACCATGCTTAATCGTATCCATAAAAGTAAATACAAGTCAAAAAACATATTTTTGTCCTAAAATAATTTTAGGCGTGAGAGAAGTGGGGGGTACGTCGCTCCCCCGATACCCGTCCCCCTACTACACCCCTGCTTCTATCAAACTCTCTCTCTCTCTGGCACCCCATTGTATCTGCAAAGATGTTTCATTTAATCATAACGCTTCATATATGAGCAGAGTTGTCCCGATCTAACTTCCATACGGTGCATTTTAATTCCACACTTTTTAACCATTAACCATAGAGAACACTAAACACGGGTGATTTTCACCTGGGAATTTTTTTTTTTGTCATTTTCATAATGTTGCTGATGTCTGAGGTGGGGTCTTTCAGTACCTTAATGATGCTCAGTGAGTCAGTGACATCATAGAAGGTATAGGTTTGTTTCCCTGCCCACATCCACATCTCTATTTTTGAGTGGTGGTAGCACCTCCTATATTCAGCTATAGTATAGATTAGTAAATCGGCTATTTTGCCCTAACACAAAGATTAAATTGACAATATCATCATACATCATGAAGATGTATGATAAGAGCACCCCTCACTTCACACGGGTGTGATTTTTCTTTTTTTGTTTAGTGATGGTGTGACAAAAAGGATGTTTACATTGTTTAGTGTTCTAGGGGGTAAGGAGACAAAGGGAAAAAAAGCTTATAACTTATTATAAACAACATCATGAATCTCTCATTTCCTCAGGGAGACTCTGGCGGGCCGATGGTGAGCCGCATGATGAGCATGAGCAACGACACGCCACCCCGCTGGGTCCAGTCCGGCGTGGTGAGCTTTGGCCGGGGCTGCGCCCTGCCCAACATCCCGGGAGTCTACGCCCGTGTGTCGCGCTACCAGGGCTGGATCAGCATGCACGTCACCTCTGACCCGCCAGGCTTCGTTAGGTTCATGTCCGACGGCATGGACACCGACGTCGGTTTCCAGTGTCCTACACAACCACCCATGCCCACTCCTGACCCTGATCCATTCCCGTGGCCAGCCACCACATACCCACCGTGGCCACCCATGACCACTCATGACCCTGAACCATCCCTGTGGCCAGCCACCACATACCCACCGTGGCCACCCATGACCACCCATGAACCCGTATACCCACCGGGGGGGACCACGCGCCCACCACCACCCATTAGACCGTGTGAGAGTCTCTTTTGTGGCGGCCCTAACACCGTCCATTTCACGTACTTCACGTATGTCTTAACTCTCGCACTGATGCTCTACAGCGTGGCTGGTTTTGCATAAGGGCTTTTCAAGGCACCAAGTTGCGTTACGTTAAGTTACGTTGGCCATAGGGAAACTTCTCTTTACATTGCTTATTTTATTGTGTGGATTTGGTTGCTTAAAGCCCCATTGTGCGATACATAGCCTATAGATAGATAGATAGATAGATAGATAGATAGATAGATAGATAGATAGATAGATAGATAGATAGATAGATAGATAGATAGATAGATAGATAGATAGATAGATAGATAGATAGATAGATAGATAGATAGATAGATAGATAGATCATAAAAACAAGCACCTTGACAATTCAATATGACTATTAAATATTGCACAATGTGGCTTTAACATATAAGGGAATGTTCACTCTAGCCCTGGGGGTCAAAAGTATGTTGCTTAGATTCTAATTGCAACTACTGTAAGTAAAAATAAAATCTTAATTTTGTATCTCTGAAGATATGTTGAATGATATGCAGCTAAACTATTAAAGTTTTACTTTTCTTCCAATGTCCATTTGAAACTTTGTCTATCTCATATGAATCTCTGCAATCAGACAGAAAGAAAGGCCAATTAACAGTAATTACAATATTGACATCAGGTCAGAGCCACTAATGAGGAAAATGTAGACATGGTGATTTGGTGTAATATGTGAAAGTGGGGACCGGGGACCCCTAGGGTCCTTGAGGGGGTTCCAGGGGGTCCCTAGCAAATGTGTTAACACAGCATCAAAATCGGATTAACCACGGTAATCCTATTTAATACTTACTAGGCCTACTTAAAAATGGCTGATCTGTAGAAGAACACAAATCTTCTCTCCTGGGGGTCCCTGGCACATTGTTTCAGGTGGAGGGTACTAGCCTCTCAGTATATACCTCGAGACCATGTGGGCCCCTTAAGCCCAAACCACACCAAAGGGTCGGGTTGAGACAAAAGGTTTTTAAGGTAGACCACACCAATGCAACTCATTGCAACTCAATGAGTTGCATCGGTGTCGTTTACCTTAAAAAATACCAAAAAGGTTTAAGCATAAAGCCTTATGCTTAAACCTTTTTGGTATTTTTTACTATTTTAAAATAGTGACCTTGTGAGCTTGTAGATCGGCTATTTGGGGCAAGCCCCTGTGGTCATGACATGTTGCCAGACCCACACGGCCCCATACGATTGATTCCCCCTCTGTTTCTTTCATGTTTTTTGTTGAGATTCTGAATAATTAACTCGCCTCCTCCCAACACCGTCTTATAATTAATCCAGTGACCAATTTGTACTGATCACCTGGCTTAAATTTTTACGCATTCTATGCAACCACTGTCCAACCACTCCCATGACTTTCAGTAAAAGTATCGGCATTTCCATTGTTCAAGGAATTGGGTGCAGTTGTATTTTACAGTTAACCCATTAAGAACTGAGGTCGATTCTACAAACGTCTTTCTAAAAGTTTTCTGAAAAATGTACGTTTCTATATCAATGGTGCTCATACATTTTCATGTCAAGCACCCCCAAAATTATATGTATATGGCCACCACCATCTCAAAATATTTTTGAAGCAAAGCTTTTAGTAAAATATATAATGTGCCAATTTTCAAAATGTTTCAGATCTACAAGCTCGTAGCACGGCATGAAGTGACGTGCTATGAGCTTGTATATCTGCCATTTTTGAATAGCCAAAGTATTAGCTCAAATCTAAAATGACGCATGACATGAAGGCGCTCTGTAATGCCCTTAACATTCTTTTGCAGCACATGGTGTGAGAGGGAAATATGTCTTTGTTTTGCCAAATGAGCATGTCAAATGAGCCCAATAGTACATAACTGTCATTTCAATGTGTTATGTTGAGTCATGCTACTGACATGATGGTTGTACAACCAGTTTGTCAGACATGGAGATTACATATCTCACAGATGTTGTGAGCTTGTAGATGGGCTATTTTTGCCAAATGTTGACCCCATAATATCGACTCTTTGGTTAATATATTTATGGAAAAGAGGCGCAAGAGAGGATACACAGTATCTTATACAAAAGTGAAGAGAAAACACTTAGAAGCACGATACAGCAGATAGGGATTGTGATGTACGGTAAGGGATCATGTAACTTCATGCATAGCGAGAGTGGAGCAGTGCTGCAGTGGAGTGTACATGCATTCGTTGTCATATGAGCATAATGTGATACCTGTGTGACGGCCAATACAGTAGGCTATGTCACCAAGACTGACATGGCGACATTTCATCAGCTTATACTCAATTACAGGATCATATGTGAACTTGAACTTGAACTGTCTGTTCTCACGGTGACACTGCCATTTGTGTACAAAACACATGCATACCGGTCAGGAAAGGGACATCAAGATAGCAGGTACACCTTGGGGTAGGCAATGGGGTAGGCAACCTTAAATATAAGCCTATAGTATACAGTACAGTAGGTGTTAATCTAGATACATAGCCATGGAAGTGAATTTCTTGAGAATGGCTTTTGATGGATTGAGGGAGTGACCAAGTGTCTGAGAGAATGACCGAATGGAGGGTAAAGGATGCAAAGTGTGTGGGCGGAGTTAAGCAGAAAGTTATATTTAAGGGTGACGACCACCTGCAGCCAACACAAAGCAAACATGGCCCTCCATAGGCTATGCCTGTTGGTCGCCCTGCTGTTCCAAGGTAAAGCCGAGGTGTTTTTTTTTCTTTTCTTTTTTTCTTTAATTTTTTCAATTTTGTTCTAAACTGGTTACTTTGTTTTCTCTGTCTGCTGTTTGAACTTCCATGCATATTTTAAATATTTGTTGCGTTGGCTGTATTTCAACTGTGTGTGTGTGTGTGTGTGTGTGTGTGTGTGTGTGTGTGTGTGTGTGTGTGTGTGTGTGTGTGTGTGTGTGTGTGTGTGTGTGTGTGTGTGTGTGTGTGTGTGTGTGTAGAATGTGTATATTATATTGTATGTATTGTACCAATGATCAATATGGCACCACATTATTGTAAGCTGCATTGATTTGGAAGAATATAAAGGTTTTCTAGTTGTTTGTACTAGCCTGAAATGGCTTTGGTACATTATTTGTCTTAGGCCCAGAGCTCCAAATTAATCGAATTATAGAACAAAGCAGATGAAGGAGAGTCATAATACTTGGTTTCTGGTTGTTTCGCATGACATAATTGTATGCTGCATGGAAATGCTCCATATTAATCTGTGCTGTGTACTGATGAGACTTCCTTACAAATGTCTTTCTTTGATTTGAATTTTCAGGCTGCACTGCAGCAACTGTTGTTGCTGCAACAAATGCAACGCAACAACCGTCTGCATCTGGTAAGCATCCAGGTTTATCTGCACCGTTTGTCTTTAATTTCAGGCTGTTACTCACAACAGGCATCAAAATCTGTGTCTGGCAAGCATCCAGGATTAGCAGCACTGTTTAAGTTTAAGTTCATTCAATTTCTCACTTCCTCTAGGCAAATTAAGGCATCTAAAATAACTGCTTATTTTTCTAAAGAGCTCAGAGTATGCTCATCATCTCTTGTCAGGCAAGCATCTCCATATTTCCATTAGTTTATCGCATGACAGTGTTGTGCAAAAGAAGAACGCGTCAACAAAGGCTTTTTTTTCCTGGAAAGTAACCAGGGGTCATCGATTTGCCCGTACACTGACAAATGTGTCTGTGGCAAAGACTTGTCGTAGCATATTTTAGATTTTCTTTTTTGCACACATTATATTTTCTGAGGTGGGTGGGTCTTTCAGTACCTCCATGATGCTCAGTGACATCATAGAACGTAGGTTTGTTTCCCTACCTACATCCCTGTTTTTTTTATTTTACACAGGCAGGTGTTCAGGTGAATTTCACCCGTGTTTAGTGAGTGATTTTCTTTTCTCTCTCATTTCATGTCCCAGGAATGGGTGGATAAAAGGTTATTATTATTATTTTTCACCGACTTTGCTCCCCTATGATATAGGGCCCCCCATAATATCTACTTTGCGTGTGTGTGTGTGTGGTTTTTTTTTTAAACATTGGGTAAAATATACCTGAGTTTAGTGATGGTGTGACAAAAAGGATGTTTAGTGTTCTAGGGTTAATACGGACCACGATGGAAACAAGTCCCCAGGACTTTTTGTGTGTTATCGTTTTAGCCCTTGGAGCCCTATTTGTGTCAGTGCTTTACTCCATATCCCTAAACTTCCTCTTTTTTCTTCTTTTTTTGAAAAACATTTTAAAATTGTTCAACTAGCCGATCAACACGTTCTGAGCTTGTATATCATCTATTTTAACTATTCAAAAATGTTTTTCAAAATAGTAAAAAGGGCAAAGAAGGGGTAAGGCACTGACAAAAATAGGGTTTTACTGCACTTCTGTGCTGTTTACACAGTTTATAACTGTCTTGTTAATAGTTTGCATTGGTTAAATATTTATTAGAAACCCATTGACAGACTTAAAGGCTTTCAAGGCTGGCAATCCCATTTGGGGTGTGTCATAGTTAAGAAGAGGAAAATGTTTTCTATATATATATATATATATATATATAATAGCAGATTGATATGTTAGACTCATACAACAATCTTATATGACTTACTTGCTGTGCTCTGTTTTATCAAGTATAGAGGATTTAAGTGGTATTGAATTGGTACTGAATTTGCAGCTCAACAAACGCTAATTAATCCTAGTATGCGATGGAGGACAATTTCACCATACATTTACTCTTCTCGCGGTATTATTATTGTGAGCGATTTAATGGTGATAAACAATAACGATTATGGTCCCATCCCAAACTAGTAGAAGTATTAATAATCATCATCTTCAGTACACATGATGAGTGTGTTGTTTTGTTAAGTGTGCGGCCAGGCTCCCATGAACCAGAGGATCGTCGGAGGGCAGGACGCGCCGCCTGGCAGCTGGCCATGGCAGGTCAGCATACATGCGCCTTACTACGGTCATTTCTGCGGAGGTTCCCTCATCAACAGTGAATGGGTGCTGTCCGCTGCCCACTGCTTCCCAAAGTGAGACATCATTTAATCAATTGAAATGATTAATAATAAATCCTTGTTTTTTGTCATTAAAGTAAAAAGGTCCAACATTTTTGAAAATTGCTGATTTACAAGCTCACAAGGCATTGCGATGTAACGTGTTATCAAAAATATTTGAGTTAAATTAATCGCAAATTTAATCCCTATAAGAAAAAGAAATGGATAGTTGAATCCCTAGTGCACATCACTATCAGTGTTCATATACCTAAAGGGTTGTGTGCGCTTTGCATGTGCGTGTGTGAAATCATCATCATACCAGGAAGTGGCAAAAAAAACCTACTTTCTGGCCTTGACAGCCCATACATCCAAAAAGAAAAGTTCTATCTAATTTCATTAAACGCTTATAAACTCACTTTGCCACTCGATTTACCACTCAATTTACCACTCACTTTATGTATGTGCATACCTCATATCATTCATTGTTACCCCCTCCTCCACTCTCTTGCAGCCCTGATCCCAATGAGAACTTTACCATCTTCTTGGGCCGCCAGTCCCAGGAGTTGATGAACCCCAATGAGCTGAACCGCTCGGTGGTGCAGATCATCATCCATCCTCAGTACGGCCAGATGATGCGCCATAACAACGACATGGCTCTGCTGAGGCTCTCCCACCCCGTCACCTTCACACCATACATCCGCCCGGTCTGTCTGGCGGCGATGAACAGCACCTTCTACAGTGGAACTATGAGCTGGGTGACTGGCTGGGGGACGGAAGATATTGGTGGTGAGTAATAAGGCGGGTGCATGCATGTGTTTGGTCCAACGCACTAACAGTCCGACAGGCATTAGTCCCAAACACATTAGTCCGACAGGCACCCTACCCAAAACCGGAAACCTAACCCTAACCTCACAGGAAAGCCACAGGTGAGTTTTAACCGGCAGCGGCATTTCGGGACTCGGGAGCCACGGGTGAGTCTTAACCAGCAAAGCATAATATGCATACAACATAAAAACCCAACGAAACAAGCTAAGAAATATTTTTACTGCCTGTCTGCCATGACCAAATCAGCTAAAAGAAACTTCAACAACCAACTAGGCTGCGGTCAGAAACTGAAAACCAGGTTTTCAAATAATAAACATCAAATCGACCGACACTCTCATCACTGACAAGCTTGATGTGGCCAACTACTTGAACATCTTCTTTACAAACATAGCAACAACGCTGGTTAACAAACTGCCTCCCACTCTAGGCTCTTTGGTGTAGAGCACATTAAAACCTTCTACAGAAACCTAGGTGTTTGTAAAGACGATTTTAAACTAGTTATGGTAACAACTGATGAGGTACTTAAGAAATTGAGTGCCCTCCAACCCCACAAGGCCACTGGCCATGACAATATTCCCTCCAAATTTCTCAGAGACTCTGCCATCTCTATAGCTCCAATCATCACCCACATAGTAAACCTCTCCATCAAACAGGGACAGGTCCCCCAAGATTTCAAACTGGCCAAAGTAACCCCCTTGCACAAGAAAGGGAGTAAATTAGACCCCGGCAACTATTTCTATTCTAAGCTCCATCTCGAAAGTGATTGAAAAAATAGTCTATGAACAGGTTGAAAAGTATGTTGCCACAAATAAATTAATGTACGAGTTCCAATCTGGCTTCAGAACATCCCACTCCACTGACACATGCCTCCTCTATTTGAGCGACATCAAACACGAGTTGCATGCTGGCAAATACTGCGGCATGGTCATGCTGGACCTCCAAAAGGCTTTTGACACAGTGAACCACTCCATACTGTTTAACAAACTAAAAGCAATTGGTTTTGATAGCACATTAGTGAGTTGGATGCAATCCTACCTGGAGGGGAGAGAACAGATGGTGGAACGGAACACTGAACACTGTCCCCCCCTCCCAGTGAGCTGTGGTGTTCCACAAGGAAGCATACGGCCTTTACTGTTCCTAATATATGTAAACGACATGACATCAGCTTGTGACTGCAACTTGTTTCTGTTCGCAGATGACTCAGCACTGCTAGTCTCGGACAGGAACAAACTGCAGGTTGAAAAGGCCCTCAGCTCTGAACTCGGTAGAATCTGCACCTGGCTCGCTGATAAACTATCTTTACACCTGGGAAAAACTGAATCCATTCTCTTAGGATCAAATAGTAATCTCAACAAGGCAGATGGCTAATATATATATATATATATATATATTTTTTTTTAATTAAAAAAAATCAAAAAAATCTAAACTATTTTTTTTCTTTTTTTTAATACGTGGTGCCAAAGTTTGTGTTTTCACCATTGAGAATGCATTTGGCATTTAAATTAAATAACTGTGTCTCCACAGTCAGCTGAATTATAAAAAATGTGAATGGATTTTCTAGGTGAAAGTGATTTTTGGCAGTTTTGCGTGGGCTCTTAACCAAGTCCACACCCACAACACCAGAGGGAGAGCAGCAAACCATGTGCAACCCAGATTCGGCACAAACAAGGGATTAAATTATTTTAGCTCCTATGCCACCAAAATGTGGAACGCCCTAGTACCAACAGTCATTAAGACATGCAAATCCCTTGACTGGCCCCCGTAAAAATCTGAATCCCCCCCTTTTCCCCTCACTGTATGTGTTTCTTTTCCCTTTTTTACCTCCTTTATGATGAATTCCTGTTCTGTTTGGCTATATAGAAGTGTCTATTTGCACGTCTCTAAATGTTTTGATGATTTTAACAAGGTGGACCCTCTTGTAAACAAGTGTAATGCTTTATTGGGTCGTCCACTCACAGTTAACAGTCTTTGTATTGAGTTGTGCTTGAAATGTACTGTAATTCTGCAAACTGTTAATAAATTTTTCAATCAATCAATCAATGGCATGACATATGCAACATATTATGTTGTCGGACATGCATGTTCGACTATGTTAGAACAGACCTTGAAGTCAGTGGTGGAAAGTAACTGTACATTTACTTAAATAATATACTTACTGTAAGTACAATTTTGAGGTATTTGTAGTTTACTTAGTATTTCCAATACTTTTACTTCTAGGATCCAAATATTGTACTTTTACTCCACTACATGTATTTGAAAGCTTTAGTTACTCGTTACTTTGTGGATTTCGGCCATTTGGAAACGGCCAATCTATAAGCTCACACTGCGACGCATTGTGAGCTTGTAGATCTGCTATTCTCAAATGATCTTTGAAAACTTGAAATGGGACATTCTGTATAATGATTACTTTTAATTTTGGTACTTTACGGTACATTTTGATGCCAATACTTTTGTACTTTTGCTCAAGTACATTTTGAATTCTGAATTACTCTTACTTGTAACATAAGAGTAAGACTAAGACAAATGAGTCCCTTTTCCTCTCTTCCATTATAGTTCCCCTGGCCTCTCCCCAGAACCTTCAGGAAGTCGATGTGCCGGTCGTGGGGTACCAGCAGTGTAAATGCAGCTACTATGACATCACAGACAACATGCTTTGTGCTGGCCTCAATGAAGGAGGAAAGGACACCTGTCAGGTGACACATCATACTTGTTCTCTGTCCATCATATCATTCTATCCAGTGTTGTAGTGCTACTTTTAGAAGTGGGGGGGCACCCCATAAGACACGTGCGCCCACCCATGCACGCGCATTTGCGTGCACGTGCGCAACACATGCAGACACTCACTATAAAACATGCAGACGTGTATAGCCCGTTTAGAAACCGGGTTTACCATGCTTAAAGGAGCATTCAGTGATTTGGGTGATTTGGAAAACCACCCAGTCCACCCCGGTAACAAAATGTGCACATGCACGGTCTACAGTGGGGGGAAGTGCAACAGGCCAACAGTATGTGCACCAAGGCCCGCCCCCACTCGATCATGATTGGAGGAAGGCCCCGCTCATCCTGATTGGATGAAGGTTTTGCCACGCGCCACCAAAACTGAAACTAGGGTTTTTTGACCCCAGGGGCTCACTGGGGACAGGGATGATTTCCTTATATGGTCAGCACACTCTATAGTAGGGAGGATTATCCAGAAAAAAAGAAAAAAGTGATATTTGAATTAAGTAAAATCACTGAATATACCTTTAATCGTATCCATAAAAGTAAATGAGTAAAAAAAAAACATATTTTTGCCCTAAAATTATTTTAGGCGTGAGAGAAGTGGGGGGTACGTCGCTCCCCCGCGTCCCGTCCCCCCACTACACCCCTGCTTCTATCAAACTCTCTCTCTCTCTGGCACCCCATTGTATCTGCAAAGATGTTTCATTTAATCATAACGCATCAGAGCAGAGTTTTGTCTCGATCTAACTTCCATACGGTGCATTTTAATTCCACACTTTTTAACTATTAACCATAGAGAACACTAAACACGGGTGATTTTCACCTGGGAAATTATATTTTTGTCTGAGGTGGGGTCTTTCAGTACCTTAATGATGCTCAGTGGCATCATAGAAGGTAGGTTTGTTTCCCTGCCCACATCCCTGTTTTTTGAGGGGCGCTAGCCCCTCCTATATTCAGCTATAGTGTGGATTCTTGTCCTAACACAAACATTAAATGCCATTGACAATGAATGGAGGATTTACATCATATGTAGACAGGCAAATCGGCTATTTAGCCCTAATACAAAAATGTAATTCCCATTGACAATATCATCACACATCATGAGGATGTATGATAAGAGCGCCTCTCACTTCACACAGGTGTGATTTTTCCTATATACAGCTTTTGTCCCCACACGTCTCATATTTGCCATTGACAATGAAACAAGAAATTAGGTCATATGTGCCTCAAATAGCTTATGATGTCAATTTGACAATGATGGCAAAATTGACATCATATGTAGCGAGCAAAACGGCTAACCAATCACATAAATTCAGTTGTTCATGAGATGATGTATGATGTATAATGATAAGAGCGCCCCTCACTTCACACAGGTGTGATTTTTTTTACAGGCAGATGTTAGGGTGAATTTCCCCCGTTTAGTGATAGAGAAAACTCCCATACACCCACAATGGTCTCGCTTTATTTTGTCTTCACTGGACCATTCTCACATGTCCCAGAAATGGGTGGACCAAAGTTTCCAGCTCAATTATTATTCTTTTTTTTAATGGATATTTTTAAAATAATACGCACGTTTTTCACAAAATAAACCCCCCTATGATAAGGCCCCCCATGATATCCATGTATTATTTTATTTTTTTGTGAAAAGTCATGATGAAATATTAAAGAGTACCTCAAGTTGCCATGTATTTGGTGTACTTCAATTTATTTTGATGAGAAGTATTATTTTGCTGGGGACTTAACGACATCATGAATCTCTCATTTCCTCAGGGAGACTCTGGCGGGCCGTTGGTGAGCAGCATGATACGCAAAGGCAAGCCACCCCGCTGGGTCCAGTCCGGGGTGGTGAGCTTCGGCTGGGGCTGCGCCCTGCCCAAATGGCCGGGGGTCTACGCCCGCGTGTCGCGTTACCAGGGCTGGATCAGCATGCACGTCACCTCTGACCCGCCAGGCTTCGTTACGTTCATGTCCAAGGGCATGTCCGACGTGGGTTTCCAGTGTCCTACGAGACCACCCAAGACCACCACTGACCCACCCATGACCACATACCCACCCATGACCACATACCCACCGTGGCCACCCATGACCACATACCCACCGTGGCCACCCATGACACCACCCATTAGACCGTGTGAGAGTCTCTTTTGTGGCGGCCCTAACACCGTCCATTTCACGTACTTCACGTATGTCTTAACTCTCGCACTGATGCTCTACAGCATGGCTGGTTTTGCATAAGGGCTTTTCAAGGCACCAAGTTGCGTTACGTTAAGTTACGTTGGCCATAGGGAAACCTCTCTTTACATTGCTTATTTTATTGTGTGGATTTGGTTGCTTAAAGCCCCATTGTGCGATACATAGCCTATAGATAGATTAGACAGACAGACAGACAGACAGACAGACAGACAGACAGACAGACAGACAGACAGACAGACAGACAGACAGACAGACAGACAGACAGACAGACAGACAGACAGACAGACAGACAGACAGACAGACAGACAGACAACTTTATTGGCAGTTTAAAAAAAAAAAAAAAAATTAGAAAACGTCAACATGGACTATACACAAAAAAGCTAAAGCTTGTTTCGATTGTGGTCCACCTTGTAACATAAAACCTACCACAGGCTCAAAACGGTCTCAAACTCAACATAAAAACAAGCACCTTGACAATCCAATATGACTATTAAATATTGCACAATGTGGCTTTAACATATAAGGGAATGTTCACTCTAGCCCTGGGGGTCAAAAGTATGTTGCTTAGATTCTAATTGCAACTACTGTTGATAAGTAAAAATTAGACCAGTATGGTCTGATTTGCAACAGCACCCCCTATTGGTACTCTAAACATAGTCACATTTGGTACTCTAAACATAGTCCCATAGGGACAAAGCTGTTCCTTGGAGTGGTTGCACCACTCAAAAATAAAATCTTAATGGTGTATCTTATGAAGATATGTTGAATGATATGCAGCTAAACTATTAAAGTTTTACTTTTATTCCAATGTCCAACTTTGTCTGTCTCATATGAATCTCTGCAATTGCACAGAAAGAAAGGCCAATTAACTGTAATTACAATATTGATATCAGGTCAGAGCCACTAATGAGGCAAATGTATACATGGTGATTTGGTGTAATATGTGAAAGTGGGGACCGGGGACCCCTAGGGTCTTTGAGGGGGTTCCAGGGGGTCCCCAGCAAATGTGTTAACGCAGCATCAAAATCAGATTAACCATGGTAATCCTATTTAATACTTACTAGGCCTACTCAAAAATGGCTGATCTATATAGATTTTTGAATCATTTAGAAAAGGTTTAACACAAATCTTCTCTCCTGGGGGTCCCTAGCACATCGTTTCAGGTGGAGGGTCCCCGGCCATATGGCGGTCCGCCGGTCCCTGACATGAAAAGGTTTGAGATTGAACCATAATTACATTTGTGGCCAAATTTGACTGAGGGACTGCCATTGGATTTTTATCTCCAGTTTTGGAGATATGGCTTATAGAGTAATGTCTTGCTTTGTCTTGTTTAAGCATTTATTTCATATTTACATGTCGATTTCAGCTCTGACATTTATTAGTAGCATGTGAAGAGTCTGCCTGTGCTGCCCCGTGGGAGGGTAGGTTAGGGTGAGGGTTTGAGATGGTTAACATCGGTAGACAACTTGACTG
This sequence comes from Electrona antarctica, assembly GCF_951216825.1. Lineage (NCBI taxonomy): Eukaryota > Metazoa > Chordata > Actinopteri > Myctophiformes > Myctophidae > Electrona > Electrona antarctica. The sequence continues at coordinate 20,312,936 of NC_136802.1, forward strand.
CGTGTGCGTGCGTTTGTTTTGATTTGTGAGTTCTCTTGGCACAGTACCATGGGTGTGTACGCATAACAAAACCATGATGCTTCTATGCAACGATTGGTATCAAAAGCATCATTGAAGCTGAGAAGTGCCATGCCAGTGTCGGCTATGGGGATTAATGTGGTTGACACGCACTGTAGGAGGAGAAGATGAGTTCAGTGTACCAGTGCCACTGTCTCAAGCAGACTGTAATTATGAAACCTTTTAATTAATGGTCTGGTTTGGGTGTTATTTTGTTCATAAAGTGCATGCTATTCTTGTGTGATCCTCAACACAGGATTTGATATATCCAGACTAAAATTATTAGTATTGCCACCACCACCAATAATCATGATAGTACAGCAGCTATCTGCACCCGGGGGCATCACTATGCCAGCTTGTGGATGTGATGGAGATTTCCATTGTTTTTTTTTTGCCACGGACATGCAGAACAAGTGATCAATGATATTTCCAGAACACAAATGTATCTAGCCTACAGTACTACGGTAATTGACTCTGGACGTGTCATAGTGTCTACTCTATTCCATTGCGCTACACATTTTAAAATAAGTCACTTATCAAAACTTATTTTTGGGGAAAAGCCGATCTACAAGCTCACAACACATTACGGCATGTTGTGACCTTGTAGATCAGCAATTGTCCTTTCTTCTTAGCCTACAGTATAATGACATGCCCAAAATTGGGATGTCAGGGTTAAAGTAGTTAGCTATAAAGTTACCCAACTTACCCAACATTTCCCTGCATTTTTTAGTTTATTGAAATAATGTCATGCACATGTTTCTAGTGCATAGCCTACTGCAGCCCTTGTTGACTATAGATTTAGAAGCTTTCACTCCTGAAATGATCGATTATTTACATGGGAAAATCTGTCATACAACAAGCGAGTCAATGGTCGAGAGGCAATGTTGGTTGCTGGTCTGGCAGAGTAGAGTGGGTGGGGCTTACCGAAAAGTCTATTGTACAATTAGTTCAAGGAATGATGAAACCAGTGGCATGTTAAAAATGTCAGGTGCCACGTACGTTATGGGAGGAGTTGAGGACATATCAAAAGCTATTTAATGACGCTGATGTGATCAGACAAGTGAAACCGAGAGAAAATGGCCCTCCACAAACTGCTGTACGGGATATCTCTGATACTCATCCTACAGTTCAAAGGTGAGAAAAGATCAGTTTTTTGTTTAGTTTGCATTATGCTACAATTGATTGTTCTTCTTTTTTTTGGGTACATATCTTTATATAGCCTAAGTGAAGCAAGATATAATTATTCTGCTACATCCCTCCACTATTGATGGGGTGTGCACTTTGAAACTAGGATGTCTGAAAAAAATTCAATACTACTATGACGGCTAACGGTCAGGATGACCGTGTTTTTCGTGCTATTTGATTGGCCATTCTCTCCCCCACTGTCTAATGATCTTCACACCTCTCTCTGCACCCGTTGACGGCTTGCCATTGTCTTCTAAATGTTACATTCCAACTAATTCAAGGCAGCAGTTTCAACTCGACAGGACAACTCAAGTTATTTTTTATTTTTTATTTCAGTTTACCAAACTATAATTATAGTGACGGTGTGAGCGTTATATTGAATACCCTTGCGCAGCAAACACTGTCCGACTTTGTATTGAGCCAATAAAATAGGCTACCACACGTTATTGCCAGAGCCAGGCACATTGCTCAGACGAAATACGACATTAGTTATATATTGTCATTTTTATATAGAGGGGGAAACATCGATGTAATTAATATATATTTGATTGATTGTGCCAAAAAAAGGAAAGAGCTGTGCATGCGTGCGTGCAAATCAGAAAAGTTTACAGACAAAGGAGTTGGGAGTTTGGGAGCGGCTAGCCTTCTATATAATGCTGCGCACATATTAGCCTATATATATTTTAAAAATACCCAGCATAACTTTTGGGAAGGCTAAGCCTGGCCTAGCCTTACATACCCGCCGCCTATGATCGATGTAATTTATATATATTTGATTTATTGTGCCAGCAGAGAGGTCCGTAGCAGCAGCACGGTTTATATATACACCATAGGATAGATCAAGTCATGTGACGCATCACCGCCACAAATAGTGCTACAGCGTTATCTAAAATGCACTTCCGCATACCTCACCGTCAGTTACTTGGATATTCTCTCCCTCTCCACGAGAGAAAAAAAAGAGAGCCGTGATGCGTGGAAATCAGTTCCACTGGTCGCGTGCAGAAAAGTTTACAGACAAAGAAGGACGGACAGAACTGTTCTTCTGACTGACAAAACATTTAGAAGTTCGGGACGTCTATCGGGTTGGACTGATTTCAAACACTGTCATTTTTATTTGGCATCGCGCATCGGCAAGCATTCTCGCTCCAAGGAAAGGAAATGTCGGTCGGGTCAAACAGACCATGCTATAAACTTTATTATTCCAGGATAATTGATTCATTATTATCATCGCCACCTTACATAATTATGCTATAAAGATGGCGTGTATAGTCAACATGTATTTATATCTATTGAGCTATGCGCTTGGTGGAAACAATACCACACACCATATTTCTTTTTCCGTTTCGAGAAATAAAGTCAGACATCGTTATTTCTGCAAACCGCATATAACAAATATAACATCTAAAACAACATTTAGTTTATGTACATTCGTAATGTAAGTTTGCCTACATGTGGAAGTAGTTGGAATGCAAATGACACATTAGCTTGAACAATGCCCGTCTCCAGCCGGGAGGGAGGTGTGAACTTCACTGCTTGCGGGGGAGAAAGGGTGAGAGTCTAAGAGCGGTCCCACGGACCGAAAAAGAGCAGACATTTTAGTAGAATTATGTCTAAAATCATATTTCCAAAACGTTTCAGATGAAAAAAAAACAGAGATGGTTTGAATCGAACATTTAGAAAAAGTCATGCAAGGGGAACTTTCTCAGGACTTCATGGGCAAAGAAAATCCACTTAAAAATTTCAAAATCGGTCAGCCAGACCGCTCCGACGCGCTAGTGTTAACACTAGCGCGTCGGAGTGGTCTGGCTGACCGATTTTGAAATTGTTTGAAATCAGTCCAACCCGATAGACGTCCCAAACTTCTAAATGTTTTGTCAGTCAGAAGAACAGTTCTGTCCGTCCTTCTTTGTCTGTAAACTTTTCTGCACGCGACCAGTGGAACTGATTTCCACGCATCACGGCTCTCTTTTTTTTCTCTCTCCCTCTCTCGTGGAGAGGGAGAGAATATCCAAGTAACTGACGGTGAGGTATGCGGAAGTGCATTTTAGATAACGCTGTAGCACTATTTGTGGCGGTGATGCGTCACATGACTTGATCTATCCTATGGTGTATATATATAAACCGTGCTGCTGCTACGGACCTCTCTGCTGGCACAATAAATCAAATATATATAAATTACATCGATCATAGGCGGCGGGTATGTAAGGCTAGGCCAGGCTTAGCCTTCCCAAAAGTTATGCTGGGTATTTTTAAAATATATATAGGCTAATATGTGCGCAGCATTATATAGAAGGCTAGCCGCTCCCAAACTCCCAACTCCTTTGTCTGTAAACTTTTCTGATTTGCACGCACACATGCACAGCTCTTTCCTTTTTTTGGCACAATCAATCAAATATATATTAATTACATCGATGTTTCCCCCTCTATATAAAAATGACAATATATAACTAATGTCGTATTTCGTCTGAGCAATGTGCCTGGCTCTGGCAATAACGTGTGGTAGCCTATTTTATTGGCTCAATACAAAGTCGGACAGTGTTTGCTGCGCAAGGGTATTCAATATAGCGCTCACACCGTCACTATAATTATAGTTTGGTAAACTGAAATAAAAAATAAAAAATAACTTGAGTTGTCCTGTCGAGTTGAAACTGCTGCCTTGAATTAGTTGGAATGTAACATTTAGAAGACAATGGCAAGCCGTCAACGGGTGCAGAGAGAGGTGTGAAGATCATTAGACAGTGGGGGAGAGAATGGCCAATCAAATCACGAAAAACACGGTCATCCTGACCATTAGCCGTCATAGTAGTATTGATTTTTTTTCAGACATCCTAGTGTTAAAGCACAGTGAATCAATTTAGAAAAAGAAGGCCTGCAAATAATTTGCATGCTCCTTATCTTAACGAGTGGTTGAGAAAAATAAAATATAAATACAAATCTTCACTTTCCTACTTTCCTATGGATATAAAGAATCAATTGACTGAGAGAAAACGCTAATGTTAGGCCTACTGCCGTCCAAATATTCCACATTTCTGAGACAGTTAATTTACAGTTGTGACGACACAAAGATAACTCCCTGACAATATCGCTAAAGGCAGTTCATTAGTGTGGTTGCCCTAACAGGGCAACTAGACCAGGGGTGGGCAACTTTGACGATGGAGAGGGCCACTATAAAGAGAAAACACTTAGAAGCACGATACAGCAGATAGGGAATGTGATGTACGGTAAGGGATCGTGTAACTTCATGCATAGTGAGAGTGGAGCAGTGCTGCAGTGGAGTGTACATGCATTCGTTGTCATATGAGCATAAAGTGATAATACCTGCGTGACGGCCAATACAGTAGGCTATGTCACCAAGACTGACATGGCGACATTTCATCAGCTTATACTCAATTACAGGATCATATGTGAACTTGAACTTGAACTGCCTGTTCTCACGGTGACACTGCCATTTGTGTACAAAACACATGCAACCAGTTCTACCGGTCAGGAAAGGGACATCAAGATAGCAGGTACACCTTGGGGTAGGCAATGGGGTAGGCAACCTTAAATATAAGCCTATAGTATACAGTACAGTAGGTGTTAATCTAGATACATAGCCATGGAAGTGAATGTCTTGAGAATGGCTTTTGATGGATTGAGGGAGTGACCAAGTGTCTGAGAGAATGACCGAATGGAGGGTAAAGGATGCAAGGTGCAGGTGTGTGGGCGGAGTTAAGCAGAAAGTTATATTTAAGGGTGACGACCACCTGCAGCCAACACAAAGCAAACATGGCCCTCCATAGGCTATGCCTGTTGGTCGCCCTGCTGTTCCAAGGTAAAGCTGGTATTTTTTTATCTTTTCTTTTTTTCTTTAATTCTTTCAATTTTGTTCTAAACTGGTTACTTTGTTTTCTCTGTCCTCTCTGGTGTGTGTACTAATCAGTATGAACTACTGATTCTGCTGTAAAGTATTGTAAACCATAAGTGTCTGCTGTTTGAACTTCCATGAATATTTTATTTATTTATTTTTTGTTGCGTTGGCTGTATTTCAACTGTGTGTGTGTGTGTGTGTGTGTGTGTGTGTGTGTGTGTGTGTGTGTGTGTGTGTGTGTGTGTGTGTAGAATGTGTATATTATATTGTATGTATTGTACCAATGATCAATATGGCACCACATTATTGTAAGCTGCATTGATTTGGAAGAATATAAATGTTTTCTAGTTGTTTGTACTAGCCTGAAATGGCTTTGGTACATTATTTGTCTTAGGCCCAGAGCCCCAAATTAATCGAATTATAGAACAAAGCAGATGAAGGAGATTCATAATACTTTTGGTTTCTGGTTGTTTCCTGTTGCAATTAAATGTCAGTTTCTAATAAATGTGGACTTAATATTCTTCAGATACATAAATTGGTCTAATTAAGAGTTGATATATACCCTGCTGTCTTTGTTTTTCTAGCAGTAACACTTGCCCGCTTACATTTTATTCTCCAAAAGTCCTCAAGTGTGTTTACCTTGTGAAGACACAGGCGATCAGTGTCACTCACACACAAATGCATTAAAATACATAAGTAATACAAGTAGCAAACCTATACAGTACACAGCGTATTTGTAGCTTTGTATCGTCCTATCTGAAGTTGAAACCAGCACAACTTGTTTGTATCTTTGTATCTTCATGTCGCTGGCTTCCATTGAAAATGAATAGCCTTTGCATCTGCCTGAGTGAACGCAGCATGACATAATTGTATGCTGCATGGAAATGCTCCATATTAATCTGTGCTGTGTACTGATGAGACTTCCTTACAAATGTCTTTCTTTGCTTTGAATTTTCAGGCTGCACTGCACTGCAGGTTGTTGCTGCAACAAATGCAACGCAACAACTGCGTTTTGCGTCTGCGTCTGGTAAGCATCCAGGTTTATCTGCACCGTTTGTCTTTAATTTCAGGCTGTTACTCACAACAGGCATCAAAATCTGTGTCTGGCAAGTATCCAGGATTAGCAGCACTGTTTAAGTTTAAGTTCATTCAATTTCTCACTTCCTCTAGGCAAATTAAGGCATCTAAAATAACTGCTTATTTTTCTAAAGAGCTCAGAGTATGCTCATCATCTCTTGTCAGGCAAGCATCTCCATATTTCCATTAGTTTATCGCATGACAGTGTTGTGCAAAAGAAGAACGCGTCACAAAAGGCATTTTTTTTCTGGAAAGTAACCAGGGGTCATCGATTTCCCCGTACACAGACAAATGTGTCTGTGGCAAAGACTTGTCGTAGCATATTTTAGATTTTCTTTTTTGCACACATTATATTTTCTGAGGTGGGTGGGTCTTTCAGTACCTCCATGATGCTCAGTGACATCATAGAACGTAGGCAGGTGTTCAGGTGAATTTCACCCGTGTTTAGTGAGAGTGATTTTCTTTTCTCTCTCATTTCATGTCCCAGGAATGGGTGGATAAAAGGTTATTATTATTATTTTTCACCGACTTTGCTCCCCTATGATATAGGGCCCCCCATAATATCTACTTTGCGTGTGTGTGTGTGTGTGTGTGTGTGTGTGTGTGTGTGTGTGTGTGTGTGTGTGTGTGTGTGTGTGTGTGTGTGTGTGTGTATGTGTGTGTGTGTGTGTGTGTGTGTGTGTTTTTTTAACATTGGGTAAAATATACCTGAGTTTAGTGATGGTGTGACAAAAAGGATGTTTAGTGTTCTAGGGTTAATACGGACCACGATGGAAACAAGTCCCCAGGACTTTTTGTGTGTTATCGTTTTAGCCCTTGGAGCCCTATTTGTGTCAGTGCTTTACTCCGTATCCCTAAACTTCCTCTTTTTTCTTCTTTTTTTGAAAAACATTTTAAAATTGTTCAACTAGCCGATCAACACGTTCTGAGCTTGTATATCATCTATTTTGACTATTCAAAAATGTTTTTCAAAATAGTAAAAAGGGCAAAGAAGGGGTAAGGCACTGACAAAAATAGGGTTTTACTGCACTTCTGTGCTGTTTACACAGTTTATAACTGTCTTGTTAATAGTTTGCATTGGTTAAATATTTATTTGAAACCCATTGACAGACTTAAAGGCTTTCAAGGCCGGCAATCCCATTTGGGGTGTGTCATAGTTAAGAAGAGGAAAATGTTTTCTATATATATATATATATATATATATATATATATATATATATATATATATATATATATATATAATAGCAGATTGATATGTTAGACTCGTACAACAATCTTATATGACTTACTTGCTGTGCTCTGGTTTATCAAGTATAGAGGATTTAAGTGGTATTGAATTGGTACTGAATTTGCAGCTCAACAAACGCTAATTAATCCTAGTATGAGATGGAGGACAATTTCACCATACATTTACTCTTCTCGCGGTATTATTATTGTGAGCGATTTAATGGTGATAAACAATAACGATTATGGTCCCATCCCAAACTAGTAGAAGTATTAATAATCATCATCTTCAGTACACATGATGAGTGTGTTGTTTTGTTAAGTGTGCGGCCAGGCTCCCATGAACCAGAGGATCGTCGGAGGGCAGGACGCGCCGCCTGGCAGCTGGCCATGGCAGGTCAGCATACAGGCGCCTTACTACGGTCATTTCTGCGGAGGTTCCCTCATCAACAGTGAATGGGTGCTGTCCGCTGCCCACTGCTTCCCAAAGTGAGACATCATTTAATTAATTGAAATGATTAATAATAAATCCTTGTTTAACGTCATTAAAGTAAAACGGTCCAACATTTTTGAAAATTGCTGATTTACAAGCTCACAAGGCATTGCGATGTGACGTGTTATCAAAAATATTTGAGTTAAATTAACGCAAATTTAATCCCTATAAGAAAAAGAAATGGATAGTTGAATCCCTAGTGCACATCACTATCAGTGTTCATATACCTAAAGGGTTGTGTGCGTTTTGCATGTGCGTGTGTGAAATCATCATCATACCAGGAAGTGGCAAAAAAAACTACTTTCTGGCCTTGACAGCCCATACATCCAAACAGAAAAGTTCTATCTAATTTCATTAAACGCTTATAAACTCACTTTGCCACTCGATTTACCACTCAATTTACCACTCACTTTATGTATGTGCATACCTCATATCATTCATTGTTACCCCCTCCTCCACTCTCTTGCAGCCCTGATCCCAATGAGAACTTTACCATCTTCTTGGGCCGCCAGTCCCAGGAGTTGATGAACCCCAATGAGGTGAACCGCACGGTGGTGCAGATCATCATCCATCCTCAGTACGGCCAGATGATGCGCCATAACAATGACATGGCTCTGCTGAGGCTCTCCCACCCCGTCACCTTCACACCATACATCCGCCCGGTCTGTCTGGCGGCGATGAACAGCACCTTCTACAGTGGAACTATGAGCTGGGTGACTGGCTGGGGGACGGAAGATATTGGTGGTGAGTAATAAGGCGGGTGCATGCATGTGTTTGGTCCAACGCACTAACAGTCCGACAGGCATTAGTCCCAAACACATTAGTCCGACAGGCACCCTACCCAAAACCCGAAACCTAACCTCACAGGAAAGCCACAGGTGAGTTTTAACCGGCAGCGGCATTTCGGGACTCGGGAGCCACGGGTGAGTCTTAACCAGCAAAGCATAATATGCATACAGCATAAAAACCCAACGAAACAAGCTAAGAAATATTTGTACTGCCTGTCTGCCATGACCAAATCAGCTAAAAGAAACTTCAACAACCAACTAGGCTGCGGTCAGAAACTGAAAACCAGGTTTTCAAATAATAAACATTAAATCGAACGACACTCTCATCACTGACAAGCTTGATGTGGCCAACTACTTGAACATCTTCTTTACAAACATAGCAACAACGCTGGTTAACAAACTGCCTCCCACTCTGGGCTCTTTGGTGTAGAGCACATTAAAACCTTCTACAGAAACCTAGGTGTTTGTAAAGACGATTTTAAACTAGTTATGGTAACAACTGATGAGGTACTTAAGAAATTGAGTGCCCTCCAACCCCACAAGGCCACTGGCCATGACAATATTCCCTCCAAATTTCTCAGAGACTCTGCCATCTCTATAGCTCCAATCATCACCCACATAGTAAACCTCTCCATCAAACAGGGACAGGTCCCCCAAGATTTCAAACTGGCCAAAGTAACCCCCTTGCACAAGAAAGGGAGTAAATTAGACCCCGGCAACTATTTCTATTCTAAGCTCCATCTCGAAAGTGATTGAAAAAATAGTCTATGAACAGGTTGAAAAGTATGTTGCCACAAATAAATTAATGTACGAGTTCCAATCTGGCTTCAGAACATCCCACTCCACTGACACATGCCTCCTCTATTTGAGCGACCACATCAAACACGAGGTGCATGCTGGCAAATACTGCGGCATGGTCATGCTGGACCTCCAAAAGGCTTTTGACACAGTGAACCACTCCATACTGGTTAACAAACTAAAAGCAATTGGTTTTGATAGCACATTAGTGAGTTGGATGCAATCCTACCTGGAGGGGAGAGAACAGATGTAATGGTGGAACGGAACACTGAACACTGTCCCCCCCTCCCAGTGAGCTGTGGTGTTCCACAAGGAAGCATACAGCCTTTACTGTTCCTAATATATGTAAACGACATGACATCAGCTTGTGACTGCAACTTGTTTCTGTTCGCAGATGACTCAGCACTGCTAGTCTCGGACAGGAACAAACTGCAGGTTGAAAAGGCCCTCAGCTCTGAACTCGGTAGAATCTGCACCTGGCTCGCTGATAAACTATCTTTACACCTGGGAAAAACTGAATCCATTCTCTTAGGATCAAATAGTAATCTCAACAAGGCAGATGGCTAATATATATATAATATATATATATATATATTTTTTATATTAAAAAAAATCAAAAGAATCAAAACTATTTTTTATTTTTTTTAATACGTGGTGCCAAAGTTTGTGTTTTCACCATTGAGAATGCATTTGGCGTTTAAATTAAATAACTCAGAAACTATAAAACATTTCAAAGTAAAAAGTTCCAGCATGTGTCTCCACAGTCAGCTGAATTATAAAACATTTGAATGGATTTTCTAGGTGAAAGTGATTTTTGGCAGTTTTGCGTGGGCTCTTAACCAAGTCCACACCCACAACACCAGAGGGAGAGCAGCAAACCATGTGCAACCCAGATTCGGCACAAACAAGGGACTAAATTATTTTAGCTCCTATGCCACCAAAATGTGGAACGCCCTAGTACCAACAGTCATTAAGACATGCAAATCCCTTGACTGGCCCCCGTAAAAATCTGAATCCCCCCCTTTTTTCCCCTCACTGTATGTGTTTCTTTTCCCTTTTTTACCTCCTTTATGATGAATTCCTGTTCTGTTTGGCTATATAGAAGTGTCTATTTGCACGTCTCTAAATGTTTTGATGATTTTAACAAGGTGGACCCTCTTGTAAACAAGTGTAATGCTTTATTGGGTCGTCCACTCACAGTTAACAGTCTTTGTATTGAGTTGTGCTTGAAATGTACTGTAATTCTGCAAACTGTTAATAAATATTTCAATCAATGGCATGACATATGCAACAACATATTATGTTGTCGGACATGCATGTTCGACTATGTTAGAACAGACCTTGAAGTCAGTGGTGGAAAGTAACTGTACATTTACTTAAATAATATACTTACTGTAAGTACAATTTTGAGGTATTTGTAGTTTACTTAGTATTTCCAATACTTTTACTTCTAGGATCCAAATATTGTACTTTTACTCCACTACATGTATTTGAAAGCTTTAGTTACTCGTTACTTTGTGGATTTCGGCCATTTGGAAACGGCCAATCTATAAGCTCACACTGCCTCGCGATGCGACGCATTGTGAGCTTGTAGATCTGCTATTTTCAAATGATCTTTGAAAACTTGAAATGGGACATTCTGTATAATGATTACTTTTAATTTTGGTACTTTACGGTACATTTTGATGCCAATACTTTTGTACTTTTGCTCAAGTACATTTTGAATTCTGAATTACTCTTACTTGTAACATAAGAGTAAGACTAAGACAAATGAGTCCCTTTTCCTCTCTTCCATTATAGTTCCCCTGGCCTCTCCCCAGAACCTTCAGGAAGTCGATGTGCCGGTCGTGGGGCACCAGCAGTGTAAATGCAGCTATGACATCACAGACAACATGCTTTGTGCTGGCCTCAATGAAGGAGGAAAGGACTCCTGTCAGGTGACACATCATACTTGTTCTCTGTCCATCATATCATTCTATCCAGTGTTGTAGTGCTACTTTTAGAAGTGGGGGGGCACCCCATAAGACACGTGCGCACACACATGCACGCGCATTTGCGTGCACGTGCGCAACACATGCAGACACTCACTATAAAACATGCAGACGTGTATAGCCCGTTTAGAAACCGGGTTTACCATGTTTAAAGGAGCATTCAGTGATTATGGGTGATTTGGAAAACCACCCAGTCCGCCCCGGTAACAAAATGTGCACATGCACGCTCTACAGTGGGGGGAAGTGCAACAGGCCAACAGTATGTGCACCAAGGCCCGCCCCCACTCGATCATGATTGGAGGAAGGCCCCTCTCATCCTGATTGGATGAAGGTTTTGCCACCCGCCACCAAAACTGAAACTAGGGTTTTTTGACCCCAGGGGCTCACTGGGGACAGGGATGATTTCCTTATATGGTCAGCACACTCTATAGTAGGGAGGATTATCCAGAAAAAAAGAAAAAAGTGATATTTGAATGAAGTCAAATCACTGAATATACCTTTAATCGTATCCATAAAAGTAAATGAGTTAAAAAAAAACATATTTTTGCCCTAAAATAATTTTAGGCGTGAGAGAAGTGGGGGGCACGTCGCTCCCCCGCGTCCCGTCCCCCCACTACACCCCTGCTTCTATCAAACTCTCTCTCTCTCTGGCACCCCATTGTATCTGCAAAGATGTTTCATTTAATCATAACGCATCAGAGCAGAGTTTTGTCTCGATCTAACTTCCATACGGTGCATTTTAATTCCACACTTTTTAACTATTAACCATAGAGAACACTAAACATGGGTGATTTTCACCTGGGAAATTATATGTTTGTCTGAGGTGGGGTCTTTCAGTACCTTAATGATGCTCAGTGGCATCATAGAAGGTAGGTTTGTTTCCCTGCCCACATCCCTGTTTTTTGAGGGGCGCTAGCCCCTCCTATATTCAGCTATAGTGTGGCTTCTTGTCCTAACACAAACATTAAATGCCATTGACAATGAATGGAGGATTTACATCATGTAGACAGGCAAATCGGCTATTTAGCCCTAATACAAAAATGTAATTCCCATTGACAATATCATCACACATCATGAGGATGTATGATAAGAGCGCCTCTCACTTCACACAGGTGTGATTTTTCCTATATACAGCTTTTGTCCCCACACGTCTCATATTTGCCATTGACAATGAAACAAGAAATTAGGTCATATGTGCCTCAAATAGCTTATGATGTCATTTGACAATGATGGCAAAATTTACATCATATGTGGCGAGCAAAACGGCTAACCAATCACATAAATTCAGTTGTTCATGAGATGATGTATAATGATAAGAGCGCCCCTCACTTCACACAGGTGTGATTTTTTTACAGGCAGATGTTAGGGTGGATTTCCCCCGTTTAGTGATAGAGAAAACTCCCATACACCCACAATGGTCTCGCTTTATTTTGTCTTCACTGGACCATTCTCACATGTCCCAGAAATGGGTGGACCAAAGTTTCCAGCTCAATTTTTTTTTTTTTTTTTAATGGATATTTTTAAAATAATACGCACGTTTTTCACAAATTAAACCCCCCTATGATAAGGCCCCCCATGATATCCATGTATTATTTTATTTTTTTGTGAAAAGTCATGATGAAATATTAAAGAGTACCTCAAGTTGCCATGTATTTGGTGTACTTCAATTTATTTTGATGAGAAGTATTATTTTGCTGGGGACTTAACGACATCATGAATCTCTCATTTCCTCAGGGAGACTCTGGCGGGCCGATGGTGAGCAGCATGATGAGCAGCGGCACGCCACCCCGCTGGGTCCAGTCCGGGGTGGTGAGCTTCGGCCGGGGCTGCGCCCTGCCCAACTGGCCGGGGGTCTACGCCCGCGTGTCGCGTTACCAGGGCTGGATCAGCATGCACGTCACCTCTGACCCGCCAGGCTTCGTTACGTTCATGTCCAACGGCATGTCCGACGTGGGTTTCCAGTGTCCTACGAGACCACCCAGGCCCACCACTGACCCACCCATGACCACATACCCACCGTGGCCACCCATGACACCACCCATTAGACCGTGTGAGAGTCTCTTTTGTGGTGGCCCTAACACCGTCCATTTCACGTACTTCACGTATGTCTTAACTCTCGCACTGATGCTCTACAGCATGGCTGGTTTTGCATAAGGGCTTTTCAAGGCACCAAGTTGCGTTACGTTAAGTTACGTTGGCCATAGGGAAACCTCTCTTTACATTGCTTATTTTATTGTGTGGATTTGGTTGCTTAAAGCCCCATTGTGCGATACATAGCCTATAGATAGATTAGACAGACAGGACAGACAGACAGACAGACAGACAGACAGACAGACAGACAGACAGACAGACAGACAGACAGACAGACAGACAACTTTATTGGCAGTTTAAAAAAAAAAAATCAATTTAGAAAACGTCAACATGGACTATACACAAAAAAGCTAAAGCTTGTTTCGATTGTGGTCCACCTTGTAACATAAAACCTACCACAGGCTCAAAATGGTCTCAAACTCAACATAAAAACAAGCACCTTGACAATCCAATATGACTATTAAATATTGCACAATGTGGCTTTAACATATAAGGGAATGTTCACTCTAGCCCTGGGGGTCAAAAGTATGTTGCTTAGATTCTAATTGCAACTACTGTAAGTAAAAATCAGACCAGTATGGTCTGATTTGCAACAGCACCCCCTATTGGTACTCTAAACATAGTCACATTTGGTACTCTAAACATAGTCCCATAGGGACAAAGCTGTTCCTTGGAGTGGTTGCACCCATAGATATATATAAACACTAGATAGCTCACCCGCGCTGTTGGCCAATGGAGAGCGACGTCGTTACGTGGCGGCCATCTTACCTCGGGACACATAACATTGTGTCTATGGGGCATGTACTCTTAACTGACCATAACTTGCTCAATTTTCAACCGATTTTCAAACGGTTTGGTTTGTTATAAACGTCAGAGACGTCCGCATACTTATATGCTTTTATACGACGTTCATATAAAAAACATAAATTAAGCAGATAAGCGTCCTGAATCATAGCCACGTTGACAACGTTTGTAATAAACCAACCCGTTTGTAAATCCGTCAAGATTTGAGCGAGTTATGACTGTTTCTGTTTGAGCTGCCATTGAACACACTGTACTGTATCCCCGAAGTAAGATGGCTGCCGGGTGAACGACGTCAGAAACTCCGCCTTGAGCCATCTAGTGTTTATATATATCTATGGTTGCACCACTCAAAAATAAAATAAAATAAAATCTTAATTTTGTATCTTATGAAGATATGTTGAATGATATGCAGCTAAACTATTAAAGTTTTACTTTTATTCCAATGTCCATTTGCAAACTTTGTCTGTCTATGAATCTCTGCAATTGCACAGAAAGAAAGGCCAATTAACTGTAATTACAATATTGATATCAGGTCAGAGCCACTAATGAGGCAAATGTAGACATGGTGATTTGGTGTAATATGTGAAAGTGGGGACCGGGGACCCCTAGGGTCTTTGAGGGGGTTCCAGGGGGTCCCCAGCAAATGTGTTAACACAGCATCAAAATCGGATTAACCATGGTAATCCTATTTAATACTTACTAGGCCTACTTAAAAATGGCTGATCTGTATAGATTTTTGAATCATTTAGAAAAGGTTTAACACAAATCTTCTCCTCTTGGGGTCCCTAGCACATCGTTTCAGGTGGAGGGTCCCCGGCCATATGGCGGTCCGCCGGTCCCTGACATGAAAAGGTTTGAGATTGAACCATAATTAAATTTGTGGCCAAATTTGACTGAGGGACTGCCATTGGATTTTTTTAAAATTTTCGTTTGTCATATGAAAGCAGGGAATCATAGCTTCATATTGACATATTGGTTGTTCAGTTTGACCCACCAGTTTTGGAGATATGGCTTATAGTTATAGAGTAATGTCTTGCTTTGTCTTGTTTAAGCATTTATTTCATATTTACATGTCGATTTCAGCTCTGACATTTATTAGTAGCATGTGAAGAGTCTGCCTGTGCTGCCCCGTGGGAGGGTAGGTTAGGGTGAGGGTTTGAGATGGTAAACATCGGTAGACAACTTGACTGCGTGTGCGTGCGTTTGTTTTGATTTGTGAGTTCTCTTGGCACAGTACCATGGGTGTGTACGCATAACAAAACCATGATGCTTCTATGCAACGATTGGTATCAAAAGCATCATTGAAGCTGAGAAGTGCCATGCCAGTGTCGGCTATGGGGATTAATGTGGTTGACACGCACTGTAGGAGGAGAAGATGAGTTCAGTGTACCAGTGCCACTGTCTCAAGCAGACTGTATGAAACCTTTTAATTAATGGTCTGGTTTGGGTGTTATTTTGTTCATAAAGTGCATGCTATTCTTGTGTGATCCTCAACACAGGATTTGATATATCCAGACTAAAATTATTAGT
This sequence comes from Electrona antarctica, assembly GCF_951216825.1. NCBI lineage: Eukaryota > Metazoa > Chordata > Actinopteri > Myctophiformes > Myctophidae > Electrona > Electrona antarctica. Next base: position 20,328,824 of record NC_136802.1, read on the forward strand.
ATTGCCACCACCACCAATAATCACCCGGGGGCATCACTATGCCAGCTTGTGAATGTGATGGAGATTTCCATTGTTTTATTTTTGCCACGGACATGCAAAACAAGTGATCAATGATATTTCCAGAACACAAATGTATCTAGCCTACAGTACTACGGTAATTGACTCTGGACGTGTCATAGTGTCTACTCTATTCCATTGCGCTACACATTTTAAAATAAGTCACTTATCAAAACTTATTTTTGGGGAAAAGCCAATCTACAAGCTCACAACACATTACGGCATGTTGTGACCTTGTAGTCCTTTCTTCTTAGCCTACAATATAATGACATGCCCAAAATTGGGATGTCAGGGTTAAAGTAGTTAGCTATATAGTTACCCAACTTACCCAGCAAGACTGGGAAGTTATCCACTGTATACTGGCAGGTGGCCGTCCTGAGACAGGCATTATATGTGGCATAATGCATGCATGGTCTAAATATATTCCATGTTTGGGATTTCAATAAATGGGTCTTATACAGTAAGTACAGTAGCAGTCTGAGAAAGGGACACTTAGCTGCAAAGGTGAATGGGTGCACAGATAACATCACACTAACCTAATGTTTGTCAGACTATGTCTGAATAATGGGAGTTCTTAGGGTCGTTTTTATTTACCACTTTCAAAGGTGATAGTTAGCGAAAGTTAATTTAATTGTATTGTTCTGAGGGTCGTCTTTATTTACCACTTTCAAAGGTGATAGTTAACGAAAGTTAATTTCATTTTATTGTGGAATACGAAACAGGATTCCACAGGAGAAGTAAAATAGGTGCGTCGAGGTAGGTTATATATTTCGACATAGAATTCGACATAGAATTATAACACAATTATAATTATAACACATAACACATACACATACTCAGCATCATAACAACAACAAACCACTTACTTAGTACAACTACTAATCCTCACTCAACCCTCAAGCACAAAGCCCATTTTGGTGAATGTCTTCATTAGTCTCTAGATGTGGGTCACCACATTATACATTTGTATTGAATTTATGCCCTTTGACATTTTGGTGTCAAATGGCTAACATTTCCCTGCATTTTTTAGTTTATTGAAATAATGTCATGCACATGTTTCTAGTGCATAGCCTACTGCAGGCCTTGTTGACTAGATTTAGAAGCTTTCACTCCTGAAATTATCGATTATTTACATGGGAAAATCTGTCATACAACAAGCGAGTCAATGGTCGAGAGGCAATGTTGGTTGCTGATCTGGCAGAGTAGAGTGGGTGGGGCTTACCGAAAAGTCTATTGTACAATTAGTTCAACATGCATCTCTGCCTGGAACCATGATTATTATCTGACAAACCAGTTCTGACTATGATATGATAGAAAAGGAATGATGAAACCAGTGGCATGTTAAAAATGTCAGGTGCCACGTACGTTATGGGAGGAGTTGAGGACATATCAAAAGCTATTTAATGACGCTGATGTGATCAGACAAGTGAAACCGAGAGAAAATGGCCCTCCACAAACTGCTGTACGGGATATCTCTGATACTCATCCTACAGTTCAAAGGTGAGAAAAGATCAGTTTTTTGTTTAGTTTGCATTATGCTACAATTGATTGTTCTTCTTTTTTTTGGGTACATATCTTTATATAGCCTAAATGAAGCAAGATATAATTATTCTGCTACATCCCTCCACTATTGATGAGGTGTGCACTTTAAAGCACAGTGAATCAATTTAGAAAAAGAAGGCCTGTGTCGTATCTGATAGCAGTGGCGTGCACAGACATTTAGAGGGGCAGGTGCTCAAGTTAAAAAAGGGCACCTTGTGCAGCGCGTGGAACCGGCCGGTTGCCTTAATCCAATTTGGGGCGGGAACCCCTTTTGGTGTTAGCATTATGTTATGCTTTAGCTATTGAAAAATAGCAGATCTACAAGCTCATAGCGCGCCACCGAGTGGCGCGCTATATGAGCTTGTAGGTCTGCTATTTTTGAAAAAAAGGGCACAAGTGCTCTAGCACCCCCTAGTGTCTATCTGTGCACGCCACTGTCTGATAGACACGAGACACTAGTTCTACTTAACCAAAAACTGTTAAACCTGAAAGCTGGGAGAGCACAGGAGAAAATTGTGACACGGCAGCAGACAGAGTAAGATGTTGTTCCGAGGTTTATTCAGCAATACAGCATAGCACGGCAGAGGCTCACGCAGGAGCCAACTGGCCACCGGTCGTGACCAGCCCCGACTGACTGAACTGGTTACATTCAATTGCATGGCATTAAGTACAATTTCACAAACAAGAGGTGAGAAAAAGGCGTGTTCACAGCTCTTCTGAAGACAAGATGCTGACCCTTTGATCAACCACTCCAACAGTGACCACTTTGAACTACTATTTAGCATGTAATTGCCCCTAGGTGTGACTCAGGAACTCAGACTACAGTATAAACAGGCGCCACATCGACACCCCCATAGGTGTCAACAGGATGAGCTCTACTGCATGTAAATACACAAGGCACATTTTGTAAGAGAACATGAAATATTGAAGAATTATTGGTTCCAGATTCCACACCTGCAAATAATTTGCATGCTCCTTATCTTAACGAGTGGTTGAGAAAAATAAAATATAAATACAAATCTTCACTTTCCTACCTCACTAAAATGCATGGTCAGGGAACATGCAATGCAATACCTTCACACGGACATAGAAGTAGTACATATATAGTAGTACATTTTCATAGTACAGATATGATACTTCTGTGAAGTACAGTGTTCCAGTTCCAATTTTGATTGTTGATCAGCATGTTCATAATAAAACTGTCTAACTCACAACCTGAAAATGTACTCCGTTTACTAAAGAACTGGAGAGATGGGTAAACACATGTACTGCATTTTACCTATTGTTTTTATCCCAGGATTTTTGTAAGCGATTTTTTTCAGCCAGTTTTAATTGTCTAATGTAATCCTTGGCGCTACGGCCGCTACACTCCCTCTGCAAACCTGGGGAGAGCAACAGACTGACCTCATGCGTCCTTCAATCCATGAGGAGTCAAGCCACTTCTTTTCACCTGACAGGGTGGAGTTTCCCCCGGTTGGACGTAGCGCGTGGAAGGAAGGGTTCCTTTCCCCTTATTATATCAGAATTTTATTTTCCCTTTCCACTGGTTTTATTGTAGAACTTAAATGTACTATTGGTATTGCCTTAAAGATGGGTTCTTAACCTTGGGTCAGGACCCACATACCAAAGTAAATGTAATATATCTGTATATAAAATTAATAACGGGGCATTGTTCTGCTTTTCGATAGGCTCTGTAGGCCTACAACCTATTAAACCGGGAAAGCATCTCTGTCATTTTAGATTTGAGCTAAAAAAAACAACAACATTATTTTATACTTTGGCTATTCAAAAATAGCAGATATACAAGCTCAATTATTTTAGAATCGTGCAAAACTAATGCTTGCAATGGATTCAGAATCATGACACGTCACATGCTACTTAAAGCATAATGAAAATTATTGATAGGTCGCAGTTACTATATATACGTGGATTCAGATTTTACGGGGGCCAGTTTCGAATTGGAGCCATCCGTAGGTGCCCTTTGAGAGCGGTTTTGAAGGAGTCAAGGGATTATAGTACTATAGGACTATAGGACTATAGGACTATAGTACTTGGAACACTTCATTATTCTTTCTAGAGTAACCTTTTTTGGAACTCCTCCCACAGCTTGGACGGCACCACTTGAGCCATATGTCAAATCGACCGGCTTCATTGGTGTGCTTGTATTTTGCTAAGAGAAATGTTGTAGAGTTTAATTGATATTAATTATTGAATTCATTTCACCCATTCTTGACATTATTCCGGTAGACTGTCTCAGCCCTAGCGGTCGCTTTATCGCCTTTAAGGCGTATTACTTTACTGGTTTATATATTTGCATCTTTTGGTGAGACCGACAATGCAACCCCCCCCCCATGGGAACTATGCACATATACTTCTGCCGTTCAACGCTACATAATGTTGTCATCATTGGCAGTGCAATTACTGCCCTTAAATTGTAATGGACACTGGTGAAAGAGTCAGCTGAGCAGACATCAAAAACCTTTAGTGTGTAAAATTCAGCTCCCTTGCATTCTTTGATAGCAAGGTGGGTCCAAAATGAAGCAAGCTTGTGTTCTTTAATTATAGCACCAAAAACACTGCCGGAGACATTGAGAATTGTTCCATTTCACTTGAAACCATACAGTACGATTCATTTTGGAACCTGGTATTCAACTCACTAAGTTGACAGTCTACTACTGTATACGCATAGGTGGCTGAGTGTGGGTATATGTGAGCTATGACATAACATGTCATAGCAGATTTGTTTAAAACAAAATGTAAATGTCTATCTAGATATTTGAATGAATCGTTTCAATCACATTTTCACACCCTCGTAATATTATTCAGATCCTAAACTGAATGCTCCTAGATTTTCGAGTGACAATAAGTGTGTACACTTCCGTGTGCCATTCAACCACACCTCATACATACCGGTGTGCTGATGTGCATTGCAGATTGTCAGACTTGACATAAAATGCCATGCATCATGATTGAAGCGCCTATTGCTGGGAAGCTTAGCACCTTCCCACTAAGCCAAGGAAGAACCTCCATCACATTTTTATTTTTTTCAAATCTCCTGATGGTGACGCTACAGCAGCCCACTTCACATTTTGGCCTATAACTCTTGAACCGTAGGCCGTACAATCAACATATTTTCTTTGGATCATGACATCTATCTATAAATGCACAAATAACGCTAAAATTACAAAGCAGATACATTATACATTTATGTATACATATTTGCATCTTTTGACTGAAGATTTCAAACTAGTGTCAAACATTCAGACAAACTGGTCACAGTTCTACAGACAAACCTGTGCTGCGGGTTAAAAATCACCTGTGGCTTCTTGTGAGGTTAGGGTTTGGGGAGGGTGTCTGACTCATGGTGTGTCTAACTGTTGGTATGTTTAGCCAACAAGAATGAAGAAATAGTCAACAAAGTGCACACAAATTTGCTCTCGATAACAGCCTCACCTAATGTCTTCCTTTTTTAATTTCAGGCTTTAAAGCTCAACTGACTGGTAAGCATTGTGAAGAATTTAAAACATTAACAGTCTGTATTATACAGAAAAAGACAACCATCTGAGGTATCTCAACATTCTAATATGGTCCAGCCGATCTCACTTAACATTATAGCATTAACACAACCTTTAGTGTGCGGAAAGGCCTCTTTGAACAACAACAGAATTGTTGGAGGCCATGATGCCAGAAATGGGAGCTGGCCTTGGCAGGCCAGTATGCACTATAGCGGTTTTGGCCATTTCTGTGGAGGTTCTCTTATAAACAAAGAATATGTGCTGACCGCTGCTCACTGCACAGGCCCAGGGTGAGGAATTAATGTCAAGGCAAACTTGAGCTATACTGTAATTCACGGAACCTGTGTGTGTGTGTGTGTGTGTGTGTGTGTGTGTGTGTGTGTGTGTGTGTGTGTGTGTGTGTGTGTGTGTGTGTGTGTGTGTGTGTGTGTAACTAAGTACATTTACTCAAGTACTGTAAAACATGCAAGTACTTTTTCCACCACTGGAAACGTTTAATATCAAACATATATTCTACATATTGAACACATGTACACAGTATGAGAGAGAGAGAGAGAGAGAGAGAGAGAGAGAGAGAACCTTAGAGATCGAGACAGAGTAGAGAGAGAGTATTTGAATGAAGACTAATGTATCAATGATTGATCCCGTACTGTTTCGGTTTTAACGTGATCAGAACCCACTCTTTCAGATTAAATTTTTCCGACGTGACCGTTTATCTGGGTCGCCAGAGCCAAGAAGGAACGAACCCCAACGAGGTGAACAGGACGGTCACACAGGTCATCGTCCATCCCGACTTCGATCATGCACCGTTTGACAGCGACATCGCCCTGCTGAAGCTCTCCAGCCCCGTCACCTTCACTCCTTACATTCGCCCTATCTGTCTGGCAGCAGCAAACAGCACCCTCTACACTGGAACCCACACCTGGGTGACTGGCTGGGGAGATGTCAATTTAACAGGTAAGCTGCAGCGTTAAATTTGAGAGCCAGGTAGGGGGTGGGGGGTGCACTCATAACCTTTGTACAACATATACTAACATATTTGACATTTGATATTAAGTCACAGTATCATAATCACTTCAAACTAATGATTAAAGGGCAACAACAGTTTGTTTCAATTCTTGTTGCAAATGTGAAGTACTCCATCTGGTACAAAGGTTAATTGTCAGAGAAGTGGCTGAGAATTTCAAGTCAGCATTTCATCATTCAGGCGAATGAGGATGGAAAATGAGCACCAACACCCCTACAAGTTTAGAACATATTATTGGTGGTCCTTGGGCCCAAAGTGGTTGGGACTCCTGGCCTATAGGGAAGCATTTTTAGCAGAGACAGTCACTCTACATTTGACTGTGTGTGTGTGTGTGTGTGTGTGTGTGTGTGTGTGTGTGTGTGTGTGTGTGTGTGTGTGTGTGTGTGTGTGTGTGTGTGTGTGTGTGTGTGTGTGTGTGTGTGTGTGTGTGTAAACGGCATAAACAGCTGCACCAACATAAAGCCTCTATATAAACACAAACATTCAACAGTGCAACACAATGCGCCACTTAAAGCCACACACACACACGGGGGGGGGGGGGGGGGTAATGGATATATAATTACTTTATACTAACTAAATCCATGCCAATGACTCTGTTTTCATGTCTTCCATCAGATCCCCTACCCTCTCCCCAGAACCTCCAGGACGTTAAGGTGCCTATCGTGGGGAACAAACAGTGTGGCTGCTCCTATGGAGCAGCCACGATCGACATCACAGAGAACATGATTTGTGCCGGTGCTGGAGGAAGCGGCGCATGTCATGTGAGCATTTAGCTCTTATCATTCACTCTAGTCTCTGACTCCCCATTGAATCATTAATCAAATTGAACGTATTCCTAACTCTTCATATCACGTTAATGTCTCAATGAAGCCGTCATAAGGTACATTTTCATTTTAGGCTTTGTGAATATCAAGGGACAAGGAGTGTTTCAGTACCTGTGCACTGAAGCAGAAATCTCCTAAAAATAAAATTCATGAATCTCATTTCCTTAGGGAGACTCTGGCGGAGCGCTGGTGAGTTACCAACTCATAAATGGTACAGATACGACTGATGACTACTGGGTCCAGTCTGGGGTGGTGAGCTTCGGTTTAGGCTGTGCTTGGCCTGACTTCCCAGCAGTCTACGCTCGCGTGTCGCGCTTCCAGAACTGGATCAACAGCTACATCAATGTCACCACTGACCAACCAGGCTTCGTCACGATTACCTCCACCGGCAACCACACTGATGAGGATTTTGTGTGTCCTACATCACCACCACCGATTCCTACATCACCACCAACAACACCACCACTGCGTACCACACCACCAACACCTCCAACACCACCACTCACTACTAGACCGGCACCACCATGTGAGAGTGTGTTTTGTGGTGGCCCAAATTTAGTCCATTTCTCCTACTTCACTCATTTCCTCACTCTTGTGCTCATTCTCTTCACCAGGGTTACCCAATAGGCGGCCCGCGGGTCATTTGCGGCACGCGAAGCGCCCCGTTGTAGCCCCCGGAAGAATACAAAAGAAATTATATATATATATAAATAAATAAATATATATATATATATATATATATATATATATATATATATATATATATATATAATTATTATTATTATTATTATTTTAGGGCTAATGTATGAGTATGGTGTGTGCGATATGAAGTATGAGTTTACCATAATTAAAGTAATCCTTAATCATATTCAAGGGGGTTTGGCACTCAGAGAGTGTACAAATGTAACCAAATGGACCATAACAGGTCCATTTGGTTCCATTTGTACTCTCTCAGAGTTAAGTTGACATTGATTTTACGAAATAAATAATAAATTGAGGTCCCAGATATAAATGGCATTAAATGGGGGTCAGTAGCCTATGCATGTCAAACTGGGCATCCTTCAAATTAAAATTATGAGAATCACTGCTAGAGCCCTGTCATATCTTTTCAAATGGGGTCTTGCCCTGAAAATCGATTACATTTTACAACCTCAAGAGTTAAAGATCTTTAAGGGTCCATTTGGTTACCAACTCTCCATCATTTAGCTGGGGATCACCTGGAACCCCCTCAAGGACCACTGGTGGTCCCCGGACCACTGGTTGAGAACCACTGTTCTACATCTATTCTAAGATTAATTAATTAATGAAAAAATAAAAAACCCAGTTTTTCGTGCGTGCGGACTCGGCCCCCAGCCTGGTACCCTAGTCAAAATATGGCCCTTGAGGAAAATTAATTGGGGAACCCTGATCTACACCATATGGCTTAGGGCTACATAAATAATCAGAAAGATCTAGCTAGTATGCGTTTGCTTGCTTTCTTCTCTTCAAGGTTTAAAAGCAAAAATATACGCACATTATGAGTGTTGCCTGTTGGGCCAATTCCAAAAAGGCTATCAATGAGAAAAGTAGAGCCTGCACTCCAGCTACATCACTTATTAGCAAACATGACAATGTTTTGACCCTCAGTGGTTCCCAAACTGTGGTGCGTACACCCCTTGTGGTGCACGAGCGCCTTCTAGGGGGTGCACGACATGAAAAGGCTAATGGTGGTGCTATGGTTTTATTTTAAATATGTTAACATATTATGCCAATATATGGCAAGTATATGCAGAATATAGCCTATGCTGCACATATATTCCATATTCAGGCTCATATGTGCATATATAGGGAATATATGTCTATATAGCTTATGACATTTTTTTTTTCATATGGGGGGGGGGGGGGGGGGTGCGTCAGCTAGGTCTGGAGGTAACAGGGGGTGCATGGCCAAAATTGTTTGGGAACTGCTGCTCTATAGGGATCTTCTTCTGGTCAATATTACACACCTGAAGAAGATCCCTTAGTCTATAGGGATTTTCTTCAGGTGTGTAATATTGACCAGAAGAAGTGATTTTTTCCCATGTTATCTGGAGTGTGGGTGCTACTTTTTCAACATAAGATTTAATAACCATATCATTGTACAAACCATCTCCCTGCCCATCAGGCTCCCAGGACTCATTATCAATAATCTTGATATTAATATTAGGCAAAAATAATCAGGTAGCCATAATTGTGCCATTATTCACCTCTTTTCAGAGTATCAAGGTTACGTTACATTATAAAGCCCTCACAGTAACATATTCAGAGGTTGTGATGCTGCGATATTGTACAATCATAAATATGTTGAGGATGATTTAAGTTCATTTTTGTTGAAAGAATGTGGTTTCCAGAGCCTTCACACTAGGTTTCAGGGAAAAGGGGAGGCCACAGCAGAGAAGGGAGGATTGTGATAGAAACTTTAACTAGAAGAGCTGAGGAGAAAAGGATAAACCACAGAGAAGAAAACAGAGATTCAGAGTAGAAGAAAGAAAGTCACATCACGATGTGAGCTTGCCATTTGTTGTATGGAGTATAGAGCACAAGTGGTTAAGAATTTAAGAAACAGTTTTACACAATCTTCAAATACTTCCATTTATATAGTGCTAAAATGTTGCAGAAAATAAAACTGATGCCACTGGAGCTGAAGACATGGGCAGGCAACACAGGTGTAATATATTGTATCTAATTGCAGGCACATGGCAATCATGAACATAAGAAACTCTGGGGTACCACAGGGTGGTGCTGTTTCACACAATAACAACTAAACATGACTGACCAGTGACCACACTACAATGTAGTGGCAAAACAGAAGTAGATACGTTTATCATTGCTTTGTTAATGCGTTTATTCATCAACCTACAATTTCCCAGTGACACATTAGTAGTAGTAGTAAGTAGCCTTGCCGAGCCATGAGACACATTCAAATGTTATTAATTGAAGAGGTCTCATCAATAATTTACATATCAATGTAGTTATAAACACACACAAAAGTACAAAAATATCCTTGCTGTTTTTTTTAATATATTTCTTTATATTTCTGGTTGTTAAGGAAAATATTACTGTCCATTCAGGGTGAATTGGTGTTGAGAATGTATTAAGTGGTGGTGAAATGTTGTGCAATAATGGGGTTTTTTTTTGTATTTACATGTAAATAAATTAGGGATGTAGGCATACCGATGAGACAATTTATAATTATATTGATATAATTAATTGCTATTATGGCCGATAACGATAACCGATATAACCGATGTCGATATGATCTCCTGTATTGAAAATATATAATTATTTTGGCCATTCTGAAAAGGGCTGAATTTGAAAAAAAGCAATGCCTCTTTATTCCAAAACTATAGGTATGCACCGTTATTGAAATGTTGGCTCATATCCCAACATAAACAGCTTGAATGTAGTATTTTCTTTTTTAAATGTTCCAACTATTGACTCTTTTGAAAGCTTCCCCAGAAAACACTGATATAATTTGCAGCCTTCATCATCACAAAAGGCTTTTTCAGGCTTTTTTAATTTTATTTTTCAACATAATTATAATAAAAATAAATATCTGCTAAATCCGATATATTTTACCGATACCGATTACCAATTAATTGGTTTAAGGCCAATATCGGTCGATACCGATGTGTTTGCAGATTAATCTCCCATCACTAAAATAAATACATGGAGTATCAATACTGCAATATAGAAATACTCTGTTACAAGTAAAGGTCCGGAATTCAAAATTTACTTGAATAAAAGTACAAAAGTATTGGTGTCAAATGTACTTAAATACCAAAAGTAGAAAGTACTCTATGGAAATTGCAGAATGTCTCATTTCAAGTTTCGAATGTATTAAACATCTTTTGAAAATAGCCGGTCAAGCTTGTAGATTGGCTATTTTCAAATGGTCAAAAATCCTGAAATGTATAGGGCTGAAGTGGGTAATGAATGTGTTGTAATAATAACCAAAATCTACTAAGTAACTAGTAACTAAACGTTTTCAAATAATAGTGGAGTAAAAAGTACAATATTTGCCTCTGAGATGTATTAGTGGAGTAGAAGTAAGGCCTCACTCAGACCTTTAAAACATTGATGCATGCTTGTTGTATGAATGTTCAGCTTGTATATCAGCTGTTCTCTGTGCGCAATACTGTGCGCAATACTGTTGGCTTTGAAGTATAAATGTCTCCTAGGGTGCACCTCACTAGCCAACTCACAAGAGGAGGTTGAATGGACTGAAACCAGCGCTCCCCAAAACAACAGGTTTGGAGATCTGTTGGGAATTGATTACATGAAACACCCGTCACCCGTGCGCCCAGTCCCAATGTTTGTAAACAAATAATGTAAAAAGAAAAAAAGTACAAGGTAAAATGAATATAATCATGTAAAAACCATAGCTGAATTGAAATAAATAAATATGAAATGAAATGCAATGACAAAAACAACTGTCATAAAGTATATGTACCTGTATATGAACACAGGGCAAACTGTAAATAAGGGTGTGGATATTTCCCGAAATTCTCTCTGGCCCTGCCCTGGGTGACGGTGACATTTCATCACTATCAGAGAGATGTGAGATTATAAATTGTGGGATGGTGGAAAAGTTTGTTCACAGTGTGATCAGAGTTCTAGGGGATCAGGCGCAACACTTTAGGTTTCTTCACGACTTCCGCAAACCCCCACCACATTCTTCAAAATGAACAGAATTATCCTGGGCATTTTTGCAGTTGGATTCTGCTTTGAATTGGGTAAGAGGAGAATAAATCAGATGCTATGTTGGTAGCTTCAACAAAGACTGCTTTTTATTGATTAGTAGGCCTACAGACAACACCAATCAATATTGGTCTCTGTTTAGGCTATTGAGGTTATTCTTAACCCACTTTATATAGGTGATTTAGTTGATGCTTTCAGGTTTAAAATAATATTATGCTAAACACTACTATATTTGACTATATAGTTGTGTATATTCGTACGTCTCTAAATGTTTTGATGAATTGAAAATGGTGGGCCCTATTGTAAACAAGTGTAATGCTTTATGGTGTCGTCCACTCACTGTTAACAGTTTTTGTATTGAGTTGTACTTGAAATGTACTGTAATTCTGCAAACTGTTAATAAATCAATCAATCAATCAATCACTAGTTTAGAAAAAAAACCATTCTAGAATATCTAGTTTCTTTGTAGTTTATGTCTTTCAGATTCCAGTCTGCTCAAAGCTACAAGCATGGCCTATTTTTCCAGAGCCATAAAGAGCCTTCTTTCTTTGTTTAGGACCTGTGTTCAAAATCTGATTTCCAGTGTGAGCTGCAGTGCAAGGTGCCCGTGCCGTTATCAGTATACCTGTAGCTGTTTAAGACATTAAGATAAACGGCTTCTGTCAAGCAAGTTGAAGTTAGGTTAATTTTGTTTTAATGCATCCATGAAGCATTATTGTGTTATTATTAGAGTAATAAGAAATAATAATATCTCAAACTTATATCGATTTTCTGAGTACCCAAAGACGCTTTACATGGGGGGCAAGAGGAAGCAACAAAAATAAAAACTTTATTAGGGGAAAAAACACTAAAGCTAAGCTAAGGAAAAAACATTAAAACAGTGAAAAGAGTTAACTAGGGAAAGCACTATTGAAGAGGCGGGTTTTGAGGGCGGTTTTGAAGGTGGAGGGTGTATTGTTTAGTTGTTCATGAGTGGAGTGTGAATTTTCTGAATACCCCACAATATTAAGGGCATCTTTAGCTATCAGTAAAACATTGTAAAATAAGGTGTGAGATTGCCTCTTTCTGTAGCATGTTATTCAGAAGACTTGTAGAATGCCACTTCCTGTTGGTGATGTCACTGAAGGGCCAGTTAAATTATTGTTATGAAGGGGAGAATGGCTTGTGTAACGGGGTTGAGTGCGATTGGAGGACAGAGCTATATAATGCTATTTTAATGATTAATCATCTATTTATTCAAAAACTAAACATAACCAGCAATAAAGCACCGATAGATGTATATGTGAATGGCACATTTTTTGGATTTTTGTACATTTTTAATAGTCATATCTCAAGTCCACTTTCATCGAAGGCCATTGGGGACATGAAAAGAATGGACAAAATAGGGGGTGTCTACTGGAAGAAAACAAGATAATTTCTGATATGAAGATAAAGTCCATGTAATTTTTACACAATATTAAAGGGAATAAGCTACATGTTTTACTATTTTGAAAAACATTTTTACAAGCTCACAGCAAAAATGCCCAAAGAGTTTAGGTATAATAAGGCAAGGTAGGGTATTTTTGGTCTTCATGAAATGAAATGAAATGAAATGATTACTATATTTACCCAGGGTATCTGGGCTAAGCTCAATAACTTGTTTCCAGCCAGGCCCTGCTCATAGAACACATTTCATCGTAGTGGTTCAATGCCTTGTTCAAGGGCACTTCAGCGGTGGTAATTTTAACGTGTCGGACGGCTGATTCGAACTGGCGACCTTCCGGTATCAAGACCGCTCTGCTATCCGTTCGGCCACCGCTGCCAAATAAGTAGCAGAGATTTGCTCAATGAAAACCCTCGCCCTGATAATGTTTAACTTTTTCCTGATGTTATTACGATTAGACGTATTTAAAGAGTGATCTAATGCCCCTATTTTCAGCTTTGAAGGTGACTGAGTGTGTGTGACATGTGTGACAGGACAGATAACACAACACAGTTTGCAATGGGCCACTGAGGCTCAGGGCCGTGCAGAGAGCACTAGGGGGGCAGGGGCTCAACCTCCAAAAAAGGGCACATGTGTGGGCGTGCGTAGCGCGCGCCGATTTTTGGGGGTGGTCTTTTTGTGGAGTCCTTCCCTTGTGCCATTTCATGTCATTGGACAGTAAAATAAGCAATATGTTCTCATTAGTCTGAAACTAAAACTGACTGATGGCAGATTAAAAGATAATTTATTATGATAGTGGCATTTATCATTACTTGTCAAAGTATCGCTTTGACAAGTGCTATTTGGCTTATTATTTTTTCAGTGGGTGCCCAAGCCCTCAGGCACTCCCAAAGTTGACGCCGCTGGAATGTTGTGAGTGTCATGTGCATTTCCTGCATGTGACTTGCATTTCCAATGCATTTCCTTGCATTTCCAATGCAAGTCACATGGTTTGTAATCCACATTTTGGACTACAAGCTGTTGTATGGCTTTCGGCTGTGTTTCGACTGCGCCCCTCCCCCTCATACAACACAAATGTTGTGTCAAACCATGTGACTCCCATTGGAAATGCATTGGGGCAAGCTGTGTCACACTCTTTGTATACAACAAGCATACAGCAATCTGTTGCGACCGTGTATGCTTGTTGGATGAATGTTGTGTAGTGTCATGGCCGCCCCAATGCATTTCCAATGGGAGTCACATGGTTTGACACAACATTTGTGTTGTATGAGGGGGAGGGGCGCAGTCGAAACACAGCCGTAAGCCATACAACAGCTTGTAGTCCAAAATGTGGACTACAAACCATGTGACTTCTATTGGAAATGCATTGGGGCGGCCATGACACTACACAACATTCATCCAACAAGCATACAGCAATGCAGTAAAGGTCTGAGTGAGGCCTCACTCACACGGTCGCAACACTGCATTGCTGTTGTGAGTGTCATGCATTTCCAATGTGTCATGCATTTCCATTGGAAATGCATTGGGCGGCCATGACACAACACAGCATTGATCCAACGAGCACAGAGAATTGCATTAACCGTGTGAGCGCACCCTAGTACTGGAAATTGGAAATACTCAAGTAAAGTACAAATACCTCAACATTGTACTTAAGTACAGTACTTAAGTAAATGTACTTAGTTACTTTACACCACTGGTTATATGGGTGTGATAAGATGAGAAAACCTTCTATTTAGGCTGGCGTTCTCTGTGAAAGCTACTTTGAGGTATGACTTTGATCAGTTTGTTATGACTATGATACAAAACAAACTCTGCATGCTTTGAGATAGGTGTGGAGACTTGTTTGTGATCGTCTCTTGAGTGGCATGACCTTCAGATTGTTGAGTCATAGTGACAGAAAGGCAGCACCTATACCCCCGCATGGACTCATTGCAATGGTGAAACCAGTGGCATATCAAAACGGCTTGATGACAGCTATAGGCGCCACACCGCCACTGTAAAAGACGAGTTGAGGAGGAGTACAAAGCTATAGACATTTCATTCAGTGGTTCCCAAACTTTTAAATGTCAAGGACCCCCAAAATGATACTCATTAGCCTGCGGACCCCCCCCCATTTGAAAATGTATGGCCCATAAGAGAAGACTTTTGCGGTTCTAGCAGTGATTTTCAACCATTTTCATTTCAAGCGCCCCCGGTTTGACTTGAATTATTAGACTGCGGTCCCCCATTTCATTGCATTTCTATCTCTGGGACCACAATTTATGTTGTAAAATCAAAGTTAATTTAACTCTGAGAGTGTACAAATGGGTCCATTTGGTTGCATTTGTACACTCTCTGAGTTACAGACCCGTAAGGGTCCATTTGGTTCCTGCATATCATATAGCTGGGGACCCCCTGGAACTCCCTCAAGGACATGCGCTGCTCCCGTGCTTGCGGTTATGGTTAGGTTAGGGTTTGAGGTCGGACCAATAATAGTGTCAGAACTAAAGCCTGTACCCTGTCCCTCAGAAATGTAAGTTGACTTTTACCATTTACCATGACGCCCCTGTAGGCTGCATGGATCTCTGTGAAAGCTATTTTGAGATAATTTCTGACAAACCAGTTGAATGAATATACTGTATTGACTGTATATGATACGATACAAAATCAAGTCTTGCACAAAGGGAGTCCACCTTCAGAGTACAATGAGCCTCAGACGGTTGGATAGATTTCAATGACAGAAGGGTGTTACGGCATTCATTTGTTTATTACAGACAGTGGATCAGAGAGGAATGCTGATTGTAGTACATAAGTGGCACATCAACACAGTTTGATGGCAGGCGCCACCGTATATGGGAGGAGTTGAGGATGTATAGAAGCTATTTAATGATGCTGATCAGGCAAGTGAAACAGAGAGAGAAAATGGCCCTCCACAAGCTGCTGTGTGGGATATCTCTGATACTCATTCTGGAGTTCAAAGGTGAGAAAGAGCACTTATTTTTTCACATTAGGCTCAAATTGATTATTTGTTATTTTGAATGTCTACTAGTGTTAATTTTGTCGACTAAGTATATTTTTATTTTAAATGTTTTTTTGTGGCTTTCGCCTTTATTTTATATATTTTATGGAGGGACAGACAGTAGGCTGACAGGAAATGGGGAGAGAGATGGGGGGGAAGACATGCAGTAAAGGCCGTCGGGATTGGGATGTAGAATCCAGTCTGGCACACTGCCAGACTGGATTACCAGCCAAGGTGCCTGGACCATTGAGCCATGGCGCAGGCCGTCAACTAAGTATATTGACACTAAAATGTTAGGGAGGGACTAGTGCAGAAGAGATCCATTAGAACTAATTAAAAGACAAGACAAGCTCACAACACAACGCTGCGATGCGTTGTGAGCTTGTAGATCGGCTATTTTCAGAATGCAACCTTTATAAAATAAGTATAACATCAGCCATTAAGACGCCATCAAGGACTTTAAAAATATCACTTAACTCATGTATCGCCAACATCGCCTTTTGACGCCGGTTTTATAATGGCGCCGCCAAGATCGCCTTTGGACGCCTTTTTTAATATCAATTGATTATTAGCGTCCTGTTTCGGTCATAACACTCCGGTTCCGTGAAAACAAAAAACGGAAAAAAGCGGAAATGGAAAATCCACTGGTCTTATGCTGTCTATGGGGACCCAGATTCTTAGAACATAAATATCTCGGATTCTTCTTTTCAGACCAAATACAAGTTTGATTTGCGGCTCCTTTCTCTAAACGATATGATCCTAGCTTACAAAAAGTATGTTTTGGGTGGATTCAATGACAATCGCAGGACATATTAAATCGCGTGACGTCATGTTGTAGTTTTCGGTGGTCACTGTGATGATTTGTAGAAGACCCACGGTCTGGCTCTAACTGGCTGGGTGGTGTGTGACAATTCAGTTGAAGTAATCCTTTGGTACGGCGACAAAGCACAGAGTTTATTACACAGACAGGGAAGAATATAGTGTTGGATAGTGACGTGACAAGAAGATATGATACATAGAAACGTGACATGATAATGACTAAGGCTAACCTCACTGGCGACATTTCACAGATGCCTCTCGTATCTATAAAGTACATGCAGGCTGTACTATCACATCACATCATTCAATTACTGTACATAAACACTGTTCAAGTACACAGAGATCATTAGATGTACATGGGCAAATCACAACAGTTGCCCTCTTTTGTTCTGAAAGAACAACATCATGTCATATCTGATCTGATGCAGTCTTGATACAGTGTGAAAAACGTACACAATCACCATCAGTGGCGAAAAACCTAGTAAGTTTTAGCAGCGGTTTTACTTTATGATAATTATGTTAAAAAAACAATTGTAAAAGCCATGAAGGCTGCAAAATTATATCAGTTTTTTCTGGGGAAGTTTCAAAAGAGTCAACAAATTTATAATAAAAGAAGGCTACTATATTCAAAATGTGTGTGGTAGGATATGGGCCAATATTTCACTGTATATAAGTTTAATACAACAGCTGAGTACACCCAGTCTCCCCGGCAGATAAGATTTCAATCATGTTAACAATGGTGCTAAATTGTGTGCCATTGTTCTATCACAGTATTTTCTTACCTACGGACGGCTGCAATTTTAAACTGGCCCCCGTAAAATTTGAATCTCCCCTCACTGTATATGATTTATTTTCCCTTTTTACCTACTTTATGATGATTTCCTGTTTTTTGGCTATATAGAAGTGTATATTTGTATGTCTCTAAATGTTATAATGAATTGAACAATTAAGGTGGACCCTCTTGTAAACAAGTGTAGTGCTTTATTGGGTCGTCCACTCACAGTTCACAGTTTTTTTGTATTGAGTTGTGCTTGAAATGTAGGCTACTGTAATTCTGCAAACTGTTAATAAATACTTCAATCAATCAATCAATCAATCAATCAATCAATCAATCAATCAATCAATCAATATTGATGTAGGAAATGGGTCCATGAAAGTGCGACGTCCAAATGTTGGATCTATTCTGCACGTCAGAAGGACTTTGAGTTTATAAGACTGGGAAGATGTTTGGCTGGCTAAAATTTACCAACCACAGACTGGCGAAGATCTGCCTGCAATGCATGCAGGCCAGACCAGGTGTGGAGATTGGGAAAGGGAGACATGTGTGCTGGCTGGGAATGTGCTTTAGAGCCCTCTAGTGGCACTGAAGTGTCGAGAGAGGCCACATGAGCTATTGCCACAGGCCACAGCACAGGGATGTGGAGGCTATGGGGAGTGAGACATAACAATTCTGAGTTCACGCTTCATTGACACTTACAGTACATCTTAAATTCCTTTGTTCACATTATTGTAATTCTTTCTTTTGTCATTGCCTTCAATAGAAATATAGGCGTACCTGTATGTGGGTGTGCGATGAATCGTAGCATGTCAAAAGGGACATGCTACGATTAAAGTATTGTCTGGGCTTGCAGTAACTTTATGCAAGGCCTATAACCAGTTTGTCAGACCCAGATTTGGCGGCGCTGTCCACACCTTTTTTTTCTGCTGTGAGTTTGGGCATTTCAAAAACTCATTTTGGCCCCTGGAAATGAACTTTATGGGAAACACTTCCTTCTCAATGTTTTTGGCTGGGGACCCCCGGAGATGCTTTGGCCGTGTCTCGCGACCCCCGCCCCTCCCCAAAAAAAAGGCCAATATACAATAACCTTAATAATAGCTAAAATAGATAATAAATAAATAGGCTAACGTTATGCATGCACTATGTGTACTATGTAAATTATTCAGCCATTCAGTTGCATTCAGTTTTTTTTGGGGGGACCCCCCAAAATAATTTGGCGACACCCCTGGGGGGTCGCAACCCACGGGTTGAGAACCCCTGCTTTAGGTCCAGACCAGTCCTCCTACTGCTCCGTAGCAGCAATACTTTTTGCATTGTCTTTTGTACACATTGATTTGAGGAAAACTACAGAAGCAATAGTCTGGTTATGGTTCAGATATTTGTTTTTTCTGTCAAACGAAACACTCTTAATTGCAATTTGCAACAAAGTGCAGACATGTACACACATTAGCTCTGAACAGCCTCACCTATAATGTTTTCCTTGTTTTGAATTTCAGGATCTAATGCACAACTGTCTGGTAAGCATCCATATTACATGTTTGTCTTTGCGTTCATTCCTCTTTCTGCATAAACATTAATAGCCTGTTTTATAGCCTAATGAAAAAGGCAACCACCTACAGTATCTAGCCTATATCTTATATAGCCACATAGTAAACACTATAGCATTCATTATACCATACATTGGCAACTGGTGGCCCGGGGGGCACATGCGGCCCCCACCTTCACTTAATGCGGCCTGCAGGTTAATATCGGAATTTTTTAATTAATTTCAGCTGTTACAATTCCAAACATGCAAACATGACCTGCTTTAATTACATTATAGTAGCTTAATGACTATATTGTCTTTTTTATGTCCAATATATTTTTATTTTGAGTTCATAAAGTTAACATAAGTTAACTTAAAGGACTACTTCACCACTTTTCAACCTATCTTCATATAATAGGTCCTCTCTAATAATCATGATAAAATGGCACAATTATTTTCTACTCACTCTGTGTCTCATAGGAGGGCTGTGGCCAGTTCAGAAACTCGTCCACCAGTGACATGATCATTAGACAGATCTTTTGTTTTTTAAACAAGATTTCTTTTTACAAAAATGGTTAGATTTTTATTATCGTGAGAACGATGGCTTCCATTTTTGCATTGCAACTTTTCAGTACTATAGAAAGCCTGCAGTTTCTATTAGCTTGGATTCCCCATCGATGATGTCACTGGTGGATGGGTTTCTGAACTGCCCACAGCCCTCCGAGTCCTATGAGACTGAGTAGAAGAAAATTGTGCCATTTTATCATGATCATTAGTGAGGACCTATTATATGAAGATAGGTTGAAAAGTGGTGAAGTGGTCCTTTAATGCATTTGAAATTAAAAAAAAATACTTTTCAGGATTCCAATTCAAAAGTAGCAAAAGAAAATAAATCTTGATTTTAATTCAAATATAGCAAAAATAGCAGACCTACAAGCTCCTGCGATGCGTTTTGAGCTTGTAGATCTGCTGTGTTTTGCTATGACAGTAATGTGGCCCTCAAAGTTGCCCGTCCCTGCATTATACCGTAAACTAATTTGTGTTTCATTAGCGTGCGGTCTCGCCCCTGCGAAGAGCA
This sequence comes from Electrona antarctica, assembly GCF_951216825.1. NCBI lineage: Eukaryota > Metazoa > Chordata > Actinopteri > Myctophiformes > Myctophidae > Electrona > Electrona antarctica. The sequence goes on from NC_136802.1 coordinate 20,349,129, forward strand.
GAATCGTTGGAGGTCATGATGCCACCTCTGGAAGCTGGCCTTGGCAGGCTAGTATACACAACGGTGATGGCCATTTATGTGGAGGTTCTCTCATCAACAAAGAATGGGTGCTGTCCGCTGCTCACTGCTTCCCAAGGTGAGAAATCAATGTTAACACAGACTTGGGCTGTATTTAAAAGGAAAATAGTTTGCACTTTTTTTCCAGTCCAAACTGTTTTTTAACCTTTGCCTTTTATGGGGCGGCAAGATTGCATTTTAATCAACATAAAATGATATGATTGCGACCCCAGGTCGCACTTACTATGCAAACGCTGTATCACGCCAATCACATCAAGCCAATCACATCAAGCTCTTCATGTAATGCTGCGCACACACAACACATGGGCAACACGTGTTTTGCCAACACATACACAGACACACGCACGCACGCACGCACGCACCCACACACGCACGCACGCACGCATGCACACACGCACGCACACAGTCACACACAGTCACACACACACACACACACACACACACACACACACACGCCGGCAGAAGCCTGTAAAGTCACTAGTCGACTAGTTGCTTAATGCCCTAGTATGTATACAAACATACCTGCGGTTTATCTGTTCACTATGAATAGTAATGGACGATCTGTGTGTCTCTAGTGGTTCATCTCCTATCCTAAAACAATCTCTTCTGTCTTTTTGATCTTCAATAATGTTTCAGGACTCCCAGCGGTGAATTTATGTCCACGTTGACCGTGTATTTGGGTCGCGACAGCCAGGAAGGATCGAACCCCAACGAGGTGAGGAGGGAGGTCGCACAGATCACCTGCCATCCTGACTACGATTCCGCAGCGAGGTTCGACAGCGACATCTGTCTCCTGAAGCTCTCTAGCCCTGTCACATTCAACACATACATCGCTCCAGTCTGTCTGGCAGCATCGCAGAGCTCCTTCTACAATGGAACCGACAGTTGGGTGACTGGCTGGGGGGCTGTCAACCAAGGAGGTGAGCTGAAGAGATCTAGGACAGTGGTTCTCAATCCAGGGATGTCATTTAGGGCATATGCCTATGGGGATGTTCACATTTAACCTTCAATTAGATGAATCTGCGCAATCGATTCCCATCCATCTACACGTTATAATTTAGATATGCATTTAATTGTATACAACCATTAATTAATACATAATTTTCAACGTAGCATCCATATTTGCGGAATGACATTATGCAGTGACGCCGTCGGGACCTAAACATTGGGGGGACAATATTCGAGATCGAGAGTTGAGCCTAGAGAGCAACTGCAGTTACTGCACGTAGGGTATAGGTCATATAACCAGAATGGTCATTGCGGTGAGAGGCAAGCATGCAGCGTGTACTTTGACCATGCGTGCATTTTCAGAGCGTATATTTTAATGGTCTAACGATTGTGTTCTGGCTTGGTTCAGTGGAACTAATAGTAGGCCGATACTTAACATAGTATACTTGTTGGAAAGTGAGATTCAAAATCATTTCCAGTAATGTGTTTTCAATGACAGCACTAGATTATTTCAGGCCAGATTCAACATTTCATCATTTAGGTGAATGAGGAATGTGAATTAACTGTTAAGCTTAACATGCAGCCTATACAGACATTTCATTTTTATATAATTTATATAATGATTATTAAATATCAGGTCCCCCCATTATGCAAGTTTAAAGACAACTAAATTAACTTAAAGCCTACATTGTCGTCATTGTGGGTTAATGATATAATGAATAAGTGTGTAATTGGTTAATTCAACTTCATTATGCATGTATAAAGACACATTTAATATACATCGTGTGTGATGAATAAATATTGAATCACCCCCAGATTAAACCATGTGCGGTTTTAAAATAACAGAGGGGGTCCTTGGGCCCAAAAAGCTAGGGGACCCCTGGCCTAATAGGGAACCCTTTTCATATGTTTTCCATTAGTTCCCCTGCCCTCTCCCCAGACCCTTCAGGAAGTTGAGGTGCCGGTCATGGGAAACAAACAGTGTGGCTGCTTCTATCACCAACGCTACACCATCACAGAGAAGATGATTTGTGCCGGTCTCCAAGCTGGAGGAAAGGACTCCTGTCAGGTGATACATTTTACTCTTCCTCTGTGCATTTAGTTCTATCGTTCTCTATGACAGGGGTTCTCAACCCGTGGGTCGCGACCCCTCGGGGGGGTCGCCAAATTATTTTAGGGGGTCCCCAAATTATTTTCAAAAAAAAATAAAAAATAAAATAAGATTTTATTTTTATTTTTTTTAAAACAGTGGGTTTTGAGAGTTAAAGGGACAATCAAATGTCCCTTTATTTTGTGTCATTTTGAAATGTATTATTATTATTTCTAAAATATTGTGAATAAGTAACAATTAACAAAATAATTAAACACTTAAAATAATGTCATAAATTAATTTAAAAAAAATCTAAGAATTTATCTAGCCTACATTTGAAAAATATTGTAAGAAGTAGGGAAAATAGCAGATCTACATAAGCTCACAATGTGTCGCTTCAAAATGTGTGAATGTGAACTTTTACTTTTAGAACTTCATTCAAGTATATTTTGATGCACTTTTGTACTTTTACTCAAGTACATTTTGAATATCGGATCTAGTACCGGACAAAGTATTTCTATACCTTGCCTCAATGAAGCCTTCATACAGTGCATTTTTTATCTCAGGCATTGTGAATATCAAGGATGTACCAAAATTAAAAAAAAAAAAAAAAATCCTCAGGGAGACTCTGGTGGTCCGATGGTAGTCCACCAAGGTGACAGGTGGATCCAGGCCGGGGTGGTGAGCTTCGGCGAGGGCTGTGCTCTGCCCGGCTTCCCGGGAGTCTACACTCGCGTGTCACGCTTCCAGCAGTGGATCGGCGACAGCATCACATACCAAGTGGGCTTCGTCGGGGTTTCCTCCAGCGGCCCCGACACTGATGACGATGTGTGTAGTGTACCAACCGATCCAGCAACACCAGCACAACCAGAACCACTGGGTACTTCAGCAGAACCAATGGGTACTACACCAGACCCAATGGGTACTACACCAGACCCAATGGGTACTTCAGCAGAACCAATGGGTACTACACCAGACCCAATGGGTACTTCAGCAGAACCAATGGGTACTACACCAGAACCAATGGGTACTACACCAGACCCAATGGGTACTACACCAGAACCAATGGGTACTACACCAGACCCAATGGGTACTACACCAGAACCAATGGGTACTACACCAGAACCAATGGGTACTACACCAGACCCAATGGGTACTACACCAATGGGTACTACTAAACCACAACCCCTGTGTGAGAGTCTGTTTTGTGGTGGCCCACATGTAATCCATTTCTCCTACTTCACTATTGTCCTCAGTCTTGTGCTCATTCTCTACAACAGCATGGCTTAGGGAAAGCTTAGGGCAGTGGTTCCCAAACTTTTTTGTGTCAAGGACCCCCAAATTGACACTAATTGGCCCACGGACCCCCCATTTGAGGAGCTATGCCAGGGACCCCCATAAGAGAAGATTTGTATGGCGCAGTGATTCTCAACCCGCTTAATTTCAAGGACCCCCAATTTGACATGCATTAGGCTACGGATCCCCATTCAATGGCATTTTTATATCTGGGACCCCAATTTTTATTGTAATAAAATCAATGTTAATGTAACTCTTGAGAGTGTACAAATGGAACCAAATGGACCCGTCAGGGTCCGTTTGGTTCAATTTGTACACTCTCTGAGTTACAGACCCAAGGGTCCATTTGGTTCCTAATTATCATTTAGCTGGGGACCCCCTGGAACTCCCTCAAGGACCCCTGGGGGTCCCCGGACTCCACTTTGGGAACCACTGGCTTAGGGTTACACAATTAATCAGAAGGATGTAAGCATGTCTATCACAATAATGAATTTGTGAAACTATATAATTATAATTCAAACCTAAATTATATAATATACAGTATAAGGCAAAACAAAATAAAAGTAGGGTAATCACTTCTTCAGGTCAATATTACACACCTGAAGAAGATCCTCGAAGGGTTGAAACGCCAGGTTAATGGTTAATAAAGTGATTCTTTACCATGTTAGCTGGAGTGTGGGCGCTACCTTTCTCAGCAGCATAATATTTAAAGATGGAATGCCGTGACCCACCCCCCTAAAACATGATCATCAGGTCTTTCTCCTAGTATAATCATAGTGATTATACTAGGAGAAAGATTGTTTTCAAAAAAGTGTACAGAAAGTGTTAAAATGATGATTTGATGTGGCCACACCCACCAGTTCATTAAGTAAGCTTGGTTTTCAGGTGGGTGAACTGCACCCACAGCTGTTGTTCTATGATAAAGGGGGAGGGGATGATATTGTGAAGTCACTAACGTGCCGTCGTGTTATTTCGATTGGGCCTTTGACTCAACGGCATTTAACTTTCAGGAAATTACACAGCGAAACATATCTCAATATTCTAACCACACCTGGGGTCTACTAGACCAGGGGTTCTCAACCCGTGGGTCGCGACCCCTCGGGGGGTCGCCAAATTATTTTGGAGGGTCCCCAAATTATTTAAAAAAAAAGAAAAAAAAAAGGGGGGGGGGGGTTTTTGCAACTGAATGGCTGTAAAGTGGAAATGAAGAGTTTACATATAGTACACATAGTACATGCATACACCTTCCCTAATGATGATGGTTTCAGTATTTATTTATGGTGTATTGTCTCTATTATTAAGGTTATTGTAGCAGTCAATTTATATTGGGGGTCGGGAGGGGGCGGGACGTGGGTCCCGAGACGTTGCCAAAGCATTTTTGGGGGTCCCCGGCCAAAAAGGTTGAGAACCCCTGTACTAGACTAGAGTAATGTTAACTCCATAGACACCATAGACACACCTGGGGTCTACTAGACTAGAGTAATGTTAACTCCATAGACGCATACAAAACAGAAAAAGTACAAAAATCACGGCACTCCATCTTTAACAATCAGAACATTGTAAAAACCATCTCCCTGTCCATCAGGCTCGCAGAGACACAATGACATCACTGTTCTCCACTAGAGGTTCTCAGTTATAGTATAGAAAACAGGTACGGGCAGTATTATGCGTGTCTTAAGTACCAGGTCTTATTACTTAACTTAAGATCTGGAGGCGTGTTCAATGCCATTTGGCTATTCTGAGTGGCCAAACAGCATTGACCACCACGCCTCCAGGTCTTAAGTTAAGTAATAAGACCTGGTACTTAAGACACGCATAATACTGCCCCTAGAGTCTAATAACAGTTCTGAAGATATAACTAAGAGAGAGCATGTTCTGGTTTTGCTTCAAGTTATGTTAACGGGTCACATAACTATGCTTAAGATGCTTCTGTTTTAATTGTGATTGCACTCTGAATACATAATCAATGGATAATCACCTGATAAAATAAACTGTCTGCATTGCAATAAAAGCATGTATAAAACTATTGAATGCCCCCCAATTCTGTGATGGAAATGAATGATTAAATCTGAGATAAACTCATGTTATCACATGAATTATCATTTGTAATAATCCTATAGATAGCCTTTCTGTTAATCCAATGTGTTTTACGGAAGACACACAGCAGTAAAATCAAGTCGAAGTTGACTTGAAAAAAGAAGAAAATAAAATAAATGCTGTGTCAGGGTTTATAATGTTTGTCAGAATACAAGAAGGCAAAGCTCTCTTTCTTCCGAGCAATCTTCGTTCCTACACTCACCTATGGTCATGAAGTGTGGGTCATGACCGAAAGAATAAGGTCGCGAATACAAGCGGCCAAAATGAGTTTTCTTCGACGGGTGGCTGGCATTTCCCTTCTAGTCAGGGGGCCAATACAGAAAAGTGCTTCAGAAATGACTTTTGCTAACATGTTTGGGTAGAAGCTGACAACCATTTCTTTGGTTAGAGGGTACCCATAGGGCTGGGATGACCAGATGTCCCCCTTTGTGTGGGACAATCCCTCATTTCCAAGACTTTTCAGGCGTCCCACAAATTGAGACCCTGTCCCACATTGTGACTGGCAGGCATCAGTGTTCAAATGCCCTAATAGCTAGTCCCCTAATAGTTAGCGTTCTGTTGTAAAGCTCTCTCATTGTCTCTTTTCCTCCAAGATGTGTTTTTATTAAGCTTGTTAAAATAACATGAGAAATATCCCCTAGGCTACAGTACCAAGTCGGCCATACCACACATGACCATAATTAGCATTTTAAAGCAAAATGTGAGACGCCAGAGGGATTTAATAACAAAATGATTAGGCCAAAATATTAGGCCCATGGTCGAATGTGACATCAAGGCATTTGGCAGTTGGTGTTGGCTAGACCTCTCTCTCTCGTAGCAACTAACAAATTGCAACTTAAGTAATACGTTGATAACCCCGTCCTTTCCCACTTGTCCCACACAAGCGATACTTATGTCCCTCAAATGAACAGTTTGGATCTGATCACCCTACATAGGTCATAGAAGACATTTTAGGGTGGTTGTAATGTTGAATTTATTTTCTGGTGAGTGGTGACTTTAAAAAGCCCTTTAATATAATGCTCATTTCATGCTATAGTCAAAATCCGATTATTATTCGTTACTTGAAATGTTCCTCTCTGGAACGTCCAGCCCTCTGAAGGGTGTAGTTGCCCCACCTACCAGCCTGTTAGTCCTTCTCCCGGCCTGTCTGTCTGTCCGCCTGTCTACCTGTATGTTTGTCTGCTAGTGTATATGCCAGTCTGTTTGTCCGTCTGTCTACTCCCCAGTCCTCCTGTCGACCTTCTGACGGTTCTGACCCCTTTACCCGCCTATTGTGTCAAACCTCATGTCTGTCTGCCTGCCTGCTTGTCTGTCAGTTGATCTGTCTGTCTCTTGGTTTGTCCCACCATCTGTCTGTGTGCTTGGTGGGGGGGGGGGGGCTGTCACACTCTTATTTTGTAGTATTGCTTTGTGCCTTCCTGTCTGCCCCTGTAGTTCTGTTCCTGCCTTCTCTCACCAGTACTGTGATTAGCCTTTGTGATGCACTTCTTTTAGTCTCAGCCTATCCCTGTGTTGATTGTCAGTTAGTTTCACCTGTGTCCTGTTACTCCCTGTGTCTATATATATGTTTTTTCAGTTCCTTGTTGGATTATTAGTTATATAGTCACAGTTTTCTTTGTTTCTCTTGTATTTGAAATGATCTCAGCGTTCCTTGCTCCTAGTGTTTGTTATTTTCCCCCTGCTCTTCGTGTTCCCTGTTTTGGGTGTTAATAAAACACTTTTGAACCTGTTCCTGACTGTCGTCCTGCATTTGGGTCCTACTCTCTGGTCTCAAACATGAGCTGTATGCCATATCATCAAGATTAAAACAAAAAAAAATGAACCGGAAACTGCCAGGAGCTTTGAAACTCCGGACGGTATAGCCTTCGGGTCATTGTGGCACGCAAACCCCCACCATAAGGTAGACACCCACAGGAAGGAGTTGAGTACTTAAAGCTATTTGACAATGCTGATCAGTTATAGTGAAACTGGGATAGAAACATGGCCCTCCACAAGCAGCTGTGTGGGATATCTATCATGCTCGTCCTGCAGCTCAAAGGTAAGAAAATATATTCTTTGATGTTGCCACTTTATATCGCTTGCCCGGTTGCAGTCTTATTAATGATATTTGAATGTTTTAAGTTTAAACGTGAACAGAAAATGTATTCATCGAAAATAATGTAATAAGACTTTTCCCTTTTGCAAAGTCTTATTTATTTATTTATTTATTTATGTACTATCAATAGGCCAGATAGATAGATAGTAGCCTATCTATCTATTATTGAAACCATATATATTTAGTTAAATCAAGTTTGTTATTCAGGACCTTTTAATATTTGCAATTGTTAATACAACATTCAACTTTACCCACTGGCTCATCTTACCCCATGCATTCTCCCCTATAACGATAAGTTTTGACTTTAACATGACCAATTACAAAATGCCGTCCATTAACCTACAGTGATGTCATCTAATGAACTAAAGCCAATTGCATTTGAATTGGCTGTACAGTCAGTTTACAGACCCACAAAGAGGAGACCCCCTTCCAGGATGGACAGGCATGCAGGCAATAATCAAATGCAAAAGAACAAAACTGTTAGATGTCTGTGCTGGTATAGCCGCAATTTGCAACTCTAGATTGTTTTTATAATGGGATGAATCTAGAGTTGCAATACCCTCCATTCACTCCCCACTCATCCTAATTGCGATCTGCTTGTATTAAACAACGTTAAACTCACCAACATTGCAGCTGTAGGGCAAGTTTGAATTATCCTCTTTCAATCTGCCGGGCTTTTGTGTCATAAAAATCCACCGTAGACATCTTAGGAGCTACTTTCTGTCAAGAAATTCTGTGCAGGTGATTCTTTTTCTAAATGTTGGAGTTTGGAAGCGCTCGTCGTAAGTCACTGAACGGCCCTGCGTGCCATCTGTTTCGCATGTGCACATAATGCAGGAGGCAGCAGTGCGACCCCTTAATAAAAATGGACACTCATGCATGAAGGAAGCATGAGTTCAAGTCCGTTGCTCTCCCCAGGTTGTCGGAGGGTGTGTAGAGCCCAGGATTACAATAGATAATTGACACAGGGGTGAGTGCTTCCAAACTCCAACATTTAGAAAAAGAATCACCTGCACAGAATTTCTTGACAGAAAGTAGCTCCTAACATGTCTACGGTGGATTTGTATGACACAAAAGCTTGGCAGATTGAAAGAGGATAATTCAAGCTTGCCCTACAGCTGCAATGTTGGTGAGTTTAACGTCGTTTAATACAAGCAGATCGCAAACGCAAATTGGATGAGTGGTGAGTCAATGGAGGGTATTGCAACTCTAGATTCATCACATTATAAAAATCTAGAGTTGCAAATTGCGGCTAGTGCTGGTAAAGGCTAGTGTACAAATTATGTACACTAGCCTACATCCTACATATAAATAAGGAAATCTCTGTCACCAAAACCTGTCCTCAAAACTATCACCAAAACCTGTTCTGCCTGCTTCTCCTCAGTGGCATGGAGCAATTGATCTGAATTTGCACACGGGCATGGACCAATAGCATATGCACCAAATAACGATGCCTATTTTTCACTTTTCCAAAATGTAAGCTGGAAATGTCTTGGAAATGTAGTTTTTGTTTTGTCTCTTGTCTACTTTTATTTGAGGAACACTATAGAAGTTTCAGTGGAAACTGCAGTCCAGATATTAAATGAACCATTATATTTTTCTGTCAAACTAAATCTATGTTTAATATATCTTAGCACACAATGAAGAAATAGGCGACAGAGTTCACACATGCTGTGCTGTTGACTGAACCTAATGTCTTCCTTTTCTTTTAATTGCAGGGTCTTTTTCACAACTGTCTGGTAAGCAACCATGTGAAACAGTTTTTATTTATGTAATTGTATTGTGTTTGTTTGGTTGTTTGTTTCATTACATTTCCTATTTATTCTGCCACATTAAAGATGAATTTAAAACATGAACAGCCTGTGATATCCTGAAAAGTGGTAAAAGTCAGTGTAAAAGTGGTGTTGACTTAAAGTAATAGCCTCCTTTAAAAAAAAGAAAAGGATATTTGTGGAGGCATAATCCATACTTTTAGTTGGCTTGGGCTGTATTTAGTGGGAATATATGCAGGGTTCTACTGTTGGTATACTGTACCAGCTCAGTGGCCTTGTGGTTTTGAGTGTCCGCCCTGAGATCAGGAGGTCGGGGCTCAATACCCAGCCGGGTATACCGAAGACTATACAAATGGGACCCAGTGCGCCTCCCTGCTTGGCAATCCGCATCAAGGGTTAGATCATTGGGGGTAAATCTCTGCGACATACTAGCATCATGTCCAGGGGGTGTACTTGTACATCAAGCCGAGCGTAGGCAGGCGTGTTAGATGGGCATGAAGGAATTGTGAACGGGGAGTGGACTGATAAGAACAGAGCGGTCTCTACTCCAGTCCTGAACACAACTTCATAAAACATCTCTCTGATTTATATTTGTTTTGTTTTGTTAGTTTGTGGCCAGGCGCCTCAGAACACCAGAATCGTTGGAGGTCACGACTCGCCCCCCGGGAGCTGGCCTTGGCAGGCCAGTATAAACCATCCTCTCGTAGGCTATTTCTGTGCAGGTTCTCTTATCAACAAAGAATGGGTGCTGTCCGCTGCCCACTGCTTCCTCAGAAGGTGAGAATTTAATACGTCTCTATGATATACCTGTAGGCCTATAGGACTCCAAATTTGGGCGGGATTTCAGCCTGATCTGACCGTCATTGACTTCCATTATGAAATGAAATTGAAATATTTCAAAACAATATATAAAACATCCTGTGAAAGGAGATGTGTGGAGATACTACCATGGCCTTACTGGCAGTGAATAAGAAGGTTTGCCCCAAAACACGCTCTCCCCGCGGGTCAAATCCACCCACCTCAGAACAGTCGCCAGGTATTCCTAAACGTAACCTCGATCAGTAAAAACGATGTCTAAAACTAAACTTATTCCTAAACATAACCTCAGTAAAGAGCCAAGAAGGAACCAACCCCAATGAGGTGAACAGGACGGTCACACAGGTCATCCGCCATCCTGACTACTTTCAGCTGGCCATGAAGACAGCGACATTGTCCTGTTGAAGCTCTCCAGTCCCGTCTCCTTCACGCCTTACATTCGCCCTGTCTGTCTGGCAACAGCAAACAGCACCTTCTACACCGGAACCACAAGCTGGGTGGCTGGCTGGGGGCTAATCTCAGATTCTGGAGGTGAGAAGGCCTGCCAAAATGTCTAAAAGTAAAACATTTCAGATGGCTAAAATATGACAAACTATCTTACATTTTAATGCCAAAATAATTATTGGTGGAAACCCTTGTGTACGTCTTCTCTTCCATTAGTTGTCCTACCCTCTCCAAAGACCCTTCAGGAAGTTGAGGTGCCGGTCGTGGGAAACAAACAGTGTGACTGCCTTTTACACCGACGCTACACCATCACACAGAACATGATTTGTGCTGGTCTTCAAGCTGGAGGAAAGGATGCATGTCAGGTGACAATCATTCTACTCTCTCGGTCATTCTCTCTCATCGACAACCTGTCAAATCAGCAATCAAATTGAACGTATTCATTGTAACTCACAAAGATACAGTAAAGATTTTGACCCCCTGCTCTTCTCTTTAGACAAAATTAGATCAAAGGTCATGTCTCACCTATAGAGTATTAGTCTCGTGTAGCCGCAGACGACTATTACACAATCTCCGAATGCTATATAGAGTCTGGAACTACAGCTCCCGAAATCTGAGTAAGGAAGCTGCCATTTCCGTTCATGAAAATATCTTTAAAAATATCTTTAGAGCTTATTTTTTTATTTCCTTTTCTGCTAAGCAACAAGCTATATATGCTTAGATGATTTCTATTCATATTAGGATAAATGTGCGCGACTGTAAAGACAAAACTGAAGTGGCGAGGAGGCTCCGCTTCTGCTTTATAGTTTACTCATGACAGCTCTTCCGTTGGTCCAGACTGTATGATGAAAGCATTTGGAATTGCGAGAGGCAACAGTCTGGTAACGTGAGACTAATAGAGTATAGACACAGGTTTTGACAAGAATTTTGACCCAATGGTCAAGATTACATTTCTCCCCTGACCCAAGGCAAACATTTTAGCACTTGCTATCCAGGTTCAAATCCAGGGTAGAAGAGAAAAGTTAAAGTAATATTTGCAGCTTTTTTCTTTTTACAGCAACTGTAAAAATAGAGAGTACATCATGAGGACTAATCAGAATGATGATGAGTACGAGTTCTGTCGAGTTTATATTATTTGCCATATTATTCAAGAGTGAATAATATGGCAAATAATCAAGTAAGTGTAAATAAAAAGGATTTATTAAATTAGGCTTACAATCAAACAGTAAATTTAATATAGCAATTTATTAAACCCATAAACCCAGTCAATATAAGTCAAGTCAATATAACCCAACAAAGTAATTTTACATCACATATACAGAAACTTCGATCATTATTTTTCAGGTTTTATTGATTGAAGTATTTATTAACAGTTTGGAGAATTACAGTACAACTCAATACAAGACTGTTAACTGTGGACGACACCATAAAGCATTACACTTGTTTACAATAGGGTCCACCATGTTCAATTCATCATAAAAGGTGTATTTCAGTTCCTGTGCCCTGCAGCAGAAATCTGAATACATAAAGCATAAATAACCCGTTGTAGATGTAAAAGCTGCAAGATTGTACATCTGCGATTTTTGGTGGATTTTAGAAAAATCTTGAAAGTGTTTGAAAAATGTTGGATAATTTTGAATTACGAAAACGTTTGAGAACTGATTTGGTCATTTGTAGAATCGAACTCGGGTCTTAATGGGATAATAAATACAAAATGAAGAATATACATGTACTTCTTAAAAAATACATAATTAATCTGTCATTTCCTCATCAGGGAGACTCTGGTGGACCGATGGTGAGTCGCGGCGGTACCCGCTGGGTCCAGTCTGGGGTGGTGAGCTTCGGCGTGGGCTGCGCTCGGCCCGACATGCCAGGAGCCTACGCTCGCGTGTCTCGCTTCCAGAGCTGGATCAACAGCCACATCACAGCTGACCCACCAAGGTTTGGTCACGTTTACATCCGCCGGCACCGACACTGATGCAAGCTTCGTGTGTGGTGGTAGAACACCACCCGATACACCTCCACCACCACCTGTAGCCACTACTGCAACACCGCCCGATACACCTCCACCTGCAGATACACCACCACCTGGCCCTGATACAGCCACTACTGCTACCTCATCCTCACCACCACCTGTTAGATCATGTGAGAGTATATTTTGTTGTGGCCCGAATGCGACCCATTTCTCCTACTTTATTCATCTATTTACTCCCGTGCTGATTCTGTACACCATGGCTTAAGGCAGTGCAATTGTGTCTGCCTATTTTATTTATAATATAAATTTGATATCATCATATATTATGATTGTAACACAGTAAAATAATTTTAATAAATTATTATATAAGTATTTTAATAAATTATTTTCCTTTTTTTCCCATTATTTTCTGTTGAAGCTAGTTGCATTTAATGAATGAAATGTGATAGAAGTTGAATTGATTATTAATAATAAATATAGCTGCAAGCAGCCCCAAAAAAAAGCTATACACAATGAGCTATATAAACATTGACTGAAATTATTTGACAAGTAATAAATAAAAATCACACTTGTGTGAAGTGAGAGGCGCTCTCATCATCATCACATTCTGTGTTCAGCCAATCAAATCATCACAATTGTGGTACACAGTCTACACACAGCTTGTGTGTAACCAGAGTCAGACTCCATTGCACTCCAAGGTCAAAGGTCTTTTTTTTTTACAAACGAGTGTGAGCTTCAGTTCCTGAAGGATCCTCACGCCCCTCAACCATAATTATTGCCAAATTTTGTGAAAAATAATAGCAGAATTGCCAATACTGCTAAAATCTATCTATAAATAAAGTCTCTGTACGTGTGTGTTTGTAATCCATACAACTCGAGAACCGTTCACCCCACCGACTTCAAATTCGACACACGTGTTCCACACCCCCACGGGGAGTGCAGTGCAGTGCAGACTTGAGTCTGTCGGATAGCCGGTTGTCCAGAACCAGCACAAAAGCCTCTGCCCAGGCTCTGGACCTGATCACCCCTATATCTCCATATGGAGCTGGCTTGTTCTGACATCCTACAAGCAATATGCAGAAATGCAGTATATGACTAATGGGTTTAATGGGTTAATTGATTAGGGGAGATGGATAATAGGGGTGGGACGATATGGGTTCCTCACGATACGATATATATCGCGATATTAGGCCCGATAACGATAATATCACGATATTCGATATATTGCGATATTTGCGATATCGATATATTGTATGAAATTTCATCAACGATATCACGATATCTAAAATACTTGGAACTGAAAAAATGCAGCATTTTGTATTCCCACAAAGCTGTTTGGAGACTTCCAGTAATTCAGTACTTCTGGTTGCTGTGGAATCTGAGTGGGATTTGCTTTATTTTAGCTGTCATTTCCTCCTTTTCTAAACATGTTGTTCATCACTTCATTATGAACAACATTTCAAATTTCTAATATCGATATCGATATTTTAATAATCAATATTGATTATTTATCGCGGGAGGATGTATCGATATATATCGCCATATCGATATTTCAGCACACCCCTAATGGATAAATCACAAAATATATATTTCTTTATTTTAATCAGGATTGTCATTGTAGCCTTCTATGCCATGGCTTATTCACAAGCTATCTGCTATTCTTGAAAATGTGTGCATGTTTGAAAGCAAACATTTTTAACTCAAATCCTTGCTTCCAACAGTAAAATACATGTATTGAAACAGTAATGACAGTAATGACAGTTCCAACAGTAAATCTATTGACATGGGGGTACATGGCCAAATAGCCTATGTACAGTATCATGTTGGCTGTCCTTGACATGAAAACATTTGAACGCCACATAGAAACATGCAGTTAAACATGCAGGTTTTTCAGAAAGCTGTTTTTTTAATTTCGAAGGCATTTGTAAAATCAGCCTCTGGGTTAATTGTGATCGTACAATTGACCTTCAGATTGTTGAGTGCGTCATAATGACAGGAAGAACACCACTCCAGACAACAGAGCAAGGTGTTGTGGATCAGAGTAGGAATGAGGAAACCAGCGACACGTCAAAATAGTTTAATAGTCAGTTGCCACTGTATGGGAGGAGTTGAGTACAAAGCAAAGCTATTTGACAGTGCCAGTCAGGTAAGTGGAATGGAGAGATAGAAACATGGCCCTCCACAAGCAGCTGTGTGGGATATCTCTCATGCTCGTCCTGCAGCTCAAAGGTATGAAAGGCCATTGATTATTCTTTGATGTTTCTACCCAAGGCTAAAACAGAGAAAATACAACTTTATTTTGTTACTAGGATGGCCTGCTCGGTTGCACTCTTATATTTGCATAGGCCTACATTGTTTTTATATAGCCTGCAAGTGATAGAGGATTATAATTAATTATATTACCGGCATATGTGTTCCCAATTTTTCATTATATATTTTGCTTATAATTATATGACAACAATTACAAGTTTTGACTTTAACATGGCCAATTACAAAATGAGCATGCTTTGCTCTGCCATTGTGAGCTACTGTACATTCTTACTGGTTTTGATGTATAACTTATTTACTATTCAGATTTTCATTAATTTTGTGGATTTGTATCGTTTGCTACAGTACAATTCCCCTCATCTATTTTATCAAAAAGAAGGATTTTTTTTTTTTAAATCCAAAAAGGTAGCACATCCAATTATTTTTAATAAATGGCGGACAAAGTACTCAGTACAATTCCCCAGTGATTTGATCTAATCAATCTAATTTATAGCAGTGAGCTAAAGTCAAGTGTATTTGTATTCCCTATATTGCAGTGAGACATTTATAGGATCACATTCATTTTTACAAAGACAAATGTAACCTCAGGGAGGACAAACCTGTTAGATGTCAGTGCTGGTAAAGACATAGCATCTAGTCTGTCACAAATTAATTATACACTATTGTGTATAATTTGTATATGGTTAGGCCACTAGGGTTCTCTGTTAACAGCTGCTTTAAGATATTTACTAACAGATCCATTATGAATGACTTATGAAGCCTATGATATAAAACTAACTCCACAGGCTTTGGGATTAGATGTGGGACCTTAATTGGGATTGTCACTCTAGACTAGAGTACAATGACCTTGTATAATTTTGTGACAGGTGTGTCACTGGTGTGACACAGTGACAGGTGTGTCACACCTTTTTATATTATATTATTAATTATTGTATTATAGCCTAATATCATAGCACTATTAATAGTAGTGTAGTACTGATAATATATAACTCTGAGATCATGCTTTATGCGAATCTTACAGTATTAACCCTAACCCTATTTCAGCACTGACATTTTGTCCGACTTTGGTGCTCTATATGTTCAACATAACCGGTTTGCCAAACCAGTTAGTTTCAGTTTTGTCTCTTGTCTTTTTTGAGCTGTTACTGTGGACGACACACTGGTAATGCATTAGGCCTACACTTTTTTTACAACAGGGTCCACCATTTTCAATTCATCAGAACATTTCGAGACGTACAAATATATACACTTCTATATAAAAAAACAGGAAATCACTTTTATTTGAGGAAGACTATAAAAGTTCCAGTGTAAACTACAGTCCAGATATTTAATGAACCCTTTAGTTTTAGTTTTCTGTGAAATATAATCAATTTTAATATGGTTAGAACTAGGCGACACCACTATGCTAGCTGTTGACTGAACCTAATGTCTTCCTTTATTTTGAATTCCAGGCTCTTATTCACAACTGTCTGGTAAGCATACATGTGAAAATGGTTTGGTTGTTTGTTTGTTTGTTTGTTTGTTTGTTTGTTTGTTTCATGAAATGTCCTATTTCTGCTGCCAAATTCCGCGCGCACACACACACTGTCCCAGAATCTAATATTTTCACCTTTATCGTTGCTTAATTGATTGATTTGTTCAATCATGCACAGTTCAGATTACTTATACCAAACCTATAGGCCCCTGGAAGGCCTGTAACGACTAAATAGTTACTATTAGGCGAATTACTCAACGTTTTAGGCCTATACTGTTTAATGCTAAAGCTTAAAACTGTTAATCCAGTGTTTAAATAATCCAAACCAGTGTCTGTCAAATAGTCAAATAATCAAATAGTTAGTAGCAAATAGTTAGGTAATTAAAACCTGTATGGATGACAAAGAAACAGAGCAAATAGAACATTATGTTTACAGCTATTTAACTGGTAATGTACTACTATGCAAATGATGATACAATGTTAATACAGAAAAAGAATGAACATACCGTTAGTCCATTTTGAAGTTAGATTGTGTGTTTTACACGGCTCAAATCTTGTAGTTGCAAAGGCCTAAGCCTTGGTCAGCTAACTGAGACTTCTGCCTCCGTTGGTGGTTTACAGAAAAGAGACAGAAAATAGCCTGCCATATAACCCTGAGAGGCGGAACTACCCAGGGGGTCGGTTCCTGGCTAGCTAAATTTGGGAATACATGGCCCCATGCATGCAACCTAGTCAGAAGGCATCAAATGGTATGAATATCTCCACACACACACACACACACACACACACACACACACACACACACACACACACACACACACACACACACACACACACACACACACACCAAGATATTCATACTAAAATGGCTTCTTTTAGCGAGACAAATCAGGAGAAAATCTACTTTGTTATCGACCTTTCTTTATCCCAACAACAAACTCTCGCGAGATTTGAGAGGAGTCAGGAAGCCTCTCTCTGTCCATCTCCAATTTGACGGACAACACATAGGGGGCTCTGGCCCCATATTTAAGATGAGAATATGTAATATATGAATATTATAACTTGAAACGTAAACATAAAAATCACACCCGTGTGAACTGAGTGGTGAAAGGTCTTACATAGCCTGATCAGCTGTGGTCACTGACGTAATGTCTCATTCCGGCCAATCACAATGCACCATGCTAATTTTTTGACAGACTAACAAAGCCAGTTGTATAGGAGTGGTTTACACCACTCAAAAACACTTAACACTCCTCTGAAACGGGTTGATGACTACAAGTATTTGGGTTCATATATATCTTCTTCCCAAAAGGACTTTCAAACTAGGAAGGGTATGGCCTGGTCAGCCTGCAATGACATGCATAAGATCTGGTCATCCCAGCTTAGTAAGATGTTAAAAGTACAAATATTTAGGACGACCGTTGAGCCGATTCTACTCTATGGCTCCGAGACATGGACACTTTCAAAGAAACAAGAGAATCTGTTGGATGGCACTTACACCCGCCTTCTAATGAGAGCGCAAAATCTGTCTTGGAAGAGCCACCCATCGACTAATTTAATATACGGCAACCTTCCCTTTCTTTACTGGTACGATCCAGAAGAGCGCAGTTTGCCGGCCACTGCTACAGAGCTGAGTAGCTAGTGTAAGGCCACCTTAAGTGCAGGTGAGGTATGTCATGTGTGGGAGGAAGCTAGGGGTGCAATTGAGAGCGGCAAGTTGCCGTGTTAAGCAGAGGGTGGTCGCTACTCCTGAACTTGCTGTTGCACACGACTTCATAAAACATCTCTCTGATTTCTGGTCTCTGTTTTGTTTTTCATTAGTGTGCGGCCAGGCGCCTCAGAACACCAGAATCGTTGGAGGTCACGACTCGCCCCCGGGGAACTGGCCTTGGCAAGCCAGCATACACGGTTCTTCTGGCAGGCATTTCTGTGGAGGTTCTCTCATCAACAAAGAATGGGTGCTGTCCGCTGCACACTGCTTCAGAGGGTGAGAAATCAATTTGGACTGGATCTCAGCCCTTCATTGACTTTCATCAGGCTTCCATTAGGCTGCCCATTGGACATCCCTAAACAGAACCACATCCTGCCATGAACAAATTAAGCGAATGATCATCTATATTATTGTAGGTTACCGTAAGTATTTATAAAGATCACTATTTCAAATCATGACAACAGGACAGGGGTTCCCAAACTCTTCCATGACAAGGACCGCCAAATAGCCATAGCCTAGTGTCTCCCTTTATCCCCCCATCCCCTCCCTCACAACACATCATGGTTATCAGACTCTCTTTTTCCAAATTATTTCAGGAACACTCCTAATGGTGAGATTGTTTACTTGGGCCGCCAGAGCCAAGAAGGAACCAACCCCAATGAGTTAACCAGGACGGTCACACAGGTCATCCGCCATCCTGACTACTCTCAGCTGGCGAGTGAAGACAGCGATATCGTTCTGCTGAAGCTCTCCAGCCCTGTCGCCTTCACGCCTTACATTCGCCCGGTCTGTCTGGCAGCGGCGGACAGCACCTTCTACGCTGGAACTATGAGCTGGGTGACTGGCTGGGGTACAATAGAACAATCTGGAGGTGAGTAATGCTGCATTCACACGGGCAGATGCAAAAGAAGCAAAGATCACAGCATAATTTGTCGCATTGTCGCTTTGTGAAAACTGTTGCTCACACGGTCATGACGTCATCAAGCGTGCTTCCGTAGTGACGTGTGTGATTTCAGCTACAGCTGTAGCTTTGTAGCTTTACGTCTGGAAGTTGAACCCAGCTCAGCATCAATTTGTAGCTTTGTATCTTTTGCAGCAGCTACAAAAGTTGGATGCATCACTGTATCTGTGATGCGTGTGAACGCAGCATAAGTGCTATAGGAGATGACATGTGAAAAACCCTTGTCACACAACTGTAGTTGTGTGTTGCGTAACAGCTGACAAGGGTTTTTCACATATCTCCTATGGCAAACGGCAAACGCCATATAGTGTTATGTAATTTCCTAGGGCAACGGTTACAAATTGGATGTTCACAAAGATTGGAAAGATTGAATGCTGGTGATATTAGAATAGCAAACTCGGTTTACCATTTAGATGAGCTGGTGGGTCACTGGCAGGGGAGTTCAACAGTTCAGGCAAGCTGCATAGATGAATAGGGCTGCGTTTTGAGTATTGCATACATTTCTTTCACATTTGTATAAGCTTCCCAATCAGCTGGATCCCTAGTCGGATCCCTAACTTTGCTACTACTACAGAGAAAACATGCACATGTACATAATTATGATACTCTTTTTACTCTTTGTTTTCTCTTTGGATCCCTTTGTTTGCTGTGTGACTATGCTGCTGCATTGTCTGAAGGAAGACAAACATTATGTGCCTGTACACAATTAAGATGTAACAATAAAGTACAACCTTGAACCCTTGAACCTAGTAGAACTATATATATGTATGTATGTCTTCTCTTCCATTAGTTCCCCTGCCCTCTCCCCAGACCCTTCAGGAAGTTGACGTGCCGGTCGTGGGAAATAAACAGTGTGACTGCTTCTATGACCAACAGTTTGTCACCATCACACAGAACATGATTTGTGCTGGTCTCGAAGCTGGAGGAAAGGACTCATGTCAGGTGATACATTATTTACCACCGTTTTCTCGTCGTCAGTTGATTCTTCATATAGCCATATGAGTCAAACCGCCGTCAGACGTCGGTGCTCTATCAAATGTAACTTATCTATCTATAAATGCACCACGTCTCTGTGTCCGACTTCAAATTTGACACACGCGTTCCACATCCAAATCCGTCAGATCACCGGTTGTCCAGTACCAGCACAAAAGCCCCTGCCCAGGCTCCGGACAGGGCCTAAATCCAGATCACCCCTATACATCTCCATATATGGAGCTGGCCTGTTCTGACATCACACCTGATCACCCCCCCAACGGTCACTGATCACCACTAGATCTCCATATATGGAGCTGGCCTGTTCTGACATCACACCTGATCACCCCCCAACGGGCACTGATCACCACTAGATCTCCATATATGGAGCTGGCCTGTTCTGACATCACACCTTATCACCCCCCAACGGGCACTGATCACCCCTAGATCTCCATATATGGAGCTGGCCTGTTCTGACATCACACCTGATCACCCCCCAACGGGCACTGATCACCCCTAGATCTCCATATATGGAGCTGGCCTGTTCTGACATCACACCTGATCACCCCCCAACGGGCACTGATCACCACTAGATCTCCATATATGGAGCTGGCCTGTTCTGACATCACAATGGATTGGCCGTTTATTAGCCAATTGATCACACCTGATCACCTCCCAACGGCCATTGTTCTAGTTCATATACAGAGTTGGGTGTAACTACACTACTTGTAGTGTAGTTACTTTAATTACACTACTTTTGTCGGTAACGAGTAAGTAACGACACTAATCCTCCAAATTGAGTAATCACACTACAGTTACTGGTTGCTTTAGTTACTAGTTACTTGCGTCCTGCTGCTGCTTGCAGCGGCCCCCGCCGCGAGTGGAGTTTGATTGTTTGTTTTATTCCTTCACTTGTTCAACAACCTGGTATTAAAGAGCATACATAAAGATCTTGTGTACAGTATGTCCTCCTTATAAAGATTTGTTAAGGGGCAAATTATGTGACTGCATCTCAGGCGATTTTATGGAGTAACGCAAAAGTAATGTAACGAGTAGTGTAACTAGTTACTTTCTCCAGGGCGTAATCAAGTAATGTAAGGCATTACTTTTTCAAAAGTAATGTGTAATGTGTAGTGTATTACTTTTTTGAGTAACGGACCCCAACTCTGTTCATATAACTCACAAAGATGCAGTAAAGGTATGCGCACGCTACAAGATAATCTGGATATTAGGAGTAGAAAACGTTCCTCCCAACAATCGGGGCCTTCCCTACCCCAAGTATAGTGCCCTGCAGTAGAAATCTGAATAAATAAAGCATAAATTAATTTAAAAAACTTGTGTAAAGTGAGGGGCGCTCTCATCATCATACGTCAGCATACATCATCTCATTCTGGCCAATCACAATTTGCGTCCTCACTTTTGTCTTCAATGTTTGCGTTTACACACTTTTGTCTTCAATGTTTTTGTTTACACACCTTTGTCTTCAATGTTTGTGTTTACACAGACCCTCAAAGCTGGACATAGGAGGGGCTAGCGCCTCTCAAAAATATCCTTCTTACATACACCATGAATCCCTCATTTCCACATCAGGGAGACTCTGGCGGGCCAATGGTGAGCCGCAACGGTACCCGCTGGGTCCAGTCTGGGGTGGTGAGCTTCGGTATAGGCTGCGCTCTGCCCGACTTCCCAGGAGTCTACGCTCGCGTGTCTCGCTTCCAGAGCTGGATCAACAGCCACATCACCGCTGACCCACCAGGCTTTGTCACGTTTACATCCCCCGGCACCGACACTGATGCGAGCTTCGTGTGTGGCGGTACAACACCACCTGATACACCTCCACCACCACCTGTAACCACTACTGCAACACCACCCGATACACCTCCACCACCACCTGCAGCCACTACTGCAACACCACCCGATACACCTCCACCACCACCTGCAGCCACTACTGCAACACCACCCGATACACCTCCACCACCACCTGCAGCCACTACTGCAACACCACCCGATACACCTCCACCACCACCACCTGGCCCTGCAGCCACTACTGCTACACCACCACATCCAGCACCACATGTTACTACAGCATCCCATCCACCACCACTTATGGTAACAGCACCACCTAGGGCTACATCACCTCCACCAGCACCACCCATGAATACATCACCCCACCCACCACCACCTGGCCCTGATGCAGCCACTACTGTTACACCACCACATCCAGCACCACATGTTACTACATCATCCCATCCAAGACCACCTATGACTACATCATCCCATCCACCACCACATGTTACTACGTCATCGCATCCACCACCACATACACCACCCATGACTACATCAGATCCACCACCACCCATGACTACATCAGATCCACCACCACCCATGACTACATCAGATCCACCACCACCAGTTAGACCATGTGAGAGTATATTTTGTTGTGGCCCGAATGCGATCCATTTCTCCTACTTTATTCATCTATTTACTCTCGTGCTGTTTCTCTACACGGTGGCTTAGAAGTTCTCAACCTTTACTTCAGTTTCACTTTTCAATGTTTTATTTTGGTCATCAGTTCACCATGTAAACAGTACTCTGCAAGTGCATAATAGATGCATAATAAATAAATATTATAAATATTACACAGTGACGGTTATGACCAAAAAAGGTATAGACTGAAGCTAATCATCCTATTTCATTAAGACTCTTCAGCTCAGATTGACCATTAATCATTTATTGCAAAGCTATTGCATTTAGTATGGCGGTGTGGCTCTGCTCATGTGATATCACAGATTACCTTTCCACCGATGACACAGCTCTGATATCACATTTGATATCTCAGATTATCTGTGCATAGAGACACAGATCTGATATCAACAACAAACCCCAGAGCAGAGCATAACATAAAGACATTACATCAACGACATAACTTCCAATGCATTAACCATACACTACTGAACAAATCACATGATCATCCATAAAACACATTATAGTGACTGCTTAAAAGGAACACCTGATTGAATGTGGGCGTGAGTGAGTTAGCTGGCAGCAAATGAGAGTGAAGGGAGTTGACATGGAGAGAGACAGCTGATTTAAAGGAGCAGAATTAATTACTGATAGAGAATGAAGGGGGGATTATATAATAAACCTTCTGACTTCCGTGTCTCAATGAACTACTGCTGTGCTGGATTCTGCCTACCCTTTCCAGATACAATATATGCATGACACATTTTTTCTTTCTTCTTTTTTGTATAGGCTAGGCTATTGTTTTATTTGTTTTTTATTAGAGATTTTTATTTGTATTTCTTTCTTTTGAGTTTTTGCTTTAATCATGATCCATTATATAATAAACATAATATGAATAACGCATGATCATAACACATCTGTATACTTTATTTATTTTAGTATATGAACTTTGAGGATATGATTACAATGTTTGTTTAGAGCATTTATCATGTAAAATCGTTTGCCAGCCGAGTCTATGGACTTTAAATATATTACAATGTTTGTTTAGAGCATTTACAGCAGATGCAATTTTGGTTTAACAAAGCATTTTTAAATTCAACATTCTTAAATCGTGAAGCCTAAATTGTCTGTTTTGAGTCAAAAAGGCTTGTTTAAAGATGTTAGGCATATGGCATTGGCATGGTAGTTCATTGTTCAGGACTTTGATAGCCTCAGAGGAAAAGTGTATCTTCTTGGTACAGCACCTCGTGACAAACATCGCACATGCTTGCCTGTCCGCATTCAGCACATTGAGCACAAACTGTCCATTCCTGTCATAGTGCAACTCAAGACCCAAAATACTACACAGACAACCAGAGAAGGTCAAATGCAAGTATTTATTATACTGAAAACACTAGGTGAACAGAACTAGAACACATATATAAACTAGCAGGGAACATAAGGAACTGAGGGTTTAAGTAGACGCAGGTATAACAATACACAGGTGAACAGAACTAACAACTAACAGAACTAACAACAACACAGGGATTGGCTGGGAGACTAACAGGACACAGGTGGATAAAACTAGTAATCACAGGGAGGTGAGTCAAGACAGGCACTCAACAACTAGGCAAAACAGGAAACACTGGGACATCACCACATAATAAACGTATACATGAGATCATGACCTAAACTCAGTTTCTACTATCACATTAACGACAATAAAAAAGGAGCCACCAAAGATTGTCAGTCATCCACAATAAGCTTAAAATGACTCTATGTTGCCCCCGATCTCCACTTACTGTTGTAGGCTACCATAGTATTATTCAGCCGCATTGCTACAGTACTCTACTGTTCCATCTGCTTCTTTAACATTTTATCCATTAGGCTACTAAATGGTAACCTGACTCCGCCAGAGTCAGGTTAACTAAATGGGCCAGTCTCTCACACTTAACCATAATTGGTCTCCCCTACAACCAATATCACAGGACTGAACAATAATATAGCCAATAGCCATGCATGCATTGCAATCTCAACAGACTAGGACACCAGATAGTTTACTTAGGTTACGTTTAGGAATACCAGCCTGAGCAGAACACCTGTACGCCCGGGGCGACTGTGTTTAGAGCGAGCTCGTTGGTATTCCTATTAACCTCTTAAACCACAGCATCCGTATTGTGGGTAAAGCGTGTAGTATAGAGACCTGAGGGACTCTGGGTTTAAGTCATTAAAGATCAATGCGTCCTTCCTCAGCCTGTGATGAACCATGTCTAAAAGCTATAGTAGATTATTGTCCTAACACAAACATTAAATGCCATTGACAATGAATGGAGAATTTACGTCATGTGTCTGAGCAAATAGGCTATTTTTGTGTTGACACAAACATTAAATGCCATTAACAATGAATGGAGAATTTACGTCTTATGTAGACGAGCAAATCGGCTATGTTGTCCTAACCCAAAGATTAAATTCCAATTGACAATATCATCATACATCATGAAGCTATATAATGATAAGAGCGCCCCTCACTTCACACGGGTGTGATTTTGATTTATTTTTACTGCATTCCATGAATTCATTTTTCAGATCTAGTGCTGCCGCTTTCGCCCAACCAGAAATATTGGCCTAGACTAGATCGAAGGGCAGTGCTAGAGTAGGCTACTAGTCATGCGAGCCAGACTGAGGCCTCACACCGTTTTCAAATGCTTATATAGCATTCAGAGATTGTGGAATAGTTGTATGGCTATATGTGGCACTGAAGGCCATGGGGGACTACCAAATGTGTATGGTTCATGCTCCAGGGCATGAACCATAATAAGTAACTTATTACTTAAAGAAGGTACAACTGCATTTATTACGTTGGGTTTTTCCCCCCCAGAGTTCGAAACACGATAACTGGACGGGCGAGATTTTTCCAGCTCATTCTTTTTTGTCTGTGATGATGACGAGGAGTTGCGTTCTAGCTCATCTGCAACAAAGCAACTTTCCAAGAACATTACAATTTGTGCATGTCACCTGCATTGTGGGTGAAACAGGTTGACCTGCATGGAACAACAGACATTACATAATATCTGTGCATGCATGCCACCTTGATCCATGTACGACAAAGGCTTAAAAGGATTAAATGGATTACAGGGTTATGCAATCATGTAGATCAGATATCAGATAAGTGAAGGTAACACCAGTAGCCATACAACTGGAGTGGACAGGTTTGTAACCTGGTGTGATGAACATCACTACAAGTTAGGAAAACTGAGGAGATTGTAGATGAGTGCACATGGATTGTGATATGAGCTGGCACTCCCATGTGACAAGTATGTGTGCAAAAGTACACCAGCGGCTTCATTTTCTCCGTAGGCTCAGACTTTTTGGTGTAAGTAGAAATATAATGCTGATCTTCTATTTGGAAACCTAACTGTAAAATACAAATATGAGATCCTTAGATTAGCCAAAATGGCAGGGAAGATCATGGGTATGTCTACACCTCCGATCACCCCCCTGGTCATCTTTGAGCAGGCCACCATTGGACAGGTTAAGAAAAATTGTATTGTATTGTATTGTATTGTATTGTATTGTATTGTATTGTATTGTATTGTATTGTATTGTATTGTATTGTATTGTATTGTATCTGTATGCTGCAGGGTGGGTCCTTGGGGTCCAAGACAAATTTCTCCCTCGGTAGACAAAATAAAGAAACCTTGAACCTTGAGATATACACCGACCAGGGGGTTTCAACTGGTGAACCCTCTTGGGGCCACCTCTTGTGGCCCCTGGAACAATTCCTCTTTTTTGGGGGCTAATGAAAGTTACAGGTATGGTGTGTGCGATATGAAGTGTGAGATTACCATAATCACAGTAATCCTATATCCACAGTAATCATATTCAAGGGCTTTTGGAGATAAATGAGACAGACTCCAGTCACTTTAGACTAGAGCACTGCACTGCAGTGTGTGCGTGTAGTGTGTGTGTGTGACTGTGTGTGTGTGTGTGTGTGTGTGTTTGTGTGTGTGCGTGCGTACGTGCGTGCGTGCGTGTCAAGGCAAATATATTATCCTGCTCATTACTGTGCAGAAATGTACGCACGCACGCACGCACGCACGCACGCACGCACGCACGCATGCACGCACGCACACAGTCATTCTACAGTTGTGGCCCCCTGCCAAATATAGTTGAATGCCCCTGCTGTGCACTCTGCTGGCCTATTCGAGTCCCATAGCCCCAGTGGTTCTCAATGCCAGCCAAGCACGCTAGTCCCCCATCTGAAGAAACTTGTGCCAGGGAACCCTATTCAATATTCAAAATCTTTCTACATTTTTCAAGACTCTTATGGTGCATTCACACGGGCAGACACAAAGATCACAAGTGTGGAGCAGCTACATGCATCATTGCGTCATTGCACCGTCATGACGCTGGCTTCCATTGACAATGATTTTTGCTGGGGGTCCCCAGACCCCACTTTGAGAACCATGCACTGCCATAGCCTTCACAGCTGTGCCTTTCCTATACCATATTGTGTGGATTGTACTGATTGTACAATCCTCTATTCAAAGTAGGATGGAGCTCTCAGAGAGAACAGTAGAGCAGAGATCATTCAGGGAGAAATGTGATTAGCTACTTCATGGCCTGAGGTTTGCTGGTCTAGCAAAAAAATGGAAAAGGTCTTTGTGAGAGTGCGTGTGTGTGTGTGTGAGTGCGTGTGTGTGTGTGTGTGTGTGTGTGAGAGTGCATGTGTGTGTGTGTGTGTGTGTGTGTGTGTGTGTGTGTGTGTGTGTGTGTGTGTGTGTGTGTGTGTGTGTGTGTGTGTGTGTGTGTGTGTGTGTGTGTGTGCGCGCCGGTGTGTGTGTGTGTGTGTGTGTCGGTGTGTGTCGGTGTGCGTGCGTGCGTGCGTTCAGGAGGGAGATGAGACAGCATTATAATTAAATTCAGTCAAAAAGTATTTGCCTTCTGAAATGTGTCAAGTGCCCTGCTTGCATCACAGGTTTTGCTTGAGATTCCAACGCCAGAGGGGATCCAAATCCCCCTAATGCGCTGCAAAGCAACAGGTTTTGAGCTTGTATATCGGCCATTTTCACTCAGCAAAGACAGTAGAGGGATACTAGCAGACCTATGGTGGAATAGAGCCCTGTGTGGGGCATCGTCGCGTTTTGGCCTTTCTAGCGATGAAAAACGCGCATCGTCGCGTTTCGGCCTTTCTAGCGATGAAAAACGTGCATCGTCGCGTTTTGTGCTTTCTAGCGATGAAAAAGGCGCATCGTCGTGTTTCGGCCTTTCTAGCGATGAAAAAGGCGCATCGTCGCGTTTTGTGCTTTCTAGCGATGAACCTTTTTTTTGTGACCTTTCTAGCGATGACCTTTTTTTTACCTTTTTTTGTGACCTTTCTAGCGATGACCTTTTGACCTTTCTAGCGATGACCTTTTTTTTGTGACCTTTCTAGCGATGACCTTTTGACCTTTCTAGCGATGACCTTTTTTTTTACCTTTTTTTTTGTGACCTTTCTAGCGATGACCTTTCGACCTTTCGACCTTTCTAGCGATGACCTTTTGACCTTTCTAGCGATGACCTTTTTTTGTGACCTTTCTAGCGATGACCTTTTTTTTATTTATTTTTTTTACCTTTCTAGCGATGACCTTTTGACCTTTTGACCTTTCTAGCGATGACCTTTTTTTGTGACCTTTCTAGCGATGACCTTTTGACCTTTTTACATTTCTAGCGATGACCTTTTTTTTAACCTTTTTTTGTGTGACCTTTCTAGCGATGACCTTTTGACCTTTCTAGCGATGACCTTTTTGTGACCTTTCTAGCGATGACCTTTTGACCTTTCTAGCGATGACCTTTTTTACCTTTTTTGTGACCTTTCTAGCGATGACCTTTTGACCTTTTGACCTTTCTAGCGATGACCTTTTTTACCTTTTTTGTGACCTTTCTAGCGATGACCTTTTGACCTTTCTAGCGATGACCTTTTTACCTTTTTTGTGTGACCTTTCTAGCGATGACCTTTTGACCTTTCGACCTTTCTAGCGATGACCTTTTTTAACCTTTTTTGTGACCTTTCTAGCGATGACCTTTTGACCTTTCTAGCGATGACGTTTTTTTTCCTCCTTTTTTGTGACCTTTCTAGCGATGACCTTTTGACCTTTCTAGCGATGACCTTTTTTTTTTTTTGGTGACCTTTCTAGCGATGACCTTTTGACCTTTCTAGCAATGACCTTTTTTTTTTACCTTTTTTGTGACCTTTCTAGCGATGACCTTTTGACCTTTTGACCTTTCTAGCGATGACCTTTTTTTGTGTGACCTTTCTAGCGATGACCTTTTGACCTTTCTAGCGATGACCTTTTTTGTGACCTTTCTAGCGATGACCTTTTGACCTTTCTAGCGATGACCTTTTTTGTGACCTTTCTAGCGATGACCTTTTGACCTTTCTAGCGATGACCTTTTTTGTGACCTTTCTAGCGATGACCTTTTGACATTTCGACCTTTCTAGCGATTACCTTTTTTTTAACCTTTTTTGTGACCTTTCTAGCGATGACCTTTTGACCTTTCTATCGATGACCTTTTTTCCCCCTTTTTTTGTGACCTTTTCCTAGCGATGACCTTTTGACCTTTCTAGCGATGACCTTTTTTTTGTGACCTTTCTAGCGATGACCTTTTGACCTTTCGACCTTTCTAGCGATTACCTTTTTTTAACCTTTTTTTGTGACCTTTCTAGCGATGACCTTTTGACCTTTCTAGCGATGACCTTTTTTTAACCTTTTTTGTGACCTTTCTAGCGATGACCTTTTGACCTTTCTAGCGATGACCTTTTTTTCCCCTTTTTTTGTGACTTTTCTAACGGTGACCTTTTTTTTTCCCGTGACCTTTCTAGCGATGACCTTTTGACCTTTTTAGCGATGACCTTTTGACCTTTCTAGCGATGACCTTTTTTACCTTTTTTTTTTACCTTTCTAGCGATGACCTTTTGACCTTTTGACCTTTCTAGCGATGACCTTTTTTTTTTTTGGTGACCTTTCTAGCGATGACCTTTTGACCTTTCTAGCAATGACCTTTTTTTTTACTTTTTTTGTGACCTTTCTAGCGATGACCTTTTGACCTTTTGACCTTTCTAGCGATGACCTTTTTTTGTGTGACCTTTCTAGCGATGACCTTTTGACCTTTCTAGCGATGACCTTTTTTGTGACCTTTCTAGCGATGACCTTTTGACCTTTCTAGCGATGACCTTTTTTGTGACCTTTCTAGTGATGACCTTTTGACCTTTCTAGCGATGACCTTTTGACCTTTCTAGCGATGACCTTTTTTTTGTGACCTTTCTAGCGATGACCTTTTGACATTTCGACCTTTCTAGCGATTACCTTTTTTTAACCTTTTTTTGTGACCTTTCTAGCGATGACCTTTTGACCTTTCTATCGATGACCTTTTTTCCCCCCTTTTTTGTGACCTTTTCCTAGCGATGACCTTTTGACCTTTCTAGCGATGACCTTTTTTTTTCTTTTTTTTTGAAATTTCTAGCGATGACCTTTTGACCTTTCTAGCGATGACCTTTTTTTTGTGACCTTTCTAGCGATGACCTTTTGACCTTTCGACCTTTCTAGCGATTACCTTTTTTTAACCTTTTTTTGTGACCTTTCTAGCGATGACCTTTTGACCTTTCTAGCGATGACCTTTTTTTAACCTTTTTTGTGACCTTTCTAGCGATGACCTTTTGACCTTTCTAGCGATGACATTTTTTACCTTTTTTTTTTTTTTTTTACCTTTCTAGCGATGACCTTTTGACCTTTCTAGCGAAGACCTTTTTTCCCCTTTTTTGTGACCTTTCTAACGGTGACCTTTTTTTTTTGTGACCTTTCTAGCGATGACCTTTTGACCTTTTTAGCGATGACCTTTTGACCTTTCTAGCGATGACCTTTTTTACCTTTTTTTAAACCTTTCTAGCGATGACCTTTTGACCTTTTGACCTTTCTAGCGATGACCTTTTTTTTACCTTTTTTTGTGACCTTTCTAGCGATGACCTTTTGACCTTTCTAGCGATGACCTTTTGACCTTTCTAGCGATGACCTTTTTTGTGACCTTTCTAGCGATGACCTGACATTTTGACCTTTCCAGCGATGACATTTTATTTTTTATTTTTTTTGTGACCTTTCTAGCGATGACCTTTTGACCTTTCTAGCGATGACCTTTTTTACCTTTCTAGCGATGACCTTTTGACCTTTCTAGCGATGACCTTTTTTACCTTTTTTGTGACCTTTCTAGCGATGACCTTTTGACCTTTTGACCTTTCTAGCGATGACCTTTTTTACCTTTTTTGTGACCTTTCTAGCGATGACCTTTTGACCTTTCTAGCGATGACCTTTTTACCTTTTTTGTGTGACCTTTCTAGCGATGACCTTTTGACCTTTCGACCTTTCTAGCGATGACCTTTTTTAACCTTTTTTGTGACCTTTCTAGCGATGACCTTTTGACCTTTCTAGCGATGACGTTTTTTTTCCTCCTTTTTTGTGACCTTTCTAGCGATGACCTTTTGACCTTTCTAGCGATGACCTTTTTTTTTTTTTGGTGACCTTTCTAGCGATGACCTTTTGACCTTTCTAGCAATGACCTTTTTTTTTTACCTTTTTTGTGACCTTTCTAGCGATGACCTTTTGACCTTTTGACCTTTCTAGCGATGACCTTTTTTTGTGTGACCTTTCTAGCGATGACCTTTTGACCTTTCTAGCGATGACCTTTTTTGTGACCTTTCTAGCGATGACCTTTTGACCTTTCTAGCGATGACCTTTTTTGTGACCTTTCTAGCGATGACCTTTTGACCTTTCTAGCGATGACCTTTTTTGTGACCTTTCTAGCGATGACCTTTTGACATTTCGACCTTTCTAGCGATTACCTTTTTTTTAACCTTTTTTGTGACCTTTCTAGCGATGACCTTTTGACCTTTCTATCGATGACCTTTTTTCCCCCTTTTTTTGTGACCTTTTCCTAGCGATGACCTTTTGACCTTTCTAGCGATGACCTTTTTTTTGTGACCTTTCTAGCGATGACCTTTTGACCTTTCGACCTTTCTAGCGATTACCTTTTTTTAACCTTTTTTTGTGACCTTTCTAGCGATGACCTTTTGACCTTTCTAGCGATGACCTTTTTTTAACCTTTTTTGTGACCTTTCTAGCGATGACCTTTTGACCTTTCTAGCGATGACCTTTTTTTCCCCTTTTTTTGTGACTTTTCTAACGGTGACCTTTTTTTTTCCCGTGACCTTTCTAGCGATGACCTTTTGACCTTTTTAGCGATGACCTTTTGACCTTTCTAGCGATGACCTTTTTTACCTTTTTTTTTTACCTTTCTAGCGATGACCTTTTGACCTTTTGACCTTTCTAGCGATGACCTTTTTTTTTTTTGGTGACCTTTCTAGCGATGACCTTTTGACCTTTCTAGCAATGACCTTTTTTTTTACTTTTTTTGTGACCTTTCTAGCGATGACCTTTTGACCTTTTGACCTTTCTAGCGATGACCTTTTTTTGTGTGACCTTTCTAGCGATGACCTTTTGACCTTTCTAGCGATGACCTTTTTTGTGACCTTTCTAGCGATGACCTTTTGACCTTTCTAGCGATGACCTTTTTTGTGACCTTTCTAGTGATGACCTTTTGACCTTTCTAGCGATGACCTTTTGACCTTTCTAGCGATGACCTTTTTTTTGTGACCTTTCTAGCGATGACCTTTTGACATTTCGACCTTTCTAGCGATTACCTTTTTTTAACCTTTTTTTGTGACCTTTCTAGCGATGACCTTTTGACCTTTCTATCGATGACCTTTTTTCCCCCCTTTTTTGTGACCTTTTCCTAGCGATGACCTTTTGACCTTTCTAGCGATGACCTTTTTTTTTCTTTTTTTTTGAAATTTCTAGCGATGACCTTTTGACCTTTCTAGCGATGACCTTTTTTTTGTGACCTTTCTAGCGATGACCTTTTGACCTTTCGACCTTTCTAGCGATTACCTTTTTTTAACCTTTTTTTGTGACCTTTCTAGCGATGACCTTTTGACCTTTCTAGCGATGACCTTTTTTTAACCTTTTTTGTGACCTTTCTAGCGATGACCTTTTGACCTTTCTAGCGATGACATTTTTTACCTTTTTTTTTTTTTTTTTACCTTTCTAGCGATGACCTTTTGACCTTTCTAGCGAAGACCTTTTTTCCCCTTTTTTGTGACCTTTCTAACGGTGACCTTTTTTTTTTGTGACCTTTCTAGCGATGACCTTTTGACCTTTTTAGCGATGACCTTTTGACCTTTCTAGCGATGACCTTTTTTACCTTTTTTTAAACCTTTCTAGCGATGACCTTTTGACCTTTTGACCTTTCTAGCGATGACCTTTTTTTTACCTTTTTTTGTGACCTTTCTAGCGATGACCTTTTGACCTTTCTAGCGATGACCTTTTGACCTTTCTAGCGATGACCTTTTTTGTGACCTTTCTAGCGATGACCTGACATTTTGACCTTTCCAGCGATGACATTTTATTTTTTATTTTTTTTGTGACCTTTCTAGCGATGACCTTTTGACCTTTCTAGCGATGACCTTTTTTACCTTTCTAGCGATGACCTTTTGACCTTTCTAGCGATGACCTTTTTTTACCTTTTGTGACCTTTCTAGCGATGACCTTTTGACCTTTCTAGCGATGACCTTTTTTTACCTTTTTTTGTGACCTTTCTAGCGATGACCTTTTGACCTTTCTAGCGATGACCTTTTTTTCCCCCCTTTTTTTGACCTTTCTAGCGATGACCTTTTGACCTTTCTAGCGATGACCTTTTTTGTGACCTTTCTAGCGATGACCTTCTGACATTTTGACCTTTCCAGCGATGACCTTTTATTTTTTATTTTTTTTGTGACCTTTCTAGCGATGACCTTTTGACCTTTCTAGCGATGACCTTTTTTACCTTTTGTGACCTTTCTAGCGATGACCTTTTGACCTTTCTAGCGATGACCTTTTTTTTACCTTTTTTTTGTGACCTTTCTAGCGATGACCTTTTGACATTTTGACCTTTCTAGCGATGACCTTTTTTTTTTTTTTTCCTTTTTTTTGACCTTTCTAGCGATGACATAAACATAAACATCAAATCGGACAACACTCTCATCACTGACAACCTTGATGTGGCCAACTACTTGAATATCTTCTTTACAAACATAGCAACAACTCTGGTTAACAAACTGCCCTCCCACTCTGGGCTCTTTGGTGTAGAGCACATTACATTACAACCTTCTACAGAAACCTAGGTGTTTGTAAAGACGATTTTAAACTAGTTATGGTAACAACTGATGAGGTAATTAAGAAACTGAGTGCCCTCCAACCCCACAAGGCCACAGGCCATGACAACATTCCCTCCAAATTTCTCAGAGACTCAGCCATCTCTATAGCTCCAATCATCACCCACATAGTACCTTTTTTACCTTTCTAGCGATGACCTTTTGACCTTTCTAGCGATGACATTTTTTTACCTTTTGTGACCTTTCTAGCGATGACCTTTTGACCTTTCTAGCGATGACCTTTTTTTACCTTTTTTTGTGACCTTTCTAGCGATGACCTTTTGACCTTTCTAGCGATGACCTTTTTTTCCCCCCTTTTTTTGACCTTTCTAGCGATGACCTTTTGACCTTTCTAGCGATGACCTTTTTTGTGACCTTTCTAGCGATGACCTTCTGACATTTTGACCTTTCCAGCGATGACCTTTTATTTTTTATTTTTTTTGTGACCTTTCTAGCGATGACCTTTTGACCTTTCTAGCGATGACCTTTTTTACCTTTTGTGACCTTTCTAGCGATGACCTTTTGACCTTTCTAGCGATGACCTTTTTTTTACCTTTTTTTTGTGACCTTTCTAGCGATGACCTTTTGACATTTTGACCTTTCTAGCGATGACCTTTTTTTTTTCTTTTTTTTTTTTTGACCTTTCTAGCGATGACATAAACATAAACATCAAATCGGACAACACTCTCATCACTGACAACCTTGATGTGGCCAACTACTTGAATATCTTCTTTACAAACATAGCAACAACTCTGGTTAACAAACTGCCCTCCCACTCTGGGCTCTTTGGTGTAGAGCACATTACATTACAACCTTCTACAGAAACCTAGGTGTTTGTAAAGACGATTTTAAACTAGTTATGGTAACAACTGATGAGGTAATTAAGAAACTGAGTGCCCTCCAACCCCACAAGGCCACAGGCCATGACAACATTCCCTCCAAATTTCTCAGAGACTCAGCCATCTCTATAGCTCCAATCATCACCCACATAGTAAACCTCTCCATCAAACAGGGACAGGTCCCCCAAGATTTCAAACTGGCCAAAGTAACCCCCTTGCACAAGAAAGGGAGTAAATTAGACCCCGGCAACTACCGCCCTATTTCTATTCTTAGTTCCATCTCGAAAGTGATGGAAAAAATAGTCTATGAACAGGTTGAAAAGTATCTTGCCACTAATAAATTATTGTACGAGTTCCAATCTGGCTTCAGAACATCCCACTCCACTGACACATGCCTTCTCTATTTGAGCGACCACATCAAACAAGAGGTGGACGCTGGCAAATACTGCGGCATGGTCATGCTGGACCTCCAAAAGGCTTTTGACACCGTGAACCACTCCATACTGGTTAACAAGCTAAAAGCAATTGGTTTCGATAGCACATCAGTGAGCTGGATGCAATCCTACCTGGAGGGGAGAGAACAGATGGTGGAAGTGAACGGAACACTGTCCCCCCCCCTCCCAGTGAGCTGTGGCGTTCCACAAGGAAGCATACTAGGGCCTCTACTGTTCCTAATATATGTAAACGACATGACTTCAGCTTGTGACTGCAACTTGTTCCTGTTCGCAGATGACTCAGCACTGCTGGTCTCGGACAGGGACAAACTGCAGGTTGAAAATGCCCTCAGCTCTGAACTCGGTAGAATCTGCACCTGGCTCGCTGATAACAAACTACCTTTACACCTGGGAAAAACTGAATCCATTCTCTTTGGCTCTATTAGTAATCTCAGCAAGGCAAATGGCTTCTTGGTTAGAGTGGGTGACAATGTTATCACACGTAAAGATGAAATTACCTACCTAGGTTCCATCCTGGAGGCTAATCTTTCCGGTGATAAAATGGCCACCAACGTAATCAAAAAAGTCAACCATAGAACAAGATTCCTCTACAGGATCTCCTCACTGGTCAACAAAAACACCTTGAAGACCTTAACAGGAGCCCTTGTACAGGGATTCTTTGACTATGCATGCACCTCCTGGTACCACAGCACCTCAAAGGCCCTTAAAACCAGGCTCCAGACTTCCCAAAACAAACTGGTCAGGCTCCTACTTGATCTAGCCCCCCGAACCCACCTCACCCCTGCCCACTTCGACAGGCTGGAATGGCTTAGGGTCGACGACAGAGTACAGCATCTTGCAATGGGTCTGGTCCACAAGATTCGATACACCACCAAGATACCCATGTACCTGTCTAGATACTTCCTTAATGTTAACGAAGTCCACACCCACAACACCAGAGGGAGTGCAACGAATCATGTACAACCCAGATTCGGCACAAACAAGGGACTAAATTCTTTTCGCTCCTATGCCACCAAAATGTGGAACGCCCTACCAACTGTCATTAAGACATGCGAATCCCTTGACTCCTTCAAAACCGCTCTCAAAGGGCACCTACGGATGGCTGCAATTCGAAACTGGCCCCCGTAAAATCTGAATCCCCCCCCCCCCCGCCCCCCCCTTTTTTTCCCCTCACTGTATATATCTCTTTTCCCTTTTTACCTCCTTTATGATGAATTCCTGTTCTGTCTATAGAAGTGTCTATTTGTACGTCTCTAAATGTTTTGATGATTTGAACATGGTGGACCCTATTGGAAACAAGTGTAATGCTTAATTGGGTCGTCCACTCACAGTTAACAGCCTTTGTATTGAGTTTGTGCTTGAAATGTACTGTAATTCTGCAAACTGTTAATAAATTCTTCAATCAATCAATCAATCAATGACCTTTTGACCTTTCTAGCGATGACCTTTTGACATTTTGACCTTTCTAGCGATGACTTTTTTTTTACCTTTTTTTGTGACCTTTCTAGCGATGACCTTTTGACCTTTCTAGCGATGACCTCTTTTTTTTTCTTTTTTTTGTGACCTTTCTAGCGATGACCTTTTGACCTTTCGACCTTTCTAGCGATGACCTTTTTTAACCTTTTTTGTGACCTTTCTAGCGATGACCTTTTGACCTTTTGACCTTTCTAGCGATGACCTTTTTTCCCCCCCTTTTGTTGTGACCTTTCTATCGATGATCTTTTGACCTTTCTAGCGATGACCTTTTTTTTTTTTTTGTGACCTTTCTAGCGATGACCTTTTGACCTATCTAGCGATGACCTTTTGACCTTTCTAGCGATGACCTTTTTTACCTTTTTTTTGTGACCTTTCTAGCGATGACCTTTTGACATTTTGACCTTTCTAGCGATGACCTTTTGAACTTTCTAGCGATGACCTTTATTTATTTATTTTTGACCTTTCTAGCGATGACCTTTTGACATTTTGACCTTTCTAGCAATGACTTTTTTTT
The DNA here is from genome assembly GCF_951216825.1 of Electrona antarctica. Taxonomy (NCBI): domain Eukaryota; kingdom Metazoa; phylum Chordata; class Actinopteri; order Myctophiformes; family Myctophidae; genus Electrona; species Electrona antarctica. Next base: position 20,386,130 of record NC_136802.1, read on the forward strand.
TAACCTTTTTTGTGACATTTCTAGCGATGACCTTTTGACCTTTCTAGCGATGACCTTTTTTTTTTTTTTTTTGACCTTTCTAGCGATGACCTTTTGACCTTTCTAGCGATGACCTCTTTTTTTTTTTTTTTTGTGACCTTTCTAGCGATGACCTTTTGACCTTTCGACCTTTCTAGCGATGACCTTTTTTTTTTTGGTGACCTTTCTAGCGATGACCTTTTGACCTTTCTAGCGATGACCTTTTTTTTTTTGTGACCTTTCTAGCGATGACCTTTTGACCTTTTGACCTTTCTAGCGATGACCTTTTGACCTTTCTAGCGATGACCTTTTTTTGTGACCTTTCTAGCGATGACCTTTTGACCTTTTGACCTTTCTAGCGATGACCTTTTTTTTGGTGACCTTTTTAGCGATGACCTTTTGACCTTTTGACCTTTCTAGCGATGACCTTTTGACCTTTCTAGCGATGACCTTTTTTTGTGACCTTTCTAGCGATGACCTTTTGACATTTTGACCTTTCTAGCGATGACCTTTTTTTTTCTTCCTTTTTTTGACCTTTCTAGCGATGACCTTTTGAACTTTCTAGCGATGACCTTTTTTTTTTTTTTTTTTTACCTTTCTAGCGATGACCTTTTGACATTTTGACCTTTCTAGCGATGACCTTTTGAACTTTCTAGCGATGACCTTTTTTTTTTTTTTTTTTTTTACCTTTCTAGGGTACTGTGGGGTTTTTTGAACCCCCAATTTTTTTATTGGCTGTGCCAAAAAAAAAGCAGTTTTCTATGCATTTCAGGGGTACTGTGGGGTTTTTTGAACCCCCAATTTTTTTATTGGCTGTGCCAAAAAAAAGCAGTTTTCTATGCATTTCAGGGGTACTGTGGTTTTTTTTTAACCCCCATTTTTTTTTTGGCTGTGCCAAAAAAAGCAGTTTTCTATGCATTTCAGGGGTACTGTGGGGTTTTTTGAACCCCCAAGCAGTTTTCTATGCATTTCAGGGGTACTGTGGGGTTTTTTGAACCCCCAATTTTTTTATTGGCTGTGCCAAAAAAAAGCAGTTTTCTATGCATTTCAGGGGTACTGTGGTTTTTTTTTAACCCTCATTTTTTTTTTTTTTTAAGCAGTTTTCTATGCTTTTCAGGGGTACTGTGGGGTTTTTTGAACCCCCAATTTTTTTTGACCTTTCTAGCGATTTGACCTTTGACCTTTTGACCTTTGACCTTTTGACCTTTGACCTTTTGACCTTTGACCTTTCTAGCGTTTTGGCCAAAAAAAAGCAGTTTTCTATGCATTTCAGGGGTACTGTGGGGTTTTTTGAACCCCCAATTTTTTTATTGGCTGTGCCAAAAAAAAGCAGTTTTCTATGCATTTCAGGGGTACTGTGGGGTTTTTTGAACCCCCAATTTTTTTATTGGCTGTGCCAAAAAAAAGCAGTTTTCTATGCATTTCAGGGGTACTGTGGGGTTTTTTGAACCCCCAATTTTTTTATTGGCTGTGCCCAAAAAAAGCAGTTTTCTATGCATTTCAGGGGTACTGTGGGGTTTTTTGAACCCCCAATTTTTTTATTGGCTGTGCCAAAAAAAAGCAGTTTTCTATGCATTTCAGGGGTACTGTGGGGTTTTTTGAACCCCCAATTTTTTTATTGGCTGTGCAAAAAAAAAGCAGTTTTCTATGCATTTCAGGGGTACTGTGGGGTTTTTTGAACCCCCAATTGTTTTATTGGCTGTGCCAAAAAAAAGCAGTTTTCTATGCATTTCAGGGGTACTGTGGGGTTTTTTGAACCCCCAATTTTTTTATTGGCTGTGCCAAAAGCAGTTTTCTATGCATTTCAGGGGTACTGTGGGGTTTTTTGAACCCCCAATTTTTTTATTGGCTGTGCCAAAAAAAAGCAGTTTTCTATGCATTTCAGGGGTACTGTGGGGTTTTTTGAACCCCAATTTTTTTATTGGCTGTGCCAAAAAAAAGCAGTTTTCTATGCATTTCAGGGGTACTGTGGGGTTTTTTGAACCCCCAATTTTTTTGACCTTTCTAGCGATTTGACCTTTGACCTTTTGACCTTTTGACCTTTGACCTTTCTAGCGTTTTGGCCAAAAAAAAGCAGTTTTCTATGCATTTCAGGGGTACTGTGGGGTTTTTTGAACCCCCAATTTTTTGGAATGGCTTAGGGTCGACGACAGAGTACAGCATCTTGCAATGGGTCTGGTCCACAAGATTCGATACACCACCAAGATACCCATGTACCTGTCTAGATACTTCCTTAATGTTAACGAAGTCCACACCCACAACACCAGAGGGAGTGCAACGAATCATGTACAACCCAGATTCGGCACAAACAAGGGACTAAATTCTTTTCGCTCCTATGCCACCAAAATGTGGAACGCCCTACCAACTGTCATTAAGACATGCGAATCCCTTGACTCCTTCAAAACCGCTCTCAAAGGGCACCTACGGATGGCTGCAATTCGAAACTGGCCCCCGTAAAATCTGAATCCCCCCCCCCGCCCCCCCCTTTTTTTCCCCTCACTGTATATATCTCTTTTCCCTTTTTACCTCCTTTATGATGAATTCCTGTTCTGTCTATAGAAGTGTCTATTTGTACGTCTCTAAATGTTTTGATGATTTGAACATGGTGGACCCTATTGGAAACAAGTGTAATGCTTAATTGGGTCGTCCACTCACAGTTAACAGCCTTTGTATTGAGTTTGTGCTTGAAATGTACTGTAATTCTGCAAACTGTTAATAAATTCTTCAATCAATCAATCAATCAATGACCTTTTGACCTTTCTAGCGATGACCTTTTGACATTTTGACCTTTCTAGCGATGACTTTTTTTTTACCTTTTTTTGTGACCTTTCTAGCGATGACCTTTTGACCTTTCTAGCGATGACCTCTTTTTTTTTCTTTTTTTTTGTGACCTTTCTAGCGATGACCTTTTGACCTTTCGACCTTTCTAGCGATGACCTTTTTTAACCTTTTTTGTGACCTTTCTAGCGATGACCTTTTGACCTTTTGACCTTTCTAGCGATGACCTTTTTTCCCCCCCTTTTGTTGTGACCTTTCTATCGATGATCTTTTGACCTTTCTAGCGATGACCTTTTTTTTTTTTTTGTGACCTTTCTAGCGATGACCTTTTGACCTTTCTAGCGATGACCTTTTGACCTTTCTAGCGATGACCTTTTTTACCTTTTTTTTGTGACCTTTCTAGCGATGACCTTTTGACATTTTGACCTTTCTAGCGATGACCTTTTGAACTTTCTAGCGATGACCTTTATTTATTTATTTTTGACCTTTCTAGCGATGACCTTTTGACATTTTGACCTTTCTAGCAATGACTTTTTTTTTAACCTTTTTTGTGACATTTCTAGCGATGACCTTTTGACCTTTCTAGCGATGACCTCTTTTTTTTATTTTTTTTGTGACCTTTCTAGCGATGACCTTTTGACCTTTCTAGCGATGACCTCTTTTTTTTTTTTTTTTTTTGTGACCTTTCTAGCGATGACCTTTTGACCTTTCGACCTTTCTAGCGATGACCTTTTTTTTTTTGGTGACCTTTCTAGCGATGACCTTTTGACCTTTCTAGCGATGACCTTTTTTTTTTGTGACCTTTCTAGCGATGACCTTTTGACCTTTTGACCTTTCTAGCGATGACCTTTTGACCTTTCTAGCGATGACCTTTTTTTGTGACCTTTCTAGCGATGACCTTTTGACCTTTTGACCTTTCTAGCGATGACCTTTTTTTTGGTGACCTTTTTAGCGATGACCTTTTGACCTTTTGACCTTTCTAGCGATGACCTTTTGACCTTTCTAGCGATGACCTTTTTTTGTGACCTTTCTAGCGATGACCTTTTGACATTTTGACCTTTCTAGCGATGACCTTTTTTTTCTTCCTTTTTTTGACCTTTCTAGCGATGACCTTTTGAACTTTCTAGCGATGACCTTTTTTTTTTTTTTTTTTACCTTTCTAGCGATGACCTTTTGACATTTTGACCTTTCTAGCGATGACCTTTTGAACTTTCTAGCGATGACCTTTTTTTTTTTTTTTTTTTTTTACCTTTCTAGGGTACTGTGGGGTTTTTTGAACCCCCAATTTTTTTATTGGCTGTGCCAAAAAAAAAGCAGTTTTCTATGCATTTCAGGGGTACTGTGGGGTTTTTTGAACCCCCAATTTTTTTATTGGCTGTGCCAAAAAAAAGCAGTTTTCTATGCATTTCAGGGGTACTGTGGGTTTTTTTTAACCCCCATTTTTTTTTTGGCTGTGCCAAAAAAAAGCAGTTTTCTATGCATTTCAGGGGTACTGTGGGGTTTTTTGAACCCCCAAGCAGTTTTCTATGCATTTCAGGGGTACTGTGGGGTTTTTTGAACCCCCAATTTTTGTATTGGCTGTGCCAAAAAAAAGCAGTTTTCTATGCATTTCAGGGGTACTGTGGTTTTTTTTTAACCCTCATTTTTTTTTTTTTTAAGCAGTTTTCTATGCATTTCAGGGGTACTGTGGGGTTTTTTGAACCCCCAATTTTTTTTGACCTTTCTAGCGATTTGACCTTTGACCTTTTGACCTTTGACCTTTTGACCTTTGACCTTTTGACCTTTGACCTTTCTAGCGTTTTGGCCAAAAAAAAGCAGTTTTCTATGCATTTCAGGGGTACTGTGGGGTTTTTTGAACCCCCAATTTTTTTATTGGCTGTGCCAAAAAAAAGCAGTTTTCTATGCATTTCAGGGGTACTGTGGGGTTTTTTGAACCCCCAATTTTTTTATTGGCTGTGCCAAAAAAAAGCAGTTTTCTATGCATTTCAGGGGTACTGTGGGGTTTTTTGAACCCCCAATTTTTTTATTGGCTGTGCCAAAAAAAAGCAGTTTTCTATGCATTTCAGGGGTACTGTGGGGTTTTTTGAACCCCCAATTTTTTTATTGGCTGTGCCAAAAAAAAGCAGTTTTCTATGCATTTCAGGGGTACTGTGGGGTTTTTTGAACCCCCAATTTTTTTATTGGCTGTGCCAAAAAAAAGCAGTTTTCTATGCATTTCAGGGGTACTGTGGGGTTTTTTGAACCCCCAATTTTTTTATTGGCTGTGCCAAAAAAAAGCAGTTTTCTATGCATTTCAGGGGTACTGTGGGGTTTTTTGAACCCCCAATTTTTTTATTGGCTGTGCCAAAAGCAGTTTTCTATGCATTTCAGGGGTACTGTGGGGTTTTTTGAACCCCCAATTTTTTTATTGGCTGTGCCAAAAAAAAGCAGTTTTCTATGCATTTCAGGGGTACTGTGGGGTTTTTTGAACCCCAATTTTTTTATTGGCTGTGCCAAAAAAAAGCAGTTTTCTATGCATTTCAGGGGTACTGTGGGGTTTTTTGAACCCCCAATTTTTTTGACCTTTCTAGCGATTTGACCTTTGACCTTTTGACCTTTTGACCTTTGACCTTTCTAGCGTTTTGGCCAAAAAAAAGCAGTTTTCTATGCATTTCAGGGGTACTGTGGGGTTTTTTGAACCCCCAATTTTTTGGAATGGCTTAGGGTCGACGACAGAGTACAGCATCTTGCAATGGGTCTGGTCCACAAGATTCGATACACCACCAAGATACCCATGTACCTGTCTAGATACTTCCTTAATGTTAACGAAGTCCACACCCACAACACCAGAGGGAGTGCAACGAATCATGTACAACCCAGATTCGGCACAAACAAGGGACTAAATTCTTTTCGCTCCTATGCCACCAAAATGTGGAACGCCCTACCAACTGTCATTAAGACATGCGAATCCCTTGACTCCTTCAAAACCGCTCTCAAAGGGCACCTACGGATGGCTGCAATTCGAAACTGGCCCCCGTAAAATCTGAATCCCCCCCCTCCGCCCCCCCCTTTTTTTCCCCTCACTGTATATATCTCTTTTCCCTTTTTACCTCCTTTATGATGAATTCCTGTTCTGTCTATAGAAGTGTCTATTTGTACGTCTCTAAATGTTTTGATGATTTGAACATGGTGGACCCTATTGGAAACAAGTGTAATGCTTAATTGGGTCGTCCACTCACAGTTAACAGCCTTTGTATTGAGTTTGTGCTTGAAATGTACTGTAATTCTGCAAACTGTTAATAAATTCTTCAATCAATCAATCAATCAATGACCTTTTGACCTTTCTAGCGATGACCTTTTGACATTTTGACCTTTCTAGCGATGACTTTTTTTTTACCTTTTTTTGTGACCTTTCTAGCGATGACCTTTTGACCTTTCTAGCGATGACCTCTTTTTTTTTCTTTTTTTTTGTGACCTTTCTAGCGATGACCTTTTGACCTTTCGACCTTTCTAGCGATGACCTTTTTTAACCTTTTTTGTGACCTTTCTAGCGATGACCTTTTGACCTTTTGACCTTTCTAGCGATGACCTTTTTCCCCCCCCTTTTGTTGTGACCTTTCTATCGATGATCTTTTGACCTTTCTAGCGATGACCTTTTTTTTTTTTTTGTGACCTTTCTAGCGATGACCTTTTGACCTTTCTAGCGATGACCTTTTGACCTTTCTAGCAATGACCTTTTTTACCTTTTTTTTGTGACCTTTCTAGCGATGACCTTTTGACATTTTGACCTTTCTAGCGATGACCTTTTGAACTTTCTAGCGATGACCTTTATTTATTTATTTTTGACCTTTCTAGCGATGACCTTTTGACATTTTGACCTTTCTAGCAATGACTTTTTTTTTTAACCTTTTTTGTGACATTTCTAGCGATGACCTTTTGACCTTTCTAGCGATGACCTCTTTTTTTTTTTTTTTTTTGTGACCTTTCTAGCGATGACCTTTTGACCTTTCTAGCGATGACCTCTTTTTTTTTTTTTTTTTTTTGACCTTTCTAGCGATGACCTTTTGACCTTTCGACCTTTCTAGCGATGACCTTTTTTTTTTGGTGACCTTTCTAGCGATGACCTTTTGACCTTTCTAGCGATGACCTTTTTTTTTTTTGTGACCTTTCTAGCGATGACCTTTTGACCTTTTGACCTTTCTAGCGATGACCTTTTGACCTTTCTAGCGATGACCTTTTTTTGTGACCTTTCTAGCGATGACCTTTTTTAACCTTTTTTGTGACCTTTCTAGCGATGACCTTTTGACCTTTCTAGCGATGACCTTTTTTTTCCTTTTTTTGTGACCTTTCTATCGATGATCTTTTGACCTTTCTAGCGATGACCTTTTTTTTTTTTTTTTTTACCTTTCTAGCGATGACCTTTTGACCTTTCTAGCGATGACCTTTTTTTTTTTTTGTGACCTTTCTAGCGATGACCTTTTGACCTTTCTAGCGATGACCTTTTGACCTTTCTAGCGATGACCTTTTTTTGTGACCTTTCTAGCGATGACCTTTTGACCTTTTGACCTTTCTAGCGATGACCTTTTTTTTTCTTTTTTTTTGACCTTTCTAGCGATGACCTTTTGACCTTTTGACCTTTCTAGCGATGACCTTTTTTTTGGTGACCTTTTTAGCGATGACCTTTTGACCTTTTGACCTTTCTAGCGATGACCTTTTGACCTTTCTAGCGATGACCTTTTTTTGTGACCTTTCTAGCGATGACCTTTTGACATTTTGACCTTTCTAGCGATGACCTTTTTTTTTTTTCTTTTTTTGACCTTTCTAGCGATGACCTTTTGAACTTTCTAGCGATGACCTTTTTTTTTTTTTTTTTTACCTTTCTAGCGATGACCTTTTGACATTTTGACCTTTCTAGCGATGACCTTTTGAACTTTCTAGCAGTTTTCTATGCATTTCAGGGGTACTGTGGGTTTTTTTTAACCCCCATTTTTTTTTTTGGCTATGCCAAAAAAAAGCAGTTTTCTATGCATTTCAGGGGTACTGTGGGGTTTTTTGAACCCCCAATTTTTTTTTACCTTTCTAGCGATTTGACCTTTGACCTTTTGACCTTTGACCTTTTGACCTTTGACCTTTTGACCTTTGACCTTTCTAGCGTTTTGGCCAAAAAAAAGCAGTTTTCTATGCATTTCAGGGGTACTGTGGGGTTTTTTGAACCCCCAATTTTTTTATTGGCTGTGCCAAAAAAAAGCAGTTTTCTATGCATTTCAGGGGTACTGTGGGGTTTTTTGAACCCCCAATTTTTTTATTGGCTGTGCCAAAAAAAAGCAGTTTTCTATGCATTTCAGGGGTACTGTGGGGTTTTTTGAACCCCCAATTTTTTTATTGGCTGTGCCAAAAAAAAGCAGTTTTCTATGCATTTCAGGGGTACTGTGGGGTTTTTTGAACCCCCAATTTTTTTATTGGCTGTGCCAAAAAAAAGCAGTTTTCTATGCATTTCAGGGGTACTGTGGGGTTTTTTGAACCCCCAATTTTTTTATTGGCTGTGCCAAAAAAAAGCAGTTTTCTATGCATTTCAGGGGTACTGTGGGGTTTTTTGAACCCCCAATTTTTTTATTGGCTGTGCCAAAAAAAAGCAGTTTTCTATGCATTTCAGGGGTACTGTGGGGTTTTTTGAACCCCCAATTTTTTTATTGGCTGTGCCAAAAAAAAGCAGTTTTCTATGCATTTCAGGGGTACTGTGGGGTTTTTTGAACCCCCAATTTTTTTATTGGCTGTGCCAAAAGCAGTTTTCTATGCATTTCAGGGGTACTGTGGGGTTTTTTGAACCCCCAATCTTTTTTATTGGCTGTGCCAAAAAAAAGCAGTTTTCTATGCATTTCAGGGGTACTGTGGGGTTTTTTGAACCCCCAATTTTTTTATTGGCTGTGCCAAAAAAAAGCAGTTTTCTATGCATTTCAGGGGTACTGTGGGGTTTTTTGAACCCCCAATTTTTTTGACCTTTCTAGCGATTTGACCTTTGACCTTTTGACCTTTGACCTTTTGACCTTTGACCTTTCTAGCGTTTTGGCCAAAAAAAAGCAGTTTTCTATGCATTTCAGGGGTACTGTGGGGTTTTTTGAACCCCCAATTTTTTGGAATGGCTTAGGGTCGACGACAGAGTACAGCATCTTGCAATGGGTCTGGTCCACAAGATTCGATACACCACCAAGATACCCATGTACCTGTCTAGATACTTCCTTAATGTTAACGAAGTCCACACCCACAACACCAGAGGGAGTGCAACGAATCATGTACAACCCAGATTCGGCACAAACAAGGGACTAAATTCTTTTCGCTCCTATGCCACCAAAATGTGGAACGCCCTACCAACTGTCATTAAGACATGCGAATCCCTTGACTCCTTCAAAACCGCTCTCAAAGGGCACCTACGGATGGCTGCAATTCGAAACTGGCCCCCGTAAAATCTGAATCCCCCCCCCCCGCCCCCCCCTTTTTTTCCCCTCACTGTATATATCTCTTTTCCCTTTTTACCTCCTTTATGATGAATTCCTGTTCTGTCTATAGAAGTGTCTATTTGTACGTCTCTAAATGTTTTGATGATTTGAACATGGTGGACCCTATTGGAAACAAGTGTAATGCTTAATTGGGTCGTCCACTCACAGTTAACAGCCTTTGTATTGAGTTTGTGCTTGAAATGTACTGTAATTCTGCAAACTGTTAATAAATTCTTCAATCAATCAATCAATCAATCAATGACCTTTTGACCTTTCTAGCGATGACCTTTTGACATTTTGACCTTTCTAGCGATGACTTTTTTTTAACCTTTTTTTGTGACCTTTCTAGCGATGACCTTTTGACCTTTCTAGCGATGACCTCTTTTTTTTTGTGACCTTTCTAGCGATGACCTTTTGACCTTTCGACCTTTCTAGCGATGACCTTTTTTAACCTTTTTTGTGACCTTTCTAGCGATGACCTTTTGACCTTTTGACCTTTCTAGCGATGACCTTTTTTCCCCCCCTTTTGTTGTGACCTTTCTATCGATGATCTTTTGACCTTTCTAGCGATGACCTTTTTTTTTTTTTTGTGACCTTTCTAGCGATGACCTTTTGACCTTTCTAGCGATGACCTTTTGACCTTTCTAGCGATGACCTTTTTTACCTTTTTTTTGTGACCTTTCTAGCGATGACCTTTTGACATTTTGACCTTTCTAGCGATGACCTTTTGAACTTTCTAGCGATGACCTTTATTTATTTATTTTTGACCTTTCTAGCGATGACCTTTTGACATTTTGACCTTTCTAGCAATGACTTTTTTTTTAACCTTTTTTGTGACATTTCTAGCGATGACCTTTTGACCTTTCTAGCGATGACCTTTTTTTTTTTTTTTTTGTGACCTTTCTAGCGATGACCTTTTGACCTTTCTAGCGATGACCTCTTTTTTTTTTTTTTTTTTGTGACCTTTCTAGCGATGACCTTTTGACCTTTCGACCTTTCTAGCGATGACCTTTTTTTTTTTGGTGACCTTTCTAGCGATGACCTTTTGACCTTTCTAGCGATGACCTTTTTTTTTTTGTGACCTTTCTAGCGATGACCTTTTGACCTTTTGACCTTTCTAGCGATGACCTTTTGACCTTTCTAGCGATGACCTTTTTTTGTGACCTTTCTAGCGATGACCTTTTGACCTTTTGACCTTTCTAGCGATGACCTTTTTTTTGGTGACCTTTTTAGCGATGACCTTTTGACCTTTTGACCTTTCTAGCGATGACCTTTTGACCTTTCTAGCGATGACCTTTTTTTGTGACCTTTCTAGCGATGACCTTTTGACATTTTGACCTTTCTAGCGATGACCTTTTTTTTTCTTCCTTTTTTTGACCTTTCTAGCGATGACCTTTTGAACTTTCTAGCGATGACCTTTTTTTTTTTTTTTTTTACCTTTCTAGCGATGACCTTTTGACATTTTGACCTTTCTAGCGATGACCTTTTGAACTTTCTAGCGATGACCTTTTTTTTTTTTTTTTTTTTTTTTACCTTTCTAGGGTACTGTGGGGTTTTTTGAACCCCCAATTTTTTTATTGGCTGTGCCAAAAAAAAAGCAGTTTTCTATGCATTTCAGGGGTACTGTGGGGTTTTTTGAACCCCCAATTTTTTTATTGGCTGTGCCAAAAAAAAGCAGTTTTCTATGCATTTCAGGGGTACTGTGGTTTTTTTTTAACCCCCATTTTTTTTTTGGCTATGCCAAAAAAAAGCAGTTTTCTATGCATTTCAGGGGTACTGTGGGGTTTTTTGAACCCCCAAGCAGTTTTCTATGCATTTCAGGGGTACTGTGGGGTTTTTTGAACCCCCAATTTTTGTATTGGCTGTGCCAAAAAAAAGCAGTTTTCTATGCATTTCAGGGGTACTGTGGTTTTTTTTTAACCCTCATTTTTTTTTTTTTTTAAGCAGTTTTCTATGCATTTCAGGGGTACTGTGGGGTTTTTTGAACCCCCAATTTTTTTTGACCTTTCTAGCGATTTGACCTTTGACCTTTTGACCTTTCTAGCGATGACCTCTTTTTTTTTGTGACCTTTCTAGCGATGACCTTTTGACCTTTCGACCTTTCTAGCGATGACCTTTTTTAACCTTTTTTGTGACCTTTCTAGCGATGACCTTTTGACCTTTTGACCTTTCTAGCGATGACCTTTTTTCCCCCCCTTTTGTTGTGACCTTTCTATCGATGATCTTTTGACCTTTCTAGCGATGACCTTTTTTTTTTTTTTTGTGACCTTTCTAGCGATGACCTTTTGACCTTTCTAGCGATGACCTTTTGACCTTTCTAGCGATGACCTTTTTTACCTTTTTTTTGTGACCTTTCTAGCGATGACCTTTTGACATTTTGACCTTTCTAGCGATGACCTTTTGAACTTTCTAGCGATGACCTTTATTTATTTATTTTTGACCTTTCTAGCGATGACCTTTTGACATTTTGACCTTTCTAGCAATGACTTTTTTTTTAACCTTTTTTGTGACATTTCTAGCGATGACCTTTTGACCTTTCTAGCGATGACCTTTTTTTTTTTTTTTTTGTGACCTTTCTAGCGATGACCTTTTGACCTTTCTAGCGATGACCTCTTTTTTTTTTTTTTTTTTGTGACCTTTCTAGCGATGACCTTTTGACCTTTCGACCTTTCTAGCGATGACCTTTTTTTTTTTGGTGACCTTTCTAGCGATGACCTTTTGACCTTTCTAGCGATGACCTTTTTTTTTTTGTGACCTTTCTAGCGATGACCTTTTGACCTTTTGACCTTTCTAGCGATGACCTTTTGACCTTTCTAGCGATGACCTTTTTTTGTGACCTTTCTAGCGATGACCTTTTGACCTTTTGACCTTTCTAGCGATGACCTTTTTTTTGGTGACCTTTTTAGCGATGACCTTTTGACCTTTTGACCTTTCTAGCGATGACCTCTTGACCTTTCTAGCGATGACCTTTTTTTGTGACCTTTCTAGCGATGACCTTTTGACATTTTGACCTTTCTAGCGATGACCTTTTTTTTTCTTCCTTTTTTTGACCTTTCTAGCGATGACCTTTTGAACTTTCTAGCGATGACCTTTTTTTTTTTTTTTTTTACCTTTCTAGCGATGACCTTTTGACATTTTGACCTTTCTAGCGATGACCTTTTGAACTTTCTAGCGATGACCTTTTTTTTTTTTTTTTTTTTTTTTACCTTTCTAGGGTACTGTGGGGTTTTTTGAACCCCCAATTTTTTTATTGGCTGTGCCAAAAAAAAAGCAGTTTTCTATGCATTTCAGGGGTACTGTGGGGTTTTTTGAACCCCCAATTTTTTTATTGGCTGTGCCAAAAAAAAGCAGTTTTCTATGCATTTCAGGGGTACTGTGGTTTTTTTTTAACCCCCATTTTTTTTTTGGCTATGCCAAAAAAAAGCAGTTTTCTATGCATTTCAGGGGTACTGTGGGGTTTTTTGAACCCCCAAGCAGTTTTCTATGCATTTCAGGGGTACTGTGGGGTTTTTTGAACCCCCAATTTTTGTATTGGCTGTGCCAAAAAAAAGCAGTTTTCTATGCATTTCAGGGGTACTGTGGTTTTTTTTTAACCCTCATTTTTTTTTTTTTTTAAGCAGTTTTCTATGCATTTCAGGGGTACTGTGGGGTTTTTTGAACCCCCAATTTTTTTTGACCTTTCTAGCGATTTGACCTTTGACCTTTTGACCTTTGACCTTTTGACCTTTGACCTTTTGACCTTTGACCTTTCTAGCGTTTTGGCCAAAAAAAAGCAGTTTTCTATGCATTTCAGGGGTACTGTGGGGTTTTTTGAACCCCCAATTTTTTTATTGGCTGTGCCAAAAAAAAGCAGTTTTCTATGCATTTCAGGGGTACTGTGGGGTTTTTTGAACCCCCAATTTTTTTATTGGCAGTGCCAAAAAAAAGCAGTTTTCTATGCATTTCAGGGGTACTGTGGGGTTTTTTGAACCCCCAATTTTTTTATTGGCTGTGCCAAAAAAAAGCAGTTTTCTATGCATTTCAGGGGTACTGTGGGGTTTTTTGAACCCCCAATTTTTTTATTGGCTGTGCCAAAAAAAAGCAGTTTTCTATGCATTTCAGGGGTACTGTGGGGTTTTTTGAACCCCCAATTTTTTTATTGGCTGTGCCAAAAAAAAGCAGTTTTCTATGCATTTCAGGGGTACTGTGGGGTTTTTTGAACCCCCAATTTTTTTATTGGCTGTGCCAAAAAAAAGCAGTTTTCTATGCATTTCAGGGGTACTGTGGGGTTTTTTGAACCCCCAATTTTTTTATTGGCTGTGCAAAAAAAAAGCAGTTTTCTATGCATTTCAGGGGTACTGTGGGGTTTTTTGAACCCCCAATTTTTTTATTGGCTGTGCCAAAAGCAGTTTTCTATGCATTTCAGGGGTACTGTGGGGTTTTTTGAACCCCCAATTTTTTTATTGGCTGTGCCAAAAAAAAGCAGTTTTCTATGCATTTCAGGGGTACTGTGGGGTTTTTTGAACCCCAATTTTTTTATTGGCTGTGCCAAAAAAAAGCAGTTTTCTATGCATTTCAGGGGTACTGTGGGGTTTTTTGAACCCCCAATTTTTTTGACCTTTCTAGCGATTTGACCTTTGACCTTTTGACCTTTTGACCTTTGACCTTTCTAGCGTTTTGGCCAAAAAAAAGCAGTTTTCTATGCATTTCAGGGGTACTGTGGGGTTTTTTGAACCCCCAATTTTTTGGAATGGCTTAGGGTCGACGACAGAGTACAGCATCTTGCAATGGGTCTGGTCCACAAGATTCGATACACCACCAAGATACCCATGTACCTGTCTAGATACTTCCTTAATGTTAACGAAGTCCACACCCACAACACCAGAGGGAGTGCAACGAATCATGTACAACCCAGATTCGGCACAAACAAGGGACTAAATTCTTTTCGCTCCTATGCCACCAAAATGTGGAACGCCCTACCAACTGTCATTAAGACATGCGAATCCCTTGACTCCTTCAAAACCGCTCTCAAAGGGCACCTACGGATGGCTGCAATTCGAAACTGGCCCCCGTAAAATCTGAATCCCCCCCCCCCCGCCCCCCCCTTTTTTTCCCCTCACTGTATATATCTCTTTTCCCTTTTTACCTCCTTTATGATGAATTCCTGTTCTGTCTATAGAAGTGTCTATTTGTACGTCTCTAAATGTTTTGATGATTTGAACATGGTGGACCCTATTGGAAACAAGTGTAATGCTTAATTGGGTCGTCCACTCACAGTTAACAGCCTTTGTATTGAGTTTGTGCTTGAAATGTACTGTAATTCTGCAAACTGTTAATAAATTCTTCAATCAATCAATCAATCAATGACCTTTTGACCTTTCTAGCGATGACCTTTTGACATTTTGACCTTTCTAGCGATGACTTTTTTTTTACCTTTTTTTGTGACCTTTCTAGCGATGACCTTTTGACCTTTCTAGCGATGACCTCTTTTTTTTTCTTTTTTTTTGTGACCTTTCTAGCGATGACCTTTTGACCTTTCGACCTTTCTAGCGATGACCTTTTTTAACCTTTTTTGTGACCTTTCTAGCGATGACCTTTTGACCTTTTGACCTTTCTAGCGATGACCTTTTTCCCCCCCCTTTTGTTGTGACCTTTCTATCGATGATCTTTTGACCTTTCTAGCGATGACCTTTTTTTTTTTTTTTGTGACCTTTCTAGCGATGACCTTTTGACCTTTCTAGCGATGACCTTTTGACCTTTCTAGCAATGACCTTTTTTACCTTTTTTTGTGACCTTTCTAGCGATGACCTTTTGACATTTTGACCTTTCTAGCGATGACCTTTTGAACTTTCTAGCGATGACCTTTATTTATTTATTTTTGACCTTTCTAGCGATGACCTTTTGACATTTTGACCTTTCTAGCAATGACTTTTTTTTTTAACCTTTTTTGTGACATTTCTAGCGATGACCTTTTGACCTTTCTAGCGATGACCTCTTTTTTTTTTTTTTTTGTGACCTTTCTAGCGATGACCTTTTGACCTTTCTAGCGATGACCTCTTTTTTTTTTTTTTTTTTGACCTTTCTAGCGATGACCTTTTGACCTTTCGACCTTTCTAGCGATGACCTTTTTTTTTTTGGTGACCTTTCTAGCGATGACCTTTTGACCTTTCTAGCGATGACCTTTTTTTTTTTGTGACCTTTCTAGCGATGACCTTTTGACCTTTTGACCTTTCTAGCGATGACCTTTTGACCTTTCTAGCGATGACCTTTTTTTGTGACCTTTCTAGCGATGACCTTTTTTAACCTTTTTTGTGACCTTTCTAGCGATGACCTTTTGACCTTTCTAGCGATGACCTTTTTTTTCCTTTTTTTTTGACCTTTCTATCGATGATCTTTTGACCTTTCTAGCGATGACCTTTTTTTTTTTTTTTTTACCTTTCTAGCGATGACCTTTTGACCTTTCTAGCGATGACCTTTTTTTTTTTTTGTGACCTTTCTAGCGATGACCTTTTGACCTTTCTAGCGATGACCTTTTTTTGTGACCTTTCTAGCGATGACCTTTTGACCTTTTGACCTTTCTAGCGATGACCTTTTTTTTTTCCTTTTTTTGTGACCTTTCTATCGATGATCTATTGACCTTTCTAGCGATGACCTTTTTTTTTCTTTTTTTTTTGACCTTTCTAGCGATGACCTTTTGACCTTTCTAGCGATGACCTTTTTTTTGGTGACCTTTTTAGCGATGACCTTTTGACCTTTTGACCTTTCTAGCGATGACCTTTTGACCTTTCTAGCGATGACCTTTTTTTGTGACCTTTCTAGCGATGACCTTTTGACATTTTGACCTTTCTAGCGATGACCTTTTTTTTTTTTTTTTTTTGACCTTTCTAGCGATGACCTTTTGAACTTTCTAGCGATGACCTTTTTTTTTTTTTTTTTTACCTTTCTAGCGATGACCTTTTGACTTTTTGACCTTTCTAGCGATGACCTTTTGAACTTTCTAGCGATGACCTTTTTTTTTTTTTTTTTTTTTTACCTTTCTAGGGTACTGTGGGGTTTTTTGAACCCCCAATTTTTTTATTGGCTGTGCCAAAAAAAAAGCAGTTTTCTATGCATTTCAGGGGTACTGTGGGGTTTTTTGAACCCCCAATTTTTTTATTGGCTGTGCCAAAAAAAAGCAGTTTTCTATGCATTTCAGGGGTACTGTGGGTTTTTTTTAACCCCCATTTTTTTTTTTGGCTATGCCAAAAAATAGCAGTTTTCTATGCATTTCAGGGGTACTGTGGGGTTTTTTGAACCCCCAAGCAGTTTTCTATGCATTTCAGGGGTACTGTGGGGTTTTTTGAACCCCCAATTTTTTTATTGGCTGTGCCAAAAAAAAACAGTTTTCTATGCATTTCAGGGGTACTGTGGTTTTTTTTTAACCCTCATTTTTTTTTTTTTTAAAGCAGTTTTCTATGCATTTCAGGGGTACTGTGGGGTTTTTTGAACCCCCAATTTTTTTTGACCTTTCTAGCGATTTGACCTTTGACCTTTTGACCTTTGACCTTTTGACCTTTGACCTTTTGACCTTTCTAGCGTTTTGGCCAAAAAAAAGCAGTTTTCTATGCATTTCAGGGGTACTGTGGGGTTTTTTGAACCCCCAATTTTTTTATTGGCTGTGCCAAAAAAAAGCAGTTTTCTATGCATTTCAGGGGTACTGTGGGGTTTTTTGAACCCCCAATTTTTTTATTGGCTGTGCCAAAAAAAAGCAGTTTTCTATGCATTTCAGGGGTACTGTGGGGTTTTTTGAACCCCCAATTTTTGTATTGGCTGTGCCAAAACAGTTTTCTATGCATTTCAGGGGTACTGTGGGGTTTTTTGAACCCCCAATTTTTTTATTGGCTGTGCCAAAAAAAAGCAGTTTTCTATGCATTTCAGGGGTACTGTGGGGTTTTTTGAACCCCCAATTTTTTTATTGGCTGTGCCAAAAAAAAGCAGTTTTCTATGCATTTCAGGGGTACTGTGGGGTTTTTTGAACCCCCAATTTTTTTGACCTTTCTAGCGATTTGACCTTTGACCTTTTGACCTTTTGACCTTTGACCTTTCTAGCGTTTTGGCCCAAAAAAAGCAGTTTTCTATGCATTTCAGGGGTACTGTGGGGTTTTTTGAACCCCCAATTTTTTGGAATGGCTTAGGGTCGACGACAGAGTACAGCATCTTGCAATGGGTCTGGTCCACAAGATTCGATACACCACCAAGATACCCATGTACCTGTCTAGATACTTCCTTAATGTTAACGAAGTCCACACCCACAACACCAGAGGGAGTGCAACGAATCATGTACAACCCAGATTCGGCACAAACAAGGGACTAAATTCTTTTCGCTCCTATGCCACCAAAATGTGGAACGCCCTACCAACTGTCATTAAGACATGCGAATCCCTTGACTCCTTCAAAACCGCTCTCAAAGGGCACCTACGGATGGCTGCAATTCGAAACTGGCCCCCGTAAAATCTGAATCCCCCCCCCCCGCCCCCCCCTTTTTTTCCCCTCACTGTATATATCTCTTTTCCCTTTTTACCTCCTTTAAATGAATTCCTGTTCTGTCTATAGAAGTGTCTATTTGTACGTCTCTAAATGTTTTGATGATTTGAACATGGTGGACCCTATTGGAAACAAGTGTAATGCTTAATTGGGTCGTCCACTCACAGTTAACAGCCTTTGTATTGAGTTTGTGCTTGAAATGTACTGTAATTCTGCAAACTGTTAATAAATTCTTCAATCAATCAATCAATCAATGACCTTTTGACCTTTCTAGCGATGACCTTTTGACATTTTGACCTTTCTAGCGATGACTTTTTTTTTACCTTTTTTTGTGACCTTTCTAGCGATGACCTTTTGACCTTTCTAGCGATGACCTCTTTTTTTTTCTTTTTTTTTGTGACCTTTCTAGCGATGACCTTTTGACCTTTCGACCTTTCTAGCGATGACCTTTTTTAACCTTTTTTGTGACCTTTCTAGCGATGACCTTTTGACCTTTTGACCTTTCTAGCGATGACCTTTTTCCCCCCCCTTTTGTTGTGACCTTTCTATCGATGATCTTTTGACCTTTCTAGCGATGACCTTTTTTTTTTTTTTGTGACCTTTCTAGCGATGACCTTTTGACCTTTCTAGCGATGACCTTTTGACCTTTCTAGCAATGACCTTTTTTACCTTTTTTTTGTGACCTTTCTAGCGATGACCTTTTGACATTTTGACCTTTCTAGCGATGACCTTTTGAACTTTCTAGCGATGACCTTTATTTATTTATTTTTGACCTTTCTAGCGATGACCTTTTGACATTTTGACCTTTCTAGCAATGACTTTTTTTTTTAACCTTTTTTGTGACATTTCTAGCGATGACCTTTTGACCTTTCTAGCGATGACCTCTTTTTTTTTTTTTTTTGTGACCTTTCTAGCGATGACCTTTTGACCTTTCTAGCGATGACCTCTTTTTTTTTTTTTTTTTTTTTGACCTTTCTAGCGATGACCTTTTGACCTTTCGAGCGATGACCTTTTTTTTTTTGGTGACCTTTCTAGCGATGACCTTTTGACCTTTCTAGCGATGACCTTTTTTTTTTTTGTGACCTTTCTAGCGATGACCTTTTGACCTTTTGACCTTTCTAGCGATGACCTTTTGACCTTTCTAGCGATGACCTTTTTTTGTGACCTTTCTAGCGATGACCTTTTTTAACCTTTTTTGTGACCTTTCTAGCGATGACCTTTTGACCTTTCTAGCGATGACCTTTTTTTTCCTTTTTTTTTGACCTTTCTATCGATGATCTTTTGACCTTTCTAGCGATGACCTTTTTTTTTTTTTTTTTACCTTTCTAGCGATGACCTTTTGACCTTTCTAGCGATGACCTTTTTTTTTTTTTGTGACCTTTCTAGCGATGACCTTTTGACCTTTCTAGCGATGACCTTTTTTTGTGACCTTTCTAGCGATGACCTTTTGACCTTTTGACCTTTCTAGCGATGACCTTTTTTTTTCCTTTTTTTGTGACCTTTCTATCGATGATCTATTGACCTTTCTAGCGATGACCTTTTTTTTTCTTTTTTTTTGGACCTTTCTAGCGATGACCTTTTGACCTTTTGACCTTTCTAGCGATGACCTTTTTTTTGGTGACCTTTTTAGCGATGACCTTTTGACCTTTTGACCTTTCTAGCGATGACCTTTTGACCTTTCTAGCGATGACCTTTTTTTGTGACCTTTCTAGCGATGACCTTTTGACATTTTGACCTTTCTAGCGATGACCTTTTTTTTTTTTCTTTTTTTGACCTTTCTAGCGATGACCTTTTGAACTTTCTAGCGATGACCTTTTTTTTTTTTTTTTTTACCTTTCTAGCGATGACCTTTTGACATTTTGACCTTTCTAGCGATGACCTTTTGAACTTTCTAGCGATGACCTTTTTTTTTTTTTTTTTTTTTTACCTTTCTAGGGTACTGTGGGGTTTTTTGAACCCCCAATTTTTTTATTGGCTGTGCCAAAAAAAAAGCAGTTTTCTATGCATTTCAGGGGTACTGTGGGGTTTTTTGAACCCCCAATTTTTTTATTGGCTGTGCCAAAAAAAAGCAGTTTTCTATGCATTTCAGGGGTACTGTGGGTTTTTTTGAACCCCCATTTTTTTTTTTGGCTATGCCAAAAAAAAGCAGTTTTCTATGCATTTCAGGGGTACTGTGGGGTTTTTTGAACCCCCAAGCAGTTTTCTATGCATTTCAGGGGTACTGTGGGGTTTTTTGAACCCCCAATTTTTTTATTGGCTGTGCCAAAAAAAAACAGTTTTCTATGCATTTCAGGGGTACTGTGGTTTTTTTTTAACCCTCATTTTTTTTTTTTTTAAAGCAGTTTTCTATGCATTTCAGGGGTACTGTGGGGTTTTTTGAACCCCCAATTTTTTTTGACCTTTCTAGCGATTTGACCTTTGACCTTTTGACCTTTGACCTTTTGACCTTTGACCTTTTGACCTTTCTAGCGTTTTGGCAAAAAAAAAGCAGTTTTCTATGCATTTCAGGGGTACTGTGGGGTTTTTTGAACCCCCAATTTTTTTATTGGCTGTGCCAAAAAAAAGCAGTTTTCTATGCATTTCAGGGGTACTGTGGGGTTTTTTGAACCCCCAATTTTTTTATTGGCTGTGCCAAAAAAAAGCAGTTTTCTATGCATTTCAGGGGTACTGTGGGGTTTTTTGAACCCCCAATTTTTGTATTGGCTGTGCCAAAAAAAAGCAGTTTTCTATGCATTTCAGGGGTACTGTGGGGTTTTTTGAACCCCCAATTTTTTTATTGGCTGTGCCAAAAAAAAGCAGTTTTCTATGCATTTCAGGGGTACTGTGGGGTTTTTTGAACCCCCAATTTTTTTATTGGCTGTGCCAAAAAAAAGCAGTTTTCTATGCATTTCAGGGGTACTGTGGGGTTTTTTGAACCCCCAATTTTTTTATTGGCTGTGCCAAAAAAAAGCAGTTTTCTATGCATTTCAGGGGTACTGTGGGGTTTTTTGAACCCCCAATTTTTTTATTGGCTGTGCCAAAAAAAGCAGTTTTCTATGCATTTCAGGGGTACTGTGGGGTTTTTTGAACCCCCAATTTTTTTATTGGCTGTGCCAAAAAAAAGCAGTTTTCTATGCATTTCAGGGGTACTGTGGGGTTTTTTGAACCCCCAATTTTTTTATTGGCTGTGCCAAAAAAAAGCAGTTTTCTATGCATTTCAGGGGTACTGTGGGGTTTTTTGAACCCCCAATTTTTTTGACCTTTCTAGCGATTTGACCTTTGACCTTTTGACCTTTGACCTTTTGACCTTTGACCTTTCTAGCGTTTTGGCCAAAAAAAAGCAGTTTTCTATGCATTTCAGGGGTACTGTGGGGTTTTTTGAACCCCCAATTTTTTTATTGGCTGTGCCAAAAAAAAGCAGTTTTCTATGCATTTCAGGGGTACTGTGGGGTTTTTTGAACCCCCAATTTTTTTATTGGCTGTGCCAAAAAAAAGTAGTTTTCTATGCATTTCAGGGGTACTGTGGGGTTTTTTGAACCCCCAATTTTTGTATTGGCTGTGCCAAAAAAAAGCAGTTTTCTATGCATTTCAGGGGTACTGTGGGGTTTTTTGAACCCCCAATTTTTGTATTGGCTGTGCCAAAAAAAGCAGTTTTCTATGCATTTCAGGGGTACTGTGGGGTTTTTTGAACCCCCAATTTTTTTATTGGCTGTGCCAAAAAAAAGCAGTTTTCTATGCATTTCAGGGGTACTGTGGGGTTTTTTGAACCCCCAAGCAGTTTTCTATGCATTTCAGGGGTACTGTGGGGTTTTTTGAACCCCCAATTTTTGTATTGGCTGTGCCAAAAAAAAGCAGTTTTCTATGCATTTCAGGGGTACTGTGGTTTTTTTTTAACCCTCATTTTTTTTTTTTTTTAAGCAGTTTTCTATGCATTTCAGGGGTACTGTGGGGTTTTTTGAACCCCCAATTTTTTTTGACCTTTCTAGCGATTTGACCTTTGACCTTTTGACCTTTGACCTTTTGACCTTTGACCTTTTGACCTTTGACCTTTCTAGCGTTTTGGCCAAAAAAAAGCAGTTTTCTATGCATTTCAGGGGTACTGTGGGGTTTTTTGAACCCCCAATTTTTTTATTGGCTGTGCCAAAAAAAAGCAGTTTTCTATGCATTTCAGGGGTACTGTGGGGTTTTTTGAACCCCCAATTTTTTTATTGGCTGTGCCAAAAAAAAGCAGTTTTCTATGCATTTCAGGGGTACTGTGGGGTTTTTTGAACCCCCAATTTTTTTATTGGCTGTGCCAAAAAAAAGCAGTTTTCTATGCATTTCAGGGGTACTGTGGGGTTTTTTGAACCCCCAATTTTTTTATTGGCTGTGCCAAAAAAAAGCAGTTTTCTATGCATTTCAGGGGTACTGTGGGGTTTTTTGAACCCCCAATTTTTTTATTGGCTGTGCCAAAAAAAAGCAGTTTTCTATGCATTTCAGGGGTACTGTGGGGTTTTTTGAACCCCCAATTTTTTTATTGGCTGTGCCAAAAAAAAGCAGTTTTCTATGCATTTCAGGGGTACTGTGGGGTTTTTTGAACCCCCAATTTTTTTATTGGCTGTGCCAAAAAAAAGCAGTTTTCTATGCATTTCAGGGGTACTGTGGGGTTTTTTGAACCCCCAATTTTTTTATTGGCTGTGCCAAAAGCAGTTTTCTATGCATTTCAGGGGTACTGTGGGGTTTTTTGAACCCCCAATTTTTTTATTGGCTGTGCCAAAAAAAAGCAGTTTTCTATGCATTTCAGGGGTACTGTGGGGTTTTTTGAACCCCAATTTTTTTATTGGCTGTGCCAAAAAAAAGCAGTTTTCTATGCATTTCAGGGGTACTGTGGGGTTTTTTGAACCCCCAATTTTTTTGACCTTTCTAGCGATTTGACCTTTGACCTTTTGACCTTTTGACCTTTGACCTTTCTAGCGTTTTGGCCAAAAAAAAGCAGTTTTCTATGCATTTCAGGGGTACTGTGGGGTTTTTTGAACCCCCAATTTTTTGGAATGGCTTAGGGTCGACGACAGAGTACAGCATCTTGCAATGGGTCTGGTCCACAAGATTCGATACACCACCAAGATACCCATGTACCTGTCTAGATACTTCCTTAATGTTAACGAAGTCCACACCCACAACACCAGAGGGAGTGCAACGAATCATGTACAACCCAGATTCGGCACAAACAAGGGACTAAATTCTTTTCGCTCCTATGCCACCAAAATGTGGAACGCCCTACCAACTGTCATTAAGACATGCGAATCCCTTGACTCCTTCAAAACCGCTCTCAAAGGGCACCTACGGATGGCTGCAATTCGAAACTGGCCCCCGTAAAATCTGAATCCCCCCCCCCCGCCCCCCCCTTTTTTTCCCCTCACTGTATATATCTCTTTTCCCTTTTTACCTCCTTTATGATGAATTCCTGTTCTGTCTATAGAAGTGTCTATTTGTACGTCTCTAAATGTTTTGATGATTTGAACATGGTGGACCCTATTGGAAACAAGTGTAATGCTTAATTGGGTCGTCCACTCACAGTTAACAGCCTTTGTATTGAGTTTGTGCTTGAAATGTACTGTAATTCTGCAAACTGTTAATAAATTCTTCAATCAATCAATCAATCAATGACCTTTTGACCTTTCTAGCGATGACCTTTTGACATTTTGACCTTTCTAGCGATGACTTTTTTTTTACCTTTTTTTGTGACCTTTCTAGCGATGACCTTTTGACCTTTCTAGCGATGACCTCTTTTTTTTTCTTTTTTTTTGTGACCTTTCTAGCGATGACCTTTTGACCTTTCGACCTTTCTAGCGATGACCTTTTTTTTTTTTGTGACCTTTCTAGCGATGACCTTTTGACCTTTCTAGCGATGACCTTTTTTTTTTTTGTGACCTTTCTAGCGATGACCTTTTGACCTTTCTAGCGATGACCTTTTGACCTTTCTAGCGATGACCTTTTTTTGTGACCTTTCTAGCGATGACCTTTTTTAACCTTTTTTGTGACCTTTCTAGCGATGACCTTTTGACCTTTCTAGCGATGACCTTTTTTTTCCTTTTTTTGTGACCTTTCTATCGATGATCTTTTGACCTTTCTAGCGATGACCTTTTTTTTTTTTTTTTTTACCTTTCTAGCGATGACCTTTTGACCTTTTGACCTTTCTAGCGATGACCTTTTTTTTTTTTTGTGACCTTTCTAGCGATGACCTTTTGACCTTTCTAGCGATGACCTTTTGACCTTTCTAGCGATGACCTTTTTTTGTGACCTTTCTAGCGATGACCTTTTGACCTTTTGACCTTTCTAGCGATGACCTTTTTTTTTCCTTTTTTTGTGACCTTTCTATCGATGATCTATTGACCTTTCTAGCGATGACCTTTTTTTTTCTTTTTTTTTTGACCTTTCTAGCGATGACCTTTTGACCTTTTGACCTTTCTAGCGATGACCTTTTTTTTGGTGACCTTTTTAGCGATGACCTTTTGACCTTTTGACCTTTCTAGCGATGACCTTTTGACCTTTCTAGCGATGACCTTTTTTTGTGACCTTTCTAGCGATGACCTTTTGACATTTTGACCTTTCTAGCGATGACCTTTTTTTTTTTCCTTTTTTTGACCTTTCTAGCGATGACCTTTTGAACTTTCTAGCGATGACCTTTTTTTTTTTTTTTTTTACCTTTCTAGCGATGACCTTTTGACATTTTGACCTTTCTAGCGATGACCTTTTGAACTTTCTAGCGATGACCTTTTTTTTTTTTTTTTTTTTTTTACCTTTCTAGGGTACTGTGGGGTTTTTTGAACCCCCAATTTTTTTATTGGCTGTGCCAAAAAAAAAGCAGTTTTCTATGCATTTCAGGGGTACTGTGGGGTTTTTTGAACCCCCAATTTTTTTATTGGCTGTGCCAAAAAAAAGCAGTTTTCTATGCATTTCAGGGGTACTGTGGTTTTTTTTTAACCCCCATTTTTTTTTTGGCTATGCCAAAAAAAAACAGTTTTCTATGCATTTCAGGGGTACTGTGGGGTTTTTTGAACCCCCAAGCAGTTTTCTATGCATTTCAGGGGTACTGTGGGGTTTTTTGAACCCCCAATTTTTTTATTGGCTGTGCCAAAAAAAAGCAGTTTTCTATGCATTTCAGGGGTACTGTGGGGTTTTTTGAACCCCCAATTTTTTTTGACCTTTCTAGCGATTTGACCTTTGACCTTTTGACCTTTGACCTTTTGACCTTTGACCTTTCTAGCGTTTTGGCCAAAAAAAAGCAGTTTTCTATGCATTTCAGGGGTACTGTGGGGTTTTTTGAACCCCCAATTTTTTTATTGGCTGTGCCAAAAAAAAGCAGTTTTCTATGCATTTCAGGGGTACTGTGGGGTTTTTTGAACCCCCAATTTTTTTATTGGCTGTGCCAAAAAAAAGCAGTTTTCTATGCATTTCAGGGGTACTGTGGGGTTTTTTGAACCCCCAATTTTTTTATTGGCTGTGCCAAAAAAAAGCAGTTTTCTATGCATTTCAGGGGTACTGTGGGGTTTTTTGAACCCCCAATTTTTTTATTGGCTGTGCCAAAAAAAAAGCAGTTTTCT
Source organism: Electrona antarctica (assembly GCF_951216825.1). Taxonomy (NCBI): domain Eukaryota; kingdom Metazoa; phylum Chordata; class Actinopteri; order Myctophiformes; family Myctophidae; genus Electrona; species Electrona antarctica. The sequence goes on from NC_136802.1 coordinate 20,411,463, forward strand.
ATGCATTTCAGGGGTACTGTGGGGTTTTTTGAACCCCCAATTTTTTTATTGGCTGTGCAAAAAAAAAGCAGTTTTCTATGCATTTCAGGGGTACTGTGGGGTTTTTTGAACCCCCAATTTTTTTATTGGCTGTGCCAAAAAAAAGCAGTTTTCTATGCATTTCAGGGGTACTGTGGGGTTTTTTGAACCCCCAATTTTTTTATTGGCAGTGCCAAAAAAAAGCAGTTTTCTATGCATTTCAGGGGTACTGTGGGGTTTTTTGAACCCCCAATTTTTTTATTGGCTGTGCCAAAAAAAAGCAGTTTTCTATGCATTTCAGGGGTACTGTGGGGTTTTTTGAACCCCCAATTTTTTTATTGGCTGTGCCAAAAAAAAGCAGTTTTCTATGCATTTCAGGGGTACTGTGGGGTTTTTTGAACCCCCAATTTTTTTATTGGCTGTGCCAAAAAAAAGCAGTTTTCTATGCATTTCAGGGGTACTGTGGGGTTTTTTGAACCCCCAATTTTTTTATTGGCTGTGCCAAAAAAAAGCAGTTTTCTATGCATTTCAGGGGTACTGTGGGGTTTTTTGAACCCCCAATTTTTTTATTGGCTGTGCAAAAAAAAAGCAGTTTTCTATGCATTTCAGGGGTACTGTGGGGTTTTTTGAACCCCCAATTTTTTTATTGGCTGTGCCAAAAGCAGTTTTCTATGCATTTCAGGGGTACTGTGGGGTTTTTTGAACCCCCAATTTTTTTATTGGCTGTGCCAAAAAAAAGCAGTTTTCTATGCATTTCAGGGGTACTGTGGGGTTTTTTGAACCCCAATTTTTTTATTGGCTGTGCCAAAAAAAAGCAGTTTTCTATGCATTTCAGGGGTACTGTGGGGTTTTTTGAACCCCCAATTTTTTTGACCTTTCTAGCGATTTGACCTTTGACCTTTTGACCTTTTGACCTTTGACCTTTCTAGCGTTTTGGCCAAAAAAAAGCAGTTTTCTATGCATTTCAGGGGTACTGTGGGGTTTTTTGAACCCCCAATTTTTTGGAATGGCTTAGGGTCGACGACAGAGTACAGCATCTTGCAATGGGTCTGGTCCACAAGATTCGATACACCACCAAGATACCCATGTACCTGTCTAGATACTTCCTTAATGTTAACGAAGTCCACACCCACAACACCAGAGGGAGTGCAACGAATCATGTACAACCCAGATTCGGCACAAACAAGGGACTAAATTCTTTTCGCTCCTATGCCACCAAAATGTGGAACGCCCTACCAACTGTCATTAAGACATGCGAATCCCTTGACTCCTTCAAAACCGCTCTCAAAGGGCACCTACGGATGGCTGCAATTCGAAACTGGCCCCCGTAAAATCTGAATCCCCCCCCCCCCGCCCCCCCCTTTTTTTCCCCTCACTGTATATATCTCTTTTCCCTTTTTACCTCCTTTATGATGAATTCCTGTTCTGTCTATAGAAGTGTCTATTTGTACGTCTCTAAATGTTTTGATGATTTGAACATGGTGGACCCTATTGGAAACAAGTGTAATGCTTAATTGGGTCGTCCACTCACAGTTAACAGCCTTTGTATTGAGTTTGTGCTTGAAATGTACTGTAATTCTGCAAACTGTTAATAAATTCTTCAATCAATCAATCAATCAATGACCTTTTGACCTTTCTAGCGATGACCTTTTGACATTTTGACCTTTCTAGCGATGACTTTTTTTTTACCTTTTTTTGTGACCTTTCTAGCGATGACCTTTTGACCTTTCTAGCGATGACCTCTTTTTTTTTCTTTTTTTTTGTGACCTTTCTAGCGATGACCTTTTGACCTTTCGACCTTTCTAGCGATGACCTTTTTTAACCTTTTTTGTGACCTTTCTAGCGATGACCTTTTGACCTTTTGACCTTTCTAGCGATGACCTTTTTCCCCCCCCTTTTGTTGTGACCTTTCTATCGATGATCTTTTGACCTTTCTAGCGATGACCTTTTTTTTTTTTTTGTGACCTTTCTAGCGATGACCTTTTGACCTTTCTAGCGATGACCTTTTGACCTTTCTAGCAATGACCTTTTTTACCTTTTTTTTGTGACCTTTCTAGCGATGACCTTTTGACATTTTGACCTTTCTAGCGATGACCTTTTGAACTTTCTAGCGATGACCTTTATTTATTTATTTTTGACCTTTCTAGCGATGACCTTTTGACATTTTGACCTTTCTAGCAATGACTTTTTTTTTTAACCTTTTTTGTGACATTTCTAGCGATGACCTTTTGACCTTTCTAGCGATGACCTCTTTTTTTTTTTTTTTTGTGACCTTTCTAGCGATGACCTTTTGACCTTTCTAGCGATGACCTCTTTTTTTTTTTTTTTTTTTGACCTTTCTAGCGATGACCTTTTGACCTTTCGACCTTTCTAGCGATGACCTTTTTTTTTTTGGTGACCTTTCTAGCGATGACCTTTTGACCTTTCTAGCGATGACCTTTTTTTTTTTGTGACCTTTCTAGCGATGACCTTTTGACCTTTTGACCTTTCTAGCGATGACCTTTTGACCTTTCTAGCGATGACCTTTTTTTGTGACCTTTCTAGCGATGACCTTTTTTAACCTTTTTTGTGACCTTTCTAGCGATGACCTTTTGACCTTTCTAGCGATGACCTTTTTTTTCCTTTTTTTTTGACCTTTCTATCGATGATCTTTTGACCTTTCTAGCGATGACCTTTTTTTTTTTTTTTTTACCTTTCTAGCGATGACCTTTTGACCTTTCTAGCGATGACCTTTTTTTTTTTTTGTGACCTTTCTAGCGATGACCTTTTGACCTTTCTAGCGATGACCTTTTTTTGTGACCTTTCTAGCGATGACCTTTTGACCTTTTGACCTTTCTAGCGATGACCTTTTTTTTTTCCTTTTTTTGTGACCTTTCTATCGATGATCTATTGACCTTTCTAGCGATGACCTTTTTTTTTCTTTTTTTTTTGACCTTTCTAGCGATGACCTTTTGACCTTTCTAGCGATGACCTTTTTTTTGGTGACCTTTTTAGCGATGACCTTTTGACCTTTTGACCTTTCTAGCGATGACCTTTTGACCTTTCTAGCGATGACCTTTTTTTGTGACCTTTCTAGCGATGACCTTTTGACATTTTGACCTTTCTAGCGATGACCTTTTTTTTTTTTTTTTTTTGACCTTTCTAGCGATGACCTTTTGAACTTTCTAGCGATGACCTTTTTTTTTTTTTTTTTTACCTTTCTAGCGATGACCTTTTGACATTTTGACCTTTCTAGCGATGACCTTTTGAACTTTCTAGCGATGACCTTTTTTTTTTTTTTTTTTTTTTACCTTTCTAGGGTACTGTGGGGTTTTTTGAACCCCCAATTTTTTTATTGGCTGTGCCAAAAAAAAAGCAGTTTTCTATGCATTTCAGGGGTACTGTGGGGTTTTTTGAACCCCCAATTTTTTTATTGGCTGTGCCAAAAAAAAGCAGTTTTCTATGCATTTCAGGGGTACTGTGGGTTTTTTTTAACCCCCATTTTTTTTTTTGGCTATGCCAAAAAATAGCAGTTTTCTATGCATTTCAGGGGTACTGTGGGGTTTTTTGAACCCCCAAGCAGTTTTCTATGCATTTCAGGGGTACTGTGGGGTTTTTTGAACCCCCAATTTTTTTATTGGCTGTGCCAAAAAAAAACAGTTTTCTATGCATTTCAGGGGTACTGTGGTTTTTTTTTAACCCTCATTTTTTTTTTTTTTAAAGCAGTTTTCTATGCATTTCAGGGGTACTGTGGGGTTTTTTGAACCCCCAATTTTTTTTGACCTTTCTAGCGATTTGACCTTTGACCTTTTGACCTTTGACCTTTTGACCTTTGACCTTTTGACCTTTCTAGCGTTTTGGCCAAAAAAAGCAGTTTTCTATGCATTTCAGGGGTACTGTGGGGTTTTTTGAACCCCCAATTTTTTTATTGGCTGTGCCAAAAAAAAGCAGTTTTCTATGCATTTCAGGGGTACTGTGGGGTTTTTTGAACCCCCAATTTTTTTATTGGCTGTGCCAAAAAAAAGCAGTTTTCTATGCATTTCAGGGGTACTGTGGGGTTTTTTGAACCCCCAATTTTTGTATTGGCTGTGCCAAAACAGTTTTCTATGCATTTCAGGGGTACTGTGGGGTTTTTTGAACCCCCAATTTTTTTATTGGCTGTGCCAAAAAAAAGCAGTTTTCTATGCATTTCAGGGGTACTGTGGGGTTTTTTGAACCCCCAATTTTTTTATTGGCTGTGCAAAAAAAAAGCAGTTTTCTATGCATTTCAGGGGTACTGTGGGGTTTTTTGAACCCCCAATTTTTTTGACCTTTCTAGCGATTTGACCTTTGACCTTTTGACCTTTTGACCTTTGACCTTTCTAGCGTTTTGGCCCAAAAAAAGCAGTTTTCTATGCATTTCAGGGGTACTGTGGGGTTTTTTGAACCCCCAATTTTTTGGAATGGCTTAGGGTCGACGACAGAGTACAGCATCTTGCAATGGGTCTGGTCCACAAGATTCGATACACCACCAAGATACCCATGTACCTGTCTAGATACTTCCTTAATGTTAACGAAGTCCACACCCACAACACCAGAGGGAGTGCAACGAATCATGTACAACCCAGATTCGGCACAAACAAGGGACTAAATTCTTTTCGCTCCTATGCCACCAAAATGTGGAACGCCCTACCAACTGTCATTAAGACATGCGAATCCCTTGACTCCTTCAAAACCGCTCTCAAAGGGCACCTACGGATGGCTGCAATTCGAAACTGGCCCCCGTAAAATCTGAATCCCCCCCCCCCGCCCCCCCCTTTTTTTCCCCTCACTGTATATATCTCTTTTCCCTTTTTACCTCCTTTAAATGAATTCCTGTTCTGTCTATAGAAGTGTCTATTTGTACGTCTCTAAATGTTTTGATGATTTGAACATGGTGGACCCTATTGGAAACAAGTGTAATGCTTAATTGGGTCGTCCACTCACAGTTAACAGCCTTTGTATTGAGTTTGTGCTTGAAATGTACTGTAATTCTGCAAACTGTTAATAAATTCTTCAATCAATCAATCAATCAATGACCTTTTGACCTTTCTAGCGATGACCTTTTGACATTTTGACCTTTCTAGCGATGACTTTTTTTTTACCTTTTTTTGTGACCTTTCTAGCGATGACCTTTTGACCTTTCTAGCGATGACCTCTTTTTTTTTCTTTTTTTTTGTGACCTTTCTAGCGATGACCTTTTGACCTTTCGACCTTTCTAGCGATGACCTTTTTTAACCTTTTTTGTGACCTTTCTAGCGATGACCTTTTGACCTTTTGACCTTTCTAGCGATGACCTTTTTCCCCCCCCTTTTGTTGTGACCTTTCTATCGATGATCTTTTGACCTTTCTAGCGATGACCTTTTTTTTTTTTTTGTGACCTTTCTAGCGATGACCTTTTGACCTTTCTAGCGATGACCTTTTGACCTTTCTAGCAATGACCTTTTTTACCTTTTTTTTGTGACCTTTCTAGCGATGACCTTTTGACATTTTGACCTTTCTAGCGATGACCTTTTGAACTTTCTAGCGATGACCTTTATTTATTTATTTTTGACCTTTCTAGCGATGACCTTTTGACATTTTGACCTTTCTAGCAATGACTTTTTTTTTTAACCTTTTTTGTGACATTTCTAGCGATGACCTTTTGACCTTTCTAGCGATGACCTCTTTTTTTTTTTTTTTTGTGACCTTTCTAGCGATGACCTTTTGACCTTTCTAGCGATGACCTCTTTTTTTTTTTTTTTTTTTTTGACCTTTCTAGCGATGACCTTTTGACCTTTCGAGCGATGACCTTTTTTTTTTTGGTGACCTTTCTAGCGATGACCTTTTGACCTTTCTAGCGATGACCTTTTTTTTTTTTGTGACCTTTCTAGCGATGACCTTTTGACCTTTTGACCTTTCTAGCGATGACCTTTTGACCTTTCTAGCGATGACCTTTTTTTGTGACCTTTCTAGCGATGACCTTTTTTAACCTTTTTTGTGACCTTTCTAGCGATGACCTTTTGACCTTTCTAGCGATGACCTTTTTTTTCCTTTTTTTTTGACCTTTCTATCGATGATCTTTTGACCTTTCTAGCGATGACCTTTTTTTTTTTTTTTTTACCTTTCTAGCGATGACCTTTTGACCTTTCTAGCGATGACCTTTTTTTTTTTTTGTGACCTTTCTAGCGATGACCTTTTGACCTTTCTAGCGATGACCTTTTTTTGTGACCTTTCTAGCGATGACCTTTTGACCTTTTGACCTTTCTAGCGATGACCTTTTTTTTTCCTTTTTTTGTGACCTTTCTATCGATGATCTATTGACCTTTCTAGCGATGACCTTTTTTTTTCTTTTTTTTTGGACCTTTCTAGCGATGACCTTTTGACCTTTTGACCTTTCTAGCGATGACCTTTTTTTTGGTGACCTTTTTAGCGATGACCTTTTGACCTTTTGACCTTTCTAGCGATGACCTTTTGACCTTTCTAGCGATGACCTTTTTTTGTGACCTTTCTAGCGATGACCTTTTGACATTTTGACCTTTCTAGCGATGACCTTTTTTTTTTTTCTTTTTTTGACCTTTCTAGCGATGACCTTTTGAACTTTCTAGCGATGACCTTTTTTTTTTTTTTTTTTACCTTTCTAGCGATGACCTTTTGACATTTTGACCTTTCTAGCGATGACCTTTTGAACTTTCTAGCGATGACCTTTTTTTTTTTTTTTTTTTTTTACCTTTCTAGGGTACTGTGGGGTTTTTTGAACCCCCAATTTTTTTATTGGCTGTGCCAAAAAAAAAGCAGTTTTCTATGCATTTCAGGGGTACTGTGGGGTTTTTTGAACCCCCAATTTTTTTATTGGCTGTGCCAAAAAAAAGCAGTTTTCTATGCATTTCAGGGGTACTGTGGGTTTTTTTTAACCCCCATTTTTTTTTTTGGCTATGCCAAAAAAAAGCAGTTTTCTATGCATTTCAGGGGTACTGTGGGGTTTTTTGAACCCCCAAGCAGTTTTCTATGCATTTCAGGGGTACTGTGGGGTTTTTTGAACCCCCAATTTTTTTATTGGCTGTGCCAAAAAAAAACAGTTTTCTATGCATTTCAGGGGTACTGTGGTTTTTTTTTAACCCTCATTTTTTTTTTTTTAAAGCAGTTTTCTATGCATTTCAGGGGTACTGTGGGGTTTTTTGAACCCCCAATTTTTTTTGACCTTTCTAGCGATTTGACCTTTGACCTTTTGACCTTTGACCTTTTGACCTTTGACCTTTTGACCTTTCTAGCGTTTTGGCAAAAAAAAAGCAGTTTTCTATGCATTTCAGGGGTACTGTGGGGTTTTTTGAACCCCCAATTTTTTTATTGGCTGTGCCAAAAAAAAGCAGTTTTCTATGCATTTCAGGGGTACTGTGGGGTTTTTTGAACCCCCAATTTTTTTATTGGCTGTGCCAAAAAAAAGCAGTTTTCTATGCATTTCAGGGGTACTGTGGGGTTTTTTGAACCCCCAATTTTTGTATTGGCTGTGCCAAAAAAAAGCAGTTTTCTATGCATTTCAGGGGTACTGTGGGGTTTTTTGAACCCCCAATTTTTTTATTGGCTGTGCCAAAAAAAAGCAGTTTTCTATGCATTTCAGGGGTACTGTGGGGTTTTTTGAACCCCCAATTTTTTTATTGGCTGTGCCAAAAAAAAGCAGTTTTCTATGCATTTCAGGGGTACTGTGGGGTTTTTTGAACCCCCAATTTTTTTATTGGCTGTGCCAAAAAAAAGCAGTTTTCTATGCATTTCAGGGGTACTGTGGGGTTTTTTGAACCCCCAATTTTTTTATTGGCTGTGCCAAAAAAAGCAGTTTTCTATGCATTTCAGGGGTACTGTGGGGTTTTTTGAACCCCCAATTTTTTTATTGGCTGTGCCAAAAAAAAGCAGTTTTCTATGCATTTCAGGGGTACTGTGGGGTTTTTTGAACCCCCAATTTTTTTATTGGCTGTGCCAAAAAAAAGCAGTTTTCTATGCATTTCAGGGGTACTGTGGGGTTTTTTGAACCCCCAATTTTTTTGACCTTTCTAGCGATTTGACCTTTGACCTTTTGACCTTTGACCTTTTGACCTTTGACCTTTCTAGCGTTTTGGCCAAAAAAAAGCAGTTTTCTATGCATTTCAGGGGTACTGTGGGGTTTTTTGAACCCCCAATTTTTTTATTGGCTGTGCCAAAAAAAAGCAGTTTTCTATGCATTTCAGGGGTACTGTGGGGTTTTTTGAACCCCCAATTTTTTTATTGGCTGTGCCAAAAAAAAGTAGTTTTCTATGCATTTCAGGGGTACTGTGGGGTTTTTTGAACCCCCAATTTTTGTATTGGCTGTGCCAAAAAAAAGCAGTTTTCTATGCATTTCAGGGGTACTGTGGGGTTTTTTGAACCCCCAATTTTTGTATTGGCTGTGCCAAAAAAAGCAGTTTTCTATGCATTTCAGGGGTACTGTGGGGTTTTTTGAACCCCCAATTTTTTTATTGGCTGTGCCAAAAAAAAGCAGTTTTCTATGCATTTCAGGGGTACTGTGGGGTTTTTTGAACCCCCAAGCAGTTTTCTATGCATTTCAGGGGTACTGTGGGGTTTTTTGAACCCCCAATTTTTGTATTGGCTGTGCCAAAAAAAAGCAGTTTTCTATGCATTTCAGGGGTACTGTGGTTTTTTTTTAACCCTCATTTTTTTTTTTTTTTAAGCAGTTTTCTATGCATTTCAGGGGTACTGTGGGGTTTTTTGAACCCCCAATTTTTTTTGACCTTTCTAGCGATTTGACCTTTGACCTTTTGACCTTTGACCTTTTGACCTTTGACCTTTTGACCTTTGACCTTTCTAGCGTTTTGGCCAAAAAAAAGCAGTTTTCTATGCATTTCAGGGGTACTGTGGGGTTTTTTGAACCCCCAATTTTTTTATTGGCTGTGCCAAAAAAAAGCAGTTTTCTATGCATTTCAGGGGTACTGTGGGCTTTTTGAACCCCCAATTTTTTTATTGGCTGTGCCAAAAAAAAGCAGTTTTCTATGCATTTCAGGGGTACTGTGGGGTTTTTTGAACCCCCAATTTTTTTATTGGCTGTGCCAAAAAAAAGCAGTTTTCTATGCATTTCAGGGGTACTGTGGGGTTTTTTGAACCCCCAATTTTTTTATTGGCTGTGCCAAAAAAAAGCAGTTTTCTATGCATTTCAGGGGTACTGTGGGGTTTTTTGAACCCCCAATTTTTTTATTGGCTGTGCCAAAAAAAAGCAGTTTTCTATGCATTTCAGGGGTACTGTGGGGTTTTTTGAACCCCCAATTTTTTTATTGGCTGTGCCAAAAAAAAGCAGTTTTCTATGCATTTCAGGGGTACTGTGGGGTTTTTTGAACCCCCAATTTTTTTATTGGCTGTGCCAAAAAAAAGCAGTTTTCTATGCATTTCAGGGGTACTGTGGGGTTTTTTGAACCCCCAATTTTTTTATTGGCTGTGCCAAAAGCAGTTTTCTATGCATTTCAGGGGTACTGTGGGGTTTTTTGAACCCCCAATTTTTTTATTGGCTGTGCCAAAAAAAAGCAGTTTTCTATGCATTTCAGGGGTACTGTGGGGTTTTTTGAACCCCAATTTTTTTATTGGCTGTGCCAAAAAAAAGCAGTTTTCTATGCATTTCAGGGGTACTGTGGGGTTTTTTGAACCCCCAATTTTTTTGACCTTTCTAGCGATTTGACCTTTGACCTTTTGACCTTTTGACCTTTGACCTTTCTAGCGTTTTGGCCAAAAAAAAGCAGTTTTCTATGCATTTCAGGGGTACTGTGGGGTTTTTTGAACCCCCAATTTTTTGGAATGGCTTAGGGTCGACGACAGAGTACAGCATCTTGCAATGGGTCTGGTCCACAAGATTCGATACACCACCAAGATACCCATGTACCTGTCTAGATACTTCCTTAATGTTAACGAAGTCCACACCCACAACACCAGAGGGAGTGCAACGAATCATGTACAACCCAGATTCGGCACAAACAAGGGACTAAATTCTTTTCGCTCCTATGCCACCAAAATGTGGAACGCCCTACCAACTGTCATTAAGACATGCGAATCCCTTGACTCCTTCAAAACCGCTCTCAAAGGGCACCTACGGATGGCTGCAATTCGAAACTGGCCCCCGTAAAATCTGAATCCCCCCCCCCCCGCCCCCCCCTTTTTTTCCCCTCACTGTATATATCTCTTTTCCCTTTTTACCTCCTTTATGATGAATTCCTGTTCTGTCTATAGAAGTGTCTATTTGTACGTCTCTAAATGTTTTGATGATTTGAACATGGTGGACCCTATTGGAAACAAGTGTAATGCTTAATTGGGTCGTCCACTCACAGTTAACAGCCTTTGTATTGAGTTTGTGCTTGAAATGTACTGTAATTCTGCAAACTGTTAATAAATTCTTCAATCAATCAATCAATCAATGACCTTTTGACCTTTCTAGCGATGACCTTTTGACATTTTGACCTTTCTAGCGATGACTTTTTTTTTACCTTTTTTTGTGACCTTTCTAGCGATGACCTTTTGACCTTTCTAGCGATGACCTCTTTTTTTTTCTTTTTTTTTGTGACCTTTCTAGCGATGACCTTTTGACCTTTCGACCTTTCTAGCGATGACCTTTTTTTTTTTTGTGACCTTTCTAGCGATGACCTTTTGACCTTTCTAGCGATGACCTTTTTTTTTTTTGTGACCTTTCTAGCGATGACCTTTTGACCTTTCTAGCGATGACCTTTTGACCTTTCTAGCGATGACCTTTTTTTGTGACCTTTCTAGCGATGACCTTTTGACCTTTCTAGCGATGACCTCTTTTTTTTTCTTTTTTTTTGTGACCTTTCTAGCGATGACCTTTTGACCTTTCGACCTTTCTAGCGATGACCTTTTTTTTTTTTGTGACCTTTCTAGCGATGACCTTTTGACCTTTCTAGCGATGACCTTTTTTTTTTTTGTGACCTTTCTAGCGATGACCTTTTGACCTTTCTAGCGATGACCTTTTGACCTTTCTAGCGATGACCTTTTTTTGTGACCTTTCTAGCGATGACCTTTTTTTTTTTTTGTGACCTTTCTAGCGATGACCTTTTGACCTTTCTAGCGATGACCTTTTGACCTTTCTAGCGATGACCTTTTTTTGTGACCTTTCTAGCGATGACCTTTTGACCTTTTGACCTTTCTAGCGATGACCTTTTTTTTTCCTTTTTTTGTGACCTTTCTATCGATGATCTATTGACCTTTCTAGCGATGACCTTTTTTTTTCTTTTTTTTTTGACCTTTCTAGCGATGACCTTTTGACCTTTTGACCTTTCTAGCGATGACCTTTTTTTTGGTGACCTTTTTAGCGATGACCTTTTGACCTTTTGACCTTTCTAGCGATGACCTTTTGACCTTTCTAGCGATGACCTTTTTTTGTGACCTTTCTAGCGATGACCTTTTGACATTTTGACCTTTCTAGCGATGACCTTTTTTTTTTTCCTTTTTTTGACCTTTCTAGCGATGACCTTTTGAACTTTCTAGCGATGACCTTTTTTTTTTTTTTTTTTACCTTTCTAGCGATGACCTTTTGACATTTTGACCTTTCTAGCGATGACCTTTTGAACTTTCTAGCGATGACCTTTTTTTTTTTTTTTTTTTTTTTACCTTTCTAGGGTACTGTGGGGTTTTTTGAACCCCCAATTTTTTTATTGGCTGTGCCAAAAAAAAAGCAGTTTTCTATGCATTTCAGGGGTACTGTGGGGTTTTTTGAACCCCCAATTTTTTTATTGGCTGTGCCAAAAAAAAGCAGTTTTCTATGCATTTCAGGGGTACTGTGGTTTTTTTTTAACCCCCATTTTTTTTTTGGCTATGCCAAAAAAAAACAGTTTTCTATGCATTTCAGGGGTACTGTGGGGTTTTTTGAACCCCCAAGCAGTTTTCTATGCATTTCAGGGGTACTGTGGGGTTTTTTGAACCCCCAATTTTTTTATTGGCTGTGCCAAAAAAAAGCAGTTTTCTATGCATTTCAGGGGTACTGTGGGGTTTTTTGAACCCCCAATTTTTTTTGACCTTTCTAGCGATTTGACCTTTGACCTTTTGACCTTTGACCTTTTGACCTTTGACCTTTCTAGCGTTTTGGCCAAAAAAAAGCAGTTTTCTATGCATTTCAGGGGTACTGTGGGGTTTTTTGAACCCCCAATTTTTTTATTGGCTGTGCCAAAAAAAAGCAGTTTTCTATGCATTTCAGGGGTACTGTGGGGTTTTTTGAACCCCCAATTTTTTTATTGGCTGTGCCAAAAAAAAGCAGTTTTCTATGCATTTCAGGGGTACTGTGGGGTTTTTTGAACCCCCAATTTTTTTATTGGCTGTGCCAAAAAAAAGCAGTTTTCTATGCATTTCAGGGGTACTGTGGGGTTTTTTGAACCCCCAATTTTTTTATTGGCTGTGCCAAAAAAAAAGCAGTTTTCTATGCATTTCAGGGGTACTGTGGGGTTTTTTGAACCCCCAATTTTTTTATTGGCTGTGCAAAAAAAAAGCAGTTTTCTATGCATTTCAGGGGTACTGTGGGGTTTTTTGAACCCCCAATTTTTTTATTGGCTGTGCCAAAAAAAAGCAGTTTTCTATGCATTTCAGGGGTACTGTGGGGTTTTTTGAACCCCCAATTTTTTTATTGGCTGTGCCAAAAGCAGTTTTCTATGCATTTCAGGGGTACTGTGGGGTTTTTTGAACCCCCAATTTTTTTATTGGCTGTGCCAAAAAAAAGCAGTTTTCTATGCATTTCAGGGGTACTGTGGGGTTTTTTGAACCCCCAATTTTTTTATTGGCTGTGCCAAAAAAAAAGCAGTTTTCTATGCATTTCAGGGGTACCGTGGGGTTTTTTGAACCCCCAATTTTTTTGACCTTTCTAGCGATTTGACCTTTGACCTTTTGACCTTTGACCTTTTGACCTTTGACCTTTCTAGCGTTTTGGCCAAAAAAAAGCAGTTTTCTATGCATTTCAGGGGTACTGTGGGGTTTTTTGAACCCCCAATTTTTTGGAATGGCTTAGGGTCGACGACAGAGTACAGCATCTTGCAATGGGTCTGGTCCACAAGATTCGATACACCACCAAGATACCCATGTACCTGTCTAGATACTTCCTTAATGTTAACGAAGTCCACACCCACAACACCAGAGGGAGTGCAACGAATCATGTACAACCCAGATTCGGCACAAACAAGGGACTAAATTCTTTTCGCTCCTATGCCACCAAAATGTGGAACGCCCTACCAACTGTCATTAAGACATGCGAATCCCTTGACTCCTTCAAAACCGCTCTCAAAGGGCACCTACGGATGGCTGCAATTCGAAACTGGCCCCCGTAAAATCTGAATCCCCCCCCCCCCCCTTTTTTTTTCCCCTCACTGTATATATCTCTTTTCCCTTTTTACCTCCTTTATGATGAATTCCTGTTCTGTCTATAGAAGTGTCTATTTGTACGTCTCTAAATGTTTTGATGATTTGAACATGGTGGACCCTATTGGAAACAAGTGTAATGCTTAATTGGGTCGTCCACTCACAGTTAACAGCCTTTGTATTGAGTTTGTGCTTGAAATGTACTGTAATTCTGCAAACTGTTAATAAATTCTTCAATCAATCAATCAATCAATGACCTTTTGACCTTTCTAGCGATGACCTTTTGACATTTTGACCTTTCTAGCGATGACTTTTTTTTTACCTTTTTTTGTGACCTTTCTAGCGATGACCTTTTGACCTTTCTAGCGATGACCTCTTTTTTTTTCTTTTTTTTTGTGACCTTTCTAGCGATGACCTTTTGACCTTTCGACCTTTCTAGCGATGACCTTTTTTAACCTTTTTTGTGACCTTTCTAGCGATGACCTTTTGACCTTTTGACCTTTCTAGCGATGACCTTTTTTCCCCCCCTTTTGTTGTGACCTTTCTATCGATGATCTTTTGACCTTTCTAGCGATGACCTTTTTTTTTTTTTGTGACCTTTCTAGCGATGACCTTTTGACCTTTCTAGCGATGACCTTTTGACCTTTCTAGCGATGACCTTTTTTACCTTTTTTTTGTGACCTTTCTAGCGATGACCTTTTGACATTTTGACCTTTCTAGCGATGACCTTTTGAACTTTCTAGCGATGACCTTTATTTATTTATTTTTGACCTTTCTAGCGATGACCTTTTGACATTTTGACCTTTCTAGCAATGACTTTTTTTTTAACCTTTTTTGTGACATTTCTAGCGATGACCTTTTGACCTTTCTAGCGATGACCTCTTTTTTTTTTTTTTTTTGTGACCTTTCTAGCGATGACCTTTTGACCTTTCTAGCGATGACCTCTTTTTTTTTTTTTTTTTGTGACCTTTCTAGCGATGACCTTTTGACCTTTCGACCTTTCTAGCGATGACCTTTTTTTTTTTGGTGACCTTTCTAGCGATGACCTTTTGACCTTTCTAGCGATGACCTTTTTTTTTGTGACCTTTCTAGCGATGACCTTTTGACCTTTTGACCTTTCTAGCGATGACCTTTTGACCTTTCTAGCGATGACCTTTTTTTGTGACCTTTCTAGCGATGACCTTTTGACCTTTTGACCTTTCTAGCGATGACCTTTTTTTTGGTGACCTTTTTAGCGATGACCTTTTGACCTTTTGACCTTTCTAGCGATGACCTTTTGACCTTTCTAGCGATGACCTTTTTTTGTGACCTTTCTAGCGATGACCTTTTGACATTTTGACCTTTCTAGCGATGACCTTTTTTTTTCTTCCTTTTTTTGACCTTTCTAGCGATGACCTTTTGAACTTTCTAGCGATGACCTTTTTTTTTTTTTTTTTTACCTTTCTAGCGATGACCTTTTGACATTTTGACCTTTCTAGCGATGACCTTTTGAACTTTCTAGCGATGACCTTTTTTTTTTTTTTTTTTTTTACCTTTCTAGGGTACTGTGGGGTTTTTTGAACCCCCAATTTTTTTATTGGCTGTGCCAAAAAAAAAGCAGTTTTCTATGCATTTCAGGGGTACTGTGGGGTTTTTTGAACCCCCAATTTTTTTATTGGCTGTGCCAAAAAAAAGCAGTTTTCTATGCATTTCAGGGGTACTGTGGTTTTTTTTTAACCCCCATTTTTTTTTTGGCTATGCCAAAAAAAAGCAGTTTTCTATGCATTTCAGGGGTACTGTGGGGTTTTTTGAACCCCCAAGCAGTTTTCTATGCATTTCAGGGGTACTGTGGGGTTTTTTGAACCCCCAATTTTTTTATTGGCTGTGCCAAAAAAAAGCAGTTTTCTATGCATTTCAGGGGTACTGTGGGTTTTTTTTAACCCTCATTTTTTTTTTTTTTTAAGCAGTTTTCTATGCATTTCAGGGGTACTGTGGGGTTTTTTGAACCCCCAATCTTTTTTTGACCTTTCTAGCGATTTGACCTTTGACCTTTTGACCTTTGACCTTTTGACCTTTGACCTTTTGACCTTTGACCTTTCTAGCGTTTTGGCCAAAAAAAAGCAGTTTTCTATGCATTTCAGGGGTACTGTGGGGTTTTTTGAACCCCCAATTTTTTTATTGGCTGTGGTTTTTTGAACCCCCAATTTTGTTATTGGCTGTGCCAAAAAAAAGCAGTTTTCTATGCATTTCAGGGGTACTGTGGGGTTTTTTGAACCCCCAATTTTTTTATTGGCTGTGCCAAAAAAAAGCAGTTTTCTATGCATTTCAGGGGTACTGTGGGGTTTTTTGAACCCCCAATTTTTTTATTGGCTGTGCCAAAAGCAGTTTTCTATGCATTTCAGGGGTACTGTGGGGTTTTTTGAACCCCCAATTTTTTTATTGGCTGTGCCAAAAAAAAAGCAGTTTTCTATGCATTTCAGGGGTACTGTGGGGTTTTTTGAACCCCAATTTTTTTATTGGCTGTGCCAAAAAAAAGCAGTTTTCTATGCATTTCAGGGGTACTGTGGGGTTTTTTGAACCCCCAATTTTTTTGACCTTTCTAGCGATTTGACCTTTGACCTTTTGACCTTTTGACCTTTGACCTTTCTAGCGTTTTGGCCAAAAAAAAGCAGTTTTCTATGCATTTCAGGGGTACTGTGGGGTTTTTTGAACCCCCAATTTTTTGGAATGGCTTAGGGTCGACGACAGAGTACAGCATCTTGCAATGGGTCTGGTCCACAAGATTCGATACACCACCAAGATACCCATGTACCTGTCTAGATACTTCCTTAATGTTAACGAAGTCCACACCCACAACACCAGAGGGAGTGCAACGACCTTTGACCTTTTGACCTTTGACCTTTCTAGCGTTTTGGCCAAAAAAAAGCAGTTTTCTATGCATTTCAGGGGTACTGTGGGGTTTTTTGAACCCCCAATTTTTTTATTGGCTGTGCCAAAAAAAAGCAGTTTTCTATGCATTTCAGGGGTACTGTGGGGTTTTTTGAACCCCCAATTTTTTTATTGGCTGTGCCAAAAAAAAGCAGTTTTCTATGCATTTCAGGGGTACTGTGGGGTTTTTTGAACCCCCAATTTTTTTATTGGCTGTGCCAAAAAAAAGCAGTTTTCTATGCATTTCAGGGGTACTGTGGGGTTTTTTGAACCCCCAATTTTTTTATTGGCTGTGCCAAAAAAAAGCAGTTTTCTATGCATTTCAGGGGTACTGTGGGGTTTTTTGAACCCCCAATTTTTTTATTGGCTGTGCCAAAAAAAAGCAGTTTTCTATGCATTTCAGGGGTACTGTGGGGTTTTTTGAACCCCCAATTTTTTTATTGGCTGTGCCAAAAAAAAGCAGTTTTCTATGCATTTCAGGGGTACTGTGGGGTTTTTTGAACCCCCAATTTTTTTATTGGCTGTGCCAAAAGCAGTTTTCTATGCATTTCAGGGGTACTGTGGGGTTTTTTGAACCCCCAATTTTTTTATTGGCTGTGCCAAAAAAAAGCAGTTTTCTATGCATTTCAGGGGTACTGTGGGGTTTTTTGAACCCCCAATTTTTTTATTGGCTGTGCCAAAAAAAAGCAGTTTTCTATGCATTTCAGGGGTACTGTGGGGTTTTTTGAACCCCCAATTTTTTTGACCTTTCTAGCGATTTGACCTTTGACCTTTTGACCTTTTGACCTTTGACCTTTCTAGCGTTTTGGCCAAAAAAAAGCAGTTTTCTATGCATTTCAGGGGTACTGTGGGGTTTTTTGAACCCCCAATTTTTTGGAATGGCTTAGGGTCGACGACAGAGTACAGCATCTTGCAATGGGTCTGGTCCACAAGATTCGATACACCACCAAGATACCCATGTACCTGTCTAGATACTTCCTTAATGTTAACGAAGTCCACACCCACAACACCAGAGGGAGTGCAACGAATCATGTACAACCCAGATTCGGCACAAACAAGGGACTAAATTCTTTTCGCTCCTATGCCACCAAAATGTGGAACGCCCTACCAACTGTCATTAAGACATGCGAATCCCTTGACTCCTTCAAAACCGCTCTCAAAGGGCACCTACGGATGGCTGCAATTCGAAACTGGCCCCCGTAAAATCTGAATCCCCCCCCCCCGCCCCCCCCTTTTTTTCCCCTCACTGTATATATCTCTTTTCCCTTTTTACCTCCTTTATGATGAATTCCTGTTCTGTCTATAGAAGTGTCTATTTGTACGTCTCTAAATGTTTTGATGATTTGAACATGGTGGACCCTATTGGAAACAAGTGTAATGCTTAATTGGGTCGTCCACTCACAGTTAACAGCCTTTGTATTGAGTTTGTGCTTGAAATGTACTGTAATTCTGCAAACTGTTAATAAATTCTTCAATCAATCAATCAATCAATGACCTTTTGACCTTTCTAGCGATGACCTTTTGACATTTTGACCTTTCTAGCGATGACTTTTTTTTTACCTTTTTTTGTGACCTTTCTAGCGATGACCTTTTGACCTTTCTAGCGATGACCTCTTTTTTTTCCTTTTTTTTTGTGACCTTTCTAGCGATGACCTTTTGACCTTTCGACCTTTCTAGCGATGACCTTTTTTAACCTTTTTTGTGACCTTTCTAGCGATGACCTTTTGACCTTTTGACCTTTCTAGCGATGACCTTTTTTCCCCCCCTTTTGTTGTGACCTTTCTATCGATGATCTTTTGACCTTTCTAGCGATGACCTTTTTTTTTTTTTTTTGACCTTTCTAGCGATGACCTTTTGACCTTTCTAGCGATGACCTTTTGACCTTTCTAGCGATGACCTTTTTTACCTTTTTTTTGTGACCTTTCTAGCGATGACCTTTTGACATTTTGACCTTTCTAGCGATGACCTTTTGAACTTTCTAGCGATGACCTTTTGACATTTTGACCTTTCTAGCAATGACTTTTTTTTTTAACCTTTTTTGTGACATTTCTAGCGATGACCTTTTGACCTTTCTAGCGATGACCTCTTTTTTTTTTTTTTTTTGTGACCTTTCTAGCGATGACCTTTTGACCTTTCTAGCGATGACCTCTTTTTTTTTTTGACCTTTCTAGCGATGACCTTTTGACCTTTCGACCTTTCTAGCGATGACCTTTTTTTTTTGGGTGACCTTTCTAGCGATGACCTTTTGACCTTTCTAGCGATGACCTTTTTTTTTTGTGACCTTTCTAGCGATGACCTTTTGACCTTTTGACCTTTCTAGCGATGACCTTTTGACCTTTCTAGCGATGACCTTTTTTGTGACCTTTCTAGCGATGACCTTTTTTAACCTTTTTTGTGACCTTTCTAGCGATGACCTTTTGACCTTTCTAGCGATGACCTTTTTTTTCCTTTTTTTGTGACCTTTCTATCGATTATCTTTTGACCTTTCTAGCGATGACCTTTTTTTTTTTTTTTTTTACCTTTCTAGCGATGACCTTTTGACCTTTTGACCTTTCTAGCGATGACCTTTTTTTTTTTTTTGTGACCTTTCTAGCGATGACCTTTTGACCTTTCTAGCGATGACCTTTTGACCTTTCTAGCGATGACCTTTTTTTGTGACCTTTCTAGCGATGACCTTTTGACCTTTTGACCTTTCTAGCGATGACCAGGCCTGGAATTTCATCCTTTTAGGGGCAAGGCCACTTGGCCTTTAGTGTGGTCAACTTTTTGAGGGCACAAGGCCAAGTGCCAGGGCATGAAGGCCATCAATTAAAAAATGATGTTAAGTCCCCGGTCATAATTATTTTAGCTTAAAGGTTAAGAATGATTTTTTTCAAGGCGAACATTGGTTCAGAACAGTGCTTCTTAAATAAATAATCACAGCTTTAAATAACAAAATATAAGTAGCTACTGTTGTAAAATATTGTAAACATGTTTTGGGGTCCCAGTCCAGAGATGAAAATCATAATGAAATGGCCTAGGACCCTGTCAGGCTGTCACCCTAGGCTAATTCATATACATTTAATTTGGGGGTCCTTGAAATTGAAATGGCTGAGGATCATTGGGTTAAACTGTGAGTTAATTCACAGAAAATACAATGACAGCCTACATAACTTTTGAATAAGGGCTTGGTTTAGAAAAGCCTATATTTTGTGCTAAACTAATATATTGAATAACATGGCATTGTAGAGAGGTTAGTGACAGATAAGATCATTTCTCCATTGTGGGGCTGCACCGCTGCAGGACTGAGGACTCTGGAGATAAGTCAACTGTCAACACAAAGTGAAAGTGCAGCTTCAGATCAGTTTTTTGTTCTTACCTGGAGACAGTGTGTGCTGTGCACAGGGGAACAATTGTATCCATGGTATTTTTCTGTCGCCATCCATAATGCGACGCAAAAGTACATTTACGTTTGTTTTGGTGGGCTAGATAGATACGGTAGAATGGAGTAGATCATCTCTCCTCCTCCTTGTATGGACAGCCACGCTGTTTCGCATTAGACAAAAATAAATCAGCTGGACCATGTCCGACCAGCGACCAACGTTAATGAATGTGACGTAGGACCGCCACACTGTCGCAACTGTAGAAAACATTATTTTGTTTTGAGTGATAGTTGCAGTTTGACCGGATAGCTAGATTAGCTACACTAGTAGGCAGCGTGTGGGCTAAATGCTCTGTTTACTCTGTCAGTGCGTGTATGTGTGGCGCGGAGGAGGAGGCGTGCGGGTGTGTGTGTGTGTGTGTGTGTGTGTGTGTGAGAGAGTGTGTGTGTGTGTGTGTGTGTGTGTGTGTGCACGCGCGTCATGACGACCAGCGGCAGCGGGGGTAGTTATTAAGGCAAAGTACCGCAAAAGAATAAACCACTTTGCAAATGGCAACACAACTACAACACAGATTTGTTCTGCGGGGAACATTGGTTACCGTAATTACTGGAAAATTGCGCAGAGGAAAAACGGTAAAATGAACTTCTGTGGGCGCCGGTCGGGGCACCACGGCCACTGTGGCCGTATGGGCATATACTTTTTCGAGGGGCACACGGCCAAAGAGAGGGGCAACGACGGCCATGGCCGCCGTGGCCGCCGTGAAATTCCTGCCCTGGCGATGACCTTTTTTTTTCCTTTTTTTGTGACCTTTCTATCGATGATCTATTGACCTTTCTAGCGATGACCTTTTTTTTTCTTTTTTTTTTGACCTTTCTAGCGATGACCTTTTGACCTTTTGACCTTTCTAGCGATGACCTTTTTTTTGGTGACCTTTCTAGCGATGACCTTTTTTTTGGTGACCTTTTTAGCGATGACCTTTTGACCTTTTGACCTTTCTAGCGATGACCTTTTGACCTTTCTAGCGATGACCTTTTTTTGTGACCTTTCTAGCGATGACCTTTTGACATTTTGACCTTTCTAGCGATGACCTTTTGACCTTTCTAGCGATGACCTTTTTTTGTGACCTTTCTAGCGATGACCTTTTGACCTTTTGACCTTTCTAGCGATGACCTTTTTTTTTCCTTTTTTTGTGACCTTTCTATCGATGATCTATTGACCTTTCTAGCGATGACCTTTTTTTTTCTTTTTTTTTTGACCTTTCTAGCGATGACCTTTTGACCTTTTGACCTTTCTAGCGATGACCTTTTTTTTGGTGACCTTTTTAGCGATGACCTTTTGACCTTTTGACCTTTCTAGCGATGACCTTTTGACCTTTCTAGCGATGACCTTTTTTTGTGACCTTTCTAGCGATGACCTTTTGACATTTTGACCTTTCTAGCGATGACCTTTTTTTTTTTTTTTTTTGACCTTTCTAGCGATGACCTTTTGAACTTTCTAGCGATGACCTTTTTTTTTTTTTTTTTACCTTTCTAGCGATGACCTTTTGACATTTTGACCTTTCTAGCGATGACCTTTTGAACTTTCTAGCGATGACCTTTTTTTTTTTTTTTTTTTTTTTACCTTTCTAGGGTACTGTGGGGTTTTTTGAACCCCCAATTTTTTTATTGGCTGTGCCAAAAAAAAAGCAGTTTTCTATGCATTTCAGGGGTACTGTGGGGTTTTTTGAACCCCCAATTTTTTTATTGGCTGTGCCAAAAAAAAGCAGTTTTCTATGCATTTCAGGGGTACTGTGGGGTTTTTTGAACCCCCAATTTTTTTATTGGCTGTGCCAAAAAAAAGTGGTTTTCTATGCATTTCAGGGGTACTGTGGGGTTTTTTGAACCCCCAATTTTTGTATTGGCTGTGCCAAAAAAAAGCAGTTTTCTATGCATTTCAGGGGTACTGTGGGGTTTTTTGAACCCCCAATTTTTTTATTGGCTGTGCCAAAAAAAGCAGTTTTCTATGCATTTCAGGGGTACTGTGGGGTTTTTTGAACCCCCAATTTTTTTGACCTTTCTAGCGATTTGACCTTTGGACCTTTGACCTTTTGACCTTTGACATTTGACCTTTTGACCTTTGACCTTTCTAGCGTTTTGGCCAAACAAAAAAGCAGTTTTCTATGCATTTCAGGGGTACTGTGGGGTTTTTTGAACCCCCAATTTTCTTATTGGCTGTGCCAAAAAAAAGCAGTTTTCTATGCATTTCAGGGGTACTGTGGGGTTTTTTTAACCCCCAATTTTTTTATTGGCTGTGCCAAAAAAAAGCAGTTTTCTATGCATTTCAGGGGTACTGTGGGGTTTTTTGAACCCCCAATTTTTTTATTGGCTGTGCCAAAAAAAAGCAGTTTTCTATGCATTTCAGGGGTACTGTGGGGTTTTTTGAACCCCCAATTTTTTTATTGGCTGTGCCAAAAAAAAGCAGTTTTCTATGCATTTCAGGGGTACTGTGGGGTTTTTTGAACCCCCAATTTTTTTATTGGCTGTGCCAAAAAAAAGTAGTTTTCTATGCATTTCAGGGGTACTGTGGGGTTTTTTGAACCCCCAATTTTTTTATTGGCTGTGCCAAAAAAAAGCAGTTTTCTATGCATTTCAGGGGTACTGTGGGGTTTTTTTAACCCCCAATTTTTTTATTGGCTGTGCCAAAAAAAGCAGTTTTCTATGCATTGCAGGGGTACTGTGGGGTTTTTTGAACCCCCAATTTTTTTGACCTTTCTAGCGATTTGACCTTTGACCTTTTGACCTTTGACCTTTTGACCTTTGACCTTTTGACCTTTGACCTTTCTAGCGTTTTGGCCAAAAAAAAAGCAGTTTTCTATGCATTTCAGGGGTACTGTGGGGTTTTTTGAACCCCCAAGCAGTTTTCTATGCATTTCAGGGGTACTGTGGGGTTTTTTGAACCCCCAATTTTTTTATTGGCTGTGCCAAAAAAAAGCAGTTTTCTATGCATTTCAGGGGTACTGTGGTTTTTTTTTAACCCTCATTTTTTTTTTTTTAAAGCAGTTTTCTATGCATTTCAGGGGTACTGTGGGGTTTTTTGAACCCCCAATTTTTTTTGACCTTTCTAGCGATTTGACCTTTGACCTTTTGACCTTTGACCTTTTGACCTTTGACCTTTTGACCTTTGACCTTTCTAGCGTTTTGGCCAAAAAAAAAGCAGTTTTCTATGCATTTCAGGGGTACTGTGGGGTTTTTTGAACCCCCAATTTTTTTATTGGCTGTGCCAAAAAAAAGCAGTTTTCTATGCATTTCAGGGGTACTGTGGGGTTTTTTGAACCCCCAATTTTTTTATTGGCTGTGCCAAAAAAAAGCAGTTTTCTATGCATTTCAGGGGTACTGTGGGGTTTTTTGAACCCCCAATTTTTTTATTGGCTGTGCCAAAAGCAGTTTTCTATGCATTTCAGGGGTACTGTGGGGTTTTTTGAACCCCCAATTTTTTTATTGGCTGTGCCAAAAAAAAGCAGTTTTCTATGCATTTCAGGGGTACTGTGGGGTTTTTTGAACCCCCAATTTTTTTATTGGCTGTGCCAAAAAAAAGCAGTTTTCTATGCATTTCAGGGGTACTGTGGGGTTTTTTGAACCCCCAATTTTTTTGACCTTTCTAGCGATTTGACCTTTGACCTTTTGACCTTTGACCTTTTGACCTTTGACCTTTTGACCTTTGACCTTTCTAGCGTTTTGGCCAAAAAAAAGCAGTTTTCTATGCATTTCAGGGGTACTGTGGGGTTTTTTGAACCCCCAAGCAGTTTTCTATGCATTTCAGGGGTACTGTGGGGTTTTTTGAACCCCCAATTTTTTTATTGGCTGTGCCAAAAAAAAGCAGTTTTCTATGCATTTCAGGGGTACTGTGGTTTTTTTTTAACCCTCATTTTTTTTTTTTTAAAGCAGTTTTCTATGCATTTCAGGGGTACTGTGGGGTTTTTTGAACCCCCAATTTTTTTTGACCTTTCTAGCGATTTGACCTTTGACCTTTTGACCTTTGACCTTTTGACCTTTGACCTTTTGACCTTTGACCTTTCTAGCGTTTTGGCCAAAAAAAAAGCAGTTTTCTATGCATTTCAGGGGTACTGTGGGGTTTTTTGAACCCCCAATTTTTTTATTGGCTGTGCCAAAAAAAAGCAGTTTTCTATGCATTTCAGGGGTACTGTGGGGTTTTTTGAACCCCCAATTTTTTTATTGGCTGTGCCAAAAAAAAGCAGTTTTCTATGCATTTCAGGGGTACTGTGGGGTTTTTTGAACCCCCAATTTTTTTATTGGCTGTGCCAAAAGCAGTTTTCTATGCATTTCAGGGGTACTGTGGGGTTTTTTGAACCCCCAATTTTTTTATTGGCTGTGCCAAAAAAAAGCAGTTTTCTATGCATTTCAGGGGTACTGTGGGGTTTTTTGAACCCCCAATTTTTTTATTGGCTGTGCCAAAAAAAAGCAGTTTTCTATGCATTTCAGGGGTACTGTGGGGTTTTTTGAACCCCCAATTTTTTTGACCTTTCTAGCGATTTGACCTTTGACCTTTTGACCTTTGACCTTTGACCTTTCTAGCGTTTTGGCCAAAAAAAAGCAGTTTTCTATGCATTTCAGGGGTACTGTGGGGTTTTTTGAACCCCCAATTTTTTTATTGGCTGTGCCAAAAGCAGTTTTCTATGCATTTCAGGGGTACTGTGGGGTTTTTTGAACCCCCAATTTTTTTATTGGCTGTGCCAAAAAAAAGCAGTTTTCTATGCATTTCAGGGGTACTGTGGGGTTTTTTGAACCCCCAATTTTTTTATTGGCTGTGCCAAAAAAAAGCAGTTTTCTATGCATTTCAGGGGTACTGTGGGGTTTTTTGAACCCCCAATTTTTTTGACCTTTCTAGCGATTTGACCTTTGACCTTTTGACCTTTGACCTTTGACCTTTCTAGCGTCTGTGCCAAAAAAAAAGCAGTTTTCTATGCATTTCAGGGGTACTGTGGGGTTTTTTGAACCCCCAATTTTTTTATTGGCTGTGCCAAAAAAAAGCAGTTTTCTATGCATTTCAGGGGTACTGTGGGGTTTTTTGAACCCCCAATTTTTTTGACCTTTCTAGCGATTTGACCTTTGACCTTTTGACCTTTGACCTTTGACCTTTCTAGCGTTTTGGCCAAAAAAAAGCAGTTTTCTATGCATTTCAGGGGTACTGTGGGGTTTTTTGAACCCCCAATTTTTTTATTGGCTGTGCCAAAAAAAAGCAGTTTTCTATGCATTTCAGGGGTACTGTGGGGTTTTTTGAACCCCCAATTTTTTTATTGGCTGTGCCAAAAAAAGCAGTTTTCTATGCATTTCAGGGGTACTGTGGGGTTTTTTGAACCCCCAATTTTTTTGACCTTTCTAGCGATTTGACCTTTGGACCTTTGACCTTTTGACCTTTGACATTTGACCTTTTGACCTTTGACCTTTCTAGCGTTTTGGCCAAACAAAAAAGCAGTTTTCTATGCATTTCAGGGGTACTGTGGGGTTTTTTGAACCCCCAATTTTCTTATTGGCTGTGCCAAAAAAAAGCAGTTTTCTATG
Organism: Electrona antarctica; assembly: GCF_951216825.1. Lineage (NCBI taxonomy): Eukaryota > Metazoa > Chordata > Actinopteri > Myctophiformes > Myctophidae > Electrona > Electrona antarctica. The sequence goes on from NC_136802.1 coordinate 20,436,646, forward strand.
CATTTCAGGGGTACTGTGGGGTTTTTTTAACCCCCAATTTTTTTATTGGCTGTGCCAAAAAAAAGCAGTTTTCTATGCATTTCAGGGGTACTGTGGGGTTTTTTGAACCCCCAATTTTTTTATTGGCTGTGCCAAAAAAAAGCAGTTTTCTATGCATTTCAGGGGTACTGTGGGGTTTTTTGAACCCCCAATTTTTTTATTGGCTGTGCCAAAAAAAAGCAGTTTTCTATGCATTTCAGGGGTACTGTGGGGTTTTTTGAACCCCCAATTTTTTTATTGGCTGTGCCAAAAAAAAGTAGTTTTCTATGCATTTCAGGGGTACTGTGGGGTTTTTTGAACCCCCAATTTTTTTATTGGCTGTGCCAAAAAAAAGCAGTTTTCTATGCATTTCAGGGGTACTGTGGGGTTTTTTTAACCCCCAATTTTTTTATTGGCTGTGCCAAAAAAAGCAGTTTTCTATGCATTGCAGGGGTACTGTGGGGTTTTTTGAACCCCCAATTTTTTTGACCTTTCTAGCGATTTGACCTTTGACCTTTTGACCTTTGACCTTTTGACCTTTGACCTTTTGACCTTTGACCTTTCTAGCGTTTTGGCCAAAAAAAAGCAGTTTTCTATGCATTTCAGGGGTACTGTGGGGTTTTTGAACCCCCAAGCAGTTTTCTATGCATTTCAGGGGTACTGTGGGGTTTTTTGAACCCCCAATTTTTTTATTGGCTGTGCCAAAAAAAAGCAGTTTTCTATGCATTTCAGGGGTACTGTGGTTTTTTTTTAACCCTCATTTTTTTTTTTTTTAAAGCAGTTTTCTATGCATTTCAGGGGTACTGTGGGGTTTTTTGAACCCCCAATTTTTTTTGACCTTTCTAGCGATTTGACCTTTGACCTTTTGACCTTTGACCTTTTGACCTTTGACCTTTTGACCTTTGACCTTTCTAGCGTTTTGGCCAAAAAAAAAGCAGTTTTCTATGCATTTCAGGGGTACTGTGGGGTTTTTTGAACCCCCAATTTTTTTATTGGCTGTGCCAAAAAAAAGCAGTTTTCTATGCATTTCAGGGGTACTGTGGGGTTTTTTGAACCCCCAATTTTTTTATTGGCTGTGCCAAAAAAAAGCAGTTTTCTATGCATTTCAGGGGTACTGTGGGGTTTTTTGAACCCCCAATTTTTTTATTGGCTGTGCCAAAAGCAGTTTTCTATGCATTTCAGGGGTACTGTGGGGTTTTTTGAACCCCCAATTTTTTTATTGGCTGTGCCAAAAAAAAGCAGTTTTCTATGCATTTCAGGGGTACTGTGGGGTTTTTTGAACCCCCAATTTTTTTATTGGCTGTGCCAAAAAAAAGCAGTTTTCTATGCATTTCAGGGGTACTGTGGGGTTTTTTGAACCCCCAATTTTTTTGACCTTTCTAGCGATTTGACCTTTGACCTTTTGACCTTTGACCTTTGACCTTTCTAGCGTTTTGGCCAAAAAAAAGCAGTTTTCTATGCATTTCAGGGGTACTGTGGGGTTTTTTGAACCCCCAATTTTTTTATTGGCTGTGCCAAAAGCAGTTTTCTATGCATTTCAGGGGTACTGTGGGGTTTTTTGAACCCCCAATTTTTTTATTGGCTGTGCCAAAAAAAAGCAGTTTTCTATGCATTTCAGGGGTACTGTGGGGTTTTTTGAACCCCCAATTTTTTTATTGGCTGTGCCAAAAAAAAGCAGTTTTCTATGCATTTCAGGGGTACTGTGGGGTTTTTTGAACCCCCAATTTTTTTGACCTTTCTAGCGATTTGACCTTTGACCTTTTGACCTTTGACCTTTGACCTTTCTAGCGTTTTGGCCAAAAAAAAGCAGTTTTCTATGCATTTCAGGGGTACTGTGGGGTTTTTTGAACCCCCAATTTTTTTATTGGCTGTGCCAAAAAAAAGCAGTTTTCTATGCATTTCAGGGGTACTGTGGGGTTTTTTGAACCCCCAATTTTTTTATTGGCTGTGCCAAAAAAAAGCAGTTTTCTATGCATTTCAGGGGTACTGTGGGGTTTTTTGAACCCCCAATTTTTTTATTGGCTGTGCCAAAAAAAAGCAGTTTTCTATGCATTTCAGGGGTACTGTGGGGTTTTTTGAACCCCCAATTTTTTTATTGGCTGTGCCAAAAAAAAGCAGTTTTCTATGCATTTCAGGGGTACTGTGGGGTTTTTTGAACCCCCAATTTTTTTATTGGCTGTGCCAAAAAAAGCAGTTTTCTATGCATTTCAGGGGTACTGTGGGGTTTTTTGAACCCCCAATTTTTTTATTGGCTGTGCCAAAAAAAAGCAGTTTTCTATGCATTTCAGGGGTACTGTGGGGTTTTTTGAACCCCCAATTTTTTTATTGGCTGTGCCAAAAGCAGTTTTCTATGCATTTCAGGGGTACTGTGGGGTTTTTTGAACCCCCAATTTTTTTATTGGCTGTGCCAAAAAAAAGCAGTTTTCTATGCATTTCAGGGGTACTGTGGGGTTTTTTGAACCCCCAATCTTTTTTATTGGCTGTGCCAAAAAAAAGCAGTTTTCTATGCATTTCAGGGGTACTGTGGGGTTTTTTGAACCCCCAATTTTTTTGACCTTTCTAGCGATTTGACCTTTGACCTTTTGACCTTTGACCTTTGACCTTTCTAGCGTTTTGGCCAAAAAAAAGCAGTTTTCTATGCATTTCAGGGGTACTGTGGGGTTTTTTGAACCCCCAATTTTTTTATTGGCTGTGCCAAAAGCAGTTTTCTATGCATTTCAGGGGTACTGTGGGGTTTTTTGAACCCCCAATTTTTTTGACCTTTCTAGCGATTTGACCTTTGACCTTTTGACCTTTGACCTTTGACCTTTCTAGCGTTTTGGCCAAAAAAAAGCAGTTTTCTATGCATTTCAGGGGTACTGTGGGGTTTTTTGAACCCCCAATTTTTTTATTGGCTGTGCCAAAAAAAAGCAGTTTTCTATGCATTTCAGGGGTACTGTGGGGTTTTTTGAACCCCAATTTTTTTATTGGCTGTGCCAAAAAAAAGCAGTTTTCTATGCATTTCAGGGGTACTGTGGGGTTTTTTGAACCCCCAATTTTTTTATTGGCTGTGCCAAAAAAAGCAGTTTTCTATGCATTTCAGGGGTACTGTGGGGTTTTTTGAACCCCCAATTTTTTTATTGGCTGTGCCAAAAAAAAGCAGTTTTCTATGCATTTCAGGGGTACTGTGGGGTTTTTTGAACCCCCAATTTTTTTATTGGCTGTGCCAAAAGCAGTTTTCTATGCATTTCAGGGGTACTGTGGGGTTTTTTGAACCCCCAATTTTTTTATTGGCTGTGCCAAAAAAAAGCAGTTTTCTATGCATTTCAGGGGTACTGTGGGGTTTTTTGAACCCCCAATTTTTTTATTGGCTGTGCCAAAAAAAAGCAGTTTTCTATGCATTTCAGGGGTACTGTGGGGTTTTTTGAACCCCCAATTTTTTTGACCTTTCTAGCGATTTGACCTTTGACCTTTTGACCTTTGACCTTTGACCTTTCTAGCGTTTTGGCCAAAAAAAAGCAGTTTTCTATGCATTTCAGGGGTACTGTGGGGTTTTTTGAACCCCCAATTTTTTTATTGGCTGTGCCAAAAGCAGTTTTCTATGCATTTCAGGGGTACTGTGGGGTTTTTTGAACCCCCAATTTTTTTGACCTTTCTAGCGATTTGACCTTTGACCTTTTGACCTTTGACCTTTGACCTTTCTAGCGTTTTGGCCAAAAAAAAGCAGTTTTCTATGCATTTCAGGGGTACTGTGGGGTTTTTTGAACCCCCAATTTTTTTATTGGCTGTGCCAAAAAAAAGCAGTTTTCTATGCATTTCAGGGGTACTGTGGGGTTTTTTGAACCCCAATTTTTTTATTGGCTGTGCCAAAAAAAAGCAGTTTTCTATGCATTTCAGGGGTACTGTGGGGTTTTTTGAACCCCCAATTTTTTTGACCTTTCTAGCGATTTGACCTTTGACCTTTTGACCTTTTGACCTTTGACCTTTCTAGCGTTTTGGCCAAAAAAAAGCAGTTTTCTATGCATTTCAGGGGTACTGTGGGGTTTTTTGAACCCCCAATTTTTTGGAATGGCTTAGGGTCGACGACAGAGTACAGCATCTTGCAATGGGTCTGGTCCACAAGATTCGATACACCACCAAGATACCCATGTACCTGTCTAGATACTTCCTTAATGTTAACGAAGTCCACACCCACAACACCAGAGGGAGTGCAACGACCTTTGACCTTTTGACCTTTGACCTTTTGACCTTTGACCTTTCTAGCGTTTTGGCCAAAAAAAAGCAGTTTTCTATGCATTTCAGGGGTACTGTGGGGTTTTTTGAACCCCCAATTTTTTTATTGGCTGTGCCAAAAAAAAGCAGTTTTCTATGCATTTCAGGGGTACTGTGGGGTTTTTTGAACCCCCAATTTTTTTATTGGCTGTGCCAAAAAAAAGCAGTTTTCTATGCATTTCAGGGGTACTGTGGGGTTTTTTGAACCCCCAATTTTTTTATTGGCTGTGCCAAAAAAAAGCAGTTTTCTATGCATTTCAGGGGTACTGTGGGGTTTTTTGAACCCCCAATTTTTTTATTGGCTGTGCCAAAAAAAAGCAGTTTTCTATGCATTTCAGGGGTACTGTGGGGTTTTTTGAACCCCCAATTTTTTTATTGGCTGTGCCAAAAAAAAGCAGTTTTCTATGCATTTCAGGGGTACTGTGGGGTTTTTTGAACCCCCAATTTTTTTATTGGCTGTGCCAAAAAAAAGCAGTTTTCTATGCATTTCAGGGGTACTGTGGGGTTTTTTGAACCCCCAATTTTTTTATTGGCTGTGCCAAAAGCAGTTTTCTATGCATTTCAGGGGTACTGTGGGGTTTTTTGAACCCCCAATTTTTTTATTGGCTGTGCCAAAAAAAAGCAGTTTTCTATGCATTTCAGGGGTACTGTGGGGTTTTTTGAACCCCCAATTTTTTTATTGGCTGTGCCAAAAAAAAGCAGTTTTCTATGCATTTCAGGGGTACTGTGGGGTTTTTTGAACCCCCAATTTTTTTGACCTTTCTAGCGATTTGACCTTTGACCTTTTGACCTTTTGACCTTTGACCTTTCTAGCGTTTTGGCCAAAAAAAAGCAGTTTTCTATGCATTTCAGGGGTACTGTGGGGTTTTTTGAACCCCCAATTTTTTGGAATGGCTTAGGGTCGACGACAGAGTACAGCATCTTGCAATGGGTCTGGTCCACAAGATTCGATACACCACCAAGATACCCATGTACCTGTCTAGATACTTCCTTAATGTTAACGAAGTCCACACCCACAACACCAGAGGGAGTGCAACGAATCATGTACAACCCAGATTCGGCACAAACAAGGGACTAAATTCTTTTCGCTCCTATGCCACCAAAATGTGGAACGCCCTACCAACTGTCATTAAGACATGCGAATCCCTTGACTCCTTCAAAACCGCTCTCAAAGGGCACCTACGGATGGCTGCAATTCGAAACTGGCCCCCGTAAAATCTGAATCCCCCCCCCCCCGCCCCCCCCTTTTTTTCCCCTCACTGTATATATCTCTTTTCCCTTTTTACCTCCTTTATGATGAATTCCTGTTCTGTCTATAGAAGTGTCTATTTGTACGTCTCTAAATGTTTTGATGATTTGAACATGGTGGACCCTATTGGAAACAAGTGTAATGCTTAATTGGGTCGTCCACTCACAGTTAACAGCCTTTGTATTGAGTTTGTGCTTGAAATGTACTGTAATTCTGCAAACTGTTAATAAATTCTTCAATCAATCAATCAATCAATGACCTTTTGACCTTTCTAGCGATGACCTTTTGACATTTTGACCTTTCTAGCGATGACTTTTTTTTTACCTTTTTTTGTGACCTTTCTAGCGATGACCTTTTGACCTTTCTAGCGATGACCTCTTTTTTTTCCTTTTTTTTGGTGACCTTTCTAGCGATGACCTTTTGACCTTTCGACCTTTCTAGCGATGACCTTTTTTAACCTTTTTTGTGACCTTTCTAGCGATGACCTTTTGACCTTTTGACCTTTCTAGCGATGACCTTTTTTCCCCCCCTTTTGTTGTGACCTTTCTATCGATGATCTTTTGACCTTTCTAGCGATGACCTTTTTTTTTTTTTTGTGACCTTTCTAGCGATGACCTTTTGACCTTTCTAGCGATGACCTTTTGACCTTTCTAGCGATGACCTTTTTTACCTTTTTTTTGTGACCTTTCTAGCGATGACCTTTTGACATTTTGACCTTTCTAGCGATGACCTTTTGAACTTTCTAGCGATGACCTTTATTTATTTATTTTTGACCTTTCTAGCGATGACCTTTTGACATTTTGACCTTTCTAGCAATGACTTTTTTTTTTAACCTTTTTTGTGACATTTCTAGCGATGACCTTTTGACCTTTCTAGCGATGACCTCTTTTTTTTTTTTTTTTTGTGACCTTTCTAGCGATGACCTTTTGACCTTTCTAGCGATGACCTCTTTTTTTTTTTGACCTTTCTAGCGATGACCTTTTGACCTTTCGACCTTTCTAGCGATGACCTTTTTTTTTTTGGTGACCTTTCTAGCGATGACCTTTTGACCTTTCTAGCGATGACCTTTTTTTTTTTTGTGACCTTTCTAGCGATGACCTTTTGACCTTTTGACCTTTCTAGCGATGACCTTTTGACCTTTCTAGCGATGACCTTTTTTTGTGACCTTTCTAGCGATGACCTTTTTTAACCTTTTTTGTGACCTTTCTAGCGATGACCTTTTGACCTTTCTAGCGATGACCTTTTTTTTCCTTTTTTTGTGACCTTTCTATCGATTATCTTTTGACCTTTCTAGCGATGACCTTTTTTTTTTTTTTTTTACCTTTCTAGCGATGACCTTTTGACCTTTTGACCTTTCTAGCGATGACCTTTTTTTTTTTTTTGTGACCTTTCTAGCGATGACCTTTTGACCTTTCTAGCGATGACCTTTTGACCTTTCTAGCGATGACCTTTTTTTGTGACCTTTCTAGCGATGACCTTTTGACCTTTTGACCTTTCTAGCGATGACCTTTTTTTTTCCTTTTTTTGTGACCTTTCTATCGATGATCTATTGACCTTTCTAGCGATGACCTTTTTTTTTCTTTTTTTTTTGACCTTTCTAGCGATGACCTTTTGACCTTTTGACCTTTCTAGCGATGACCTTTTTTTTGGTGACCTTTCTAGCGATGACCTTTTTTTTGGTGACCTTTTTAGCGATGACCTTTTGACCTTTTGACCTTTCTAGCGATGACCTTTTGACCTTTCTAGCGATGACCTTTTTTTGTGACCTTTCTAGCGATGACCTTTTGACATTTTGACCTTTCTAGCGATGACCTTTTGACCTTTCTAGCGATGACCTTTTTTTGTGACCTTTCTAGCGATGACCTTTTGACCTTTTGACCTTTCTAGCGATGACCTTTTTTTTTCCTTTTTTTGTGACCTTTCTATCGATGATCTATTGACCTTTCTAGCGATGACCTTTTTTTTTCTTTTTTTTTTGACCTTTCTAGCGATGACCTTTTGACCTTTTGACCTTTCTAGCGATGACCTTTTTTTTGGTGACCTTTTTAGCGATGACCTTTTGACCTTTTGACCTTTCTAGCGATGACCTTTTGACCTTTCTAGCGATGACCTTTTTTTGTGACCTTTCTAGCGATGACCTTTTGACATTTTGACCTTTCTAGCGATGACCTTTTTTTTTTTTTTTTTTTGACCTTTCTAGCGATGACCTTTTGAACTTTCTAGCGATGACCTTTTTTTTTTTTTTTTTACCTTTCTAGCGATGACCTTTTGACATTTTGACCTTTCTAGCGATGACCTTTTGAACTTTCTAGCGATGACCTTTTTTTTTTTTTTTTTTTTTTACCTTTCTAGGGTACTGTGGGGTTTTTTGAACCCCCAATTTTTTTATTGGCTGTGCCAAAAAAAAAGCAGTTTTCTATGCATTTCAGGGGTACTGTGGGGTTTTTTGAACCCCCAATTTTTTTATTGGCTGTGCCAAAAAAAAGCAGTTTTCTATGCATTTCAGGGGTACTGTGGGGTTTTTTGAACCCCCAATTTTTTTATTGGCTGTGCCAAAAAAAAGTGGTTTTCTATGCATTTCAGGGGTACTGTGGGGTTTTTTGAACCCCCAATTTTTGTATTGGCTGTGCCAAAAAAAAGCAGTTTTCTATGCATTTCAGGGGTACTGTGGGGTTTTTTGAACCCCCAATTTTTTTATTGGCTGTGCCAAAAAAAGCAGTTTTCTATGCATTTCAGGGGTACTGTGGGGTTTTTTGAACCCCCAATTTTTTTGACCTTTCTAGCGATTTGACCTTTGGACCTTTGACCTTTTGACCTTTGACATTTGACCTTTTGACCTTTGACCTTTCTAGCGTTTTGGCCAAACAAAAAAGCAGTTTTCTATGCATTTCAGGGGTACTGTGGGGTTTTTTGAACCCCCAATTTTCTTATTGGCTGTGCCAAAAAAAAGCAGTTTTCTATGCATTTCAGGGGTACTGTGGGGTTTTTTTAACCCCCAATTTTTTTATTGGCTATGCCAAAAAAAAGCAGTTTTCTATGCATTTCAGGGGTACTGTGGGGTTTTTTGAACCCCCAATTTTTTTATTGGCTGTGCCAAAAAAAAGCAGTTTTCTATGCATTTCAGGGGTACTGTGGGGTTTTTTGAACCCCCAATTTTTTTATTGGCTGTGCCAAAAAAAAGCAGTTTTCTATGCATTTCAGGGGTACTGTGGGGTTTTTTGAACCCCCAATTTTTTTATTGGCTGTGCCAAAAAAAAGTAGTTTTCTATGCATTTCAGGGGTACTGTGGGGTTTTTTGAACCCCCAATTTTTTTATTGGCTGTGCCAAAAAAAAGCAGTTTTCTATGCATTTCAGGGGTACTGTGGGGTTTTTTTAACCCCCAATTTTTTTATTGGCTGTGCCAAAAAAAGCAGTTTTCTATGCATTGCAGGGGTACTGTGGGGTTTTTTGAACCCCCAATTTTTTTGACCTTTCTAGCGATTTGACCTTTGACCTTTTGACCTTTGACCTTTTGACCTTTGACCTTTTGACCTTTGACCTTTCTAGCGTTTTGGCCAAAAAAAAAGCAGTTTTCTATGCATTTCAGGGGTACTGTGGGGTTTTTTGAACCCCCAAGCAGTTTTCTATGCATTTCAGGGGTACTGTGGGGTTTTTTGAACCCCCAATTTTTTTATTGGCTGTGCCAAAAAAAAGCAGTTTTCTATGCATTTCAGGGGTACTGTGGGTTTTTTTTAACCCTCATTTTTTTTTTTTTAAAGCAGTTTTCTATGCATTTCAGGGGTACTGTGGGGTTTTTTGAACCCCCAATTTTTTTTGACCTTTCTAGCGATTTGACCTTTGACCTTTTGACCTTTGACCTTTTGACCTTTGACCTTTTGACCTTTGACCTTTCTAGCGTTTTGGCCAAAAAAAAAGCAGTTTTCTATGCATTTCAGGGGTACTGTGGGGTTTTTTGAACCCCCAATTTTTTTATTGGCTGTGCCAAAAAAAAGCAGTTTTCTATGCATTTCAGGGGTACTGTGGGGTTTTTTGAACCCCCAATTTTTTTATTGGCTGTGCCAAAAAAAAGCAGTTTTCTATGCATTTCAGGGGTACTGTGGGGTTTTTTGAACCCCCAATTTTTTTATTGGCTGTGCCAAAAGCAGTTTTCTATGCATTTCAGGGGTACTGTGGGGTTTTTTGAACCCCCAATTTTTTTATTGGCTGTGCCAAAAAAAAGCAGTTTTCTATGCATTTCAGGGGTACTGTGGGGTTTTTTGAACCCCCAATTTTTTTATTGGCTGTGCCAAAAAAAAGCAGTTTTCTATGCATTTCAGGGGTACTGTGGGGTTTTTTGAACCCCCAATTTTTTTATTGGCTGTGCCAAAAAAAAGCAGTTTTCTATGCATTTCAGGGGTACTGTGGGGTTTTTTGAACCCCCAATTTTTTTATTGGCTGTGCCAAAAAAAGCAGTTTTCTATGCATTTCAGGGGTACTGTGGGGTTTTTTGAACCCCCAATTTTTTTATTGGCTGTGCCAAAAAAAAGCAGTTTTCTATGCATTTCAGGGGTACTGTGGGGTTTTTTGAACCCCCAATTTTTTTATTGGCTGTGCCAAAAGCAGTTTTCTATGCATTTCAGGGGTACTGTGGGGTTTTTTGAACCCCCAATTTTTTTATTGGCTGTGCCAAAAAAAAGCAGTTTTCTATGCATTTCAGGGGTACTGTGGGGTTTTTTGAACCCCCAATCTTTTTTATTGGCTGTGCCAAAAAAAAGCAGTTTTCTATGCATTTCAGGGGTACTGTGGGGTTTTTTGAACCCCCAATTTTTTTGACCTTTCTAGCGATTTGACCTTTGACCTTTTGACCTTTGACCTTTGACCTTTCTAGCGTTTTGGCCAAAAAAAAGCAGTTTTCTATGCATTTCAGGGGTACTGTGGGGTTTTTTGAACCCCCAATTTTTTTATTGGCTGTGCCAAAAGCAGTTTTCTATGCATTTCAGGGGTACTGTGGGGTTTTTTGAACCCCCAATTTTTTTGACCTTTCTAGCGATTTGACCTTTGACCTTTTGACCTTTGACCTTTGACCTTTCTAGCGTTTTGGCCAAAAAAAAGCAGTTTTCTATGCATTTCAGGGGTACTGTGGGGTTTTTTGAACCCCCAATTTTTTTATTGGCTGTGCCAAAAAAAAGCAGTTTTCTATGCATTTCAGGGGTACTGTGGGGTTTTTTGAACCCCAATTTTTTTATTGGCTGTGCCAAAAAAAAGCAGTTTTCTATGCATTTCAGGGGTACTGTGGGGTTTTTTGAACCCCCAATTTTTTTATTGGCTGTGCCAAAAAAAGCAGTTTTCTATGCATTTCAGGGGTACTGTGGGGTTTTTTGAACCCCCAATTTTTTTATTGGCTGTGCCAAAAAAAAGCAGTTTTCTATGCATTTCAGGGGTACTGTGGGGTTTTTTGAACCCCCAATTTTTTTATTGGCTGTGCCAAAAGCAGTTTTCTATGCATTTCAGGGGTACTGTGGGGTTTTTTGAACCCCCAATTTTTTTATTGGCTGTGCCAAAAAAAAGCAGTTTTCTATGCATTTCAGGGGTACTGTGGGGTTTTTTGAACCCCCAATTTTTTTATTGGCTGTGCCAAAAAAAAGCAGTTTTCTATGCATTTCAGGGGTACTGTGGGGTTTTTTGAACCCCCAATTTTTTTGACCTTTCTAGCGATTTGACCTTTGACCTTTTGACCTTTGACCTTTGACCTTTCTAGCGTTTTGGCCAAAAAAAAGCAGTTTTCTATGCATTTCAGGGGTACTGTGGGGTTTTTTGAACCCCCAATTTTTTTATTGGCTGTGCCAAAAGCAGTTTTCTATGCATTTCAGGGGTACTGTGGGGTTTTTTGAACCCCCAATTTTTTTGACCTTTCTAGCGATTTGACCTTTGACCTTTTGACCTTTGACCTTTGACCTTTCTAGCGTTTTGGCCAAAAAAAAGCAGTTTTCTATGCATTTCAGGGGTACTGTGGGGTTTTTTGAACCCCCAATTTTTTTATTGGCTGTGCCAAAAAAAAGCAGTTTTCTATGCATTTCAGGGGTACTGTGGGGTTTTTTGAACCCCAATTTTTTTATTGGCTGTGCCAAAAAAAAGCAGTTTTCTATGCATTTCAGGGGTACTGTGGGTTTTTTTGAACCCCCAATTTTTTTGACCTTTCTAGCGATTTGACCTTTGACCTTTTGACCTTTTGACCTTTGACCTTTCTAGCGTTTTGGCCAAAAAAAAGCAGTTTTCTATGCATTTCAGGGGTACTGTGGGGTTTTTTGAACCCCCAATTTTTTGGAATGGCTTAGGGTCGACGACAGAGTACAGCATCTTGCAATGGGTCTGGTCCACAAGATTCGATACACCACCAAGATACCCATGTACCTGTCTAGATACTTCCTTAATGTTAACGAAGTCCACACCCACAACACCAGAGGGAGTGCAACGACCTTTGACCTTTTGACCTTTGACCTTTTGACCTTTGACCTTTCTAGCGTTTTGGCCAAAAAAAAGCAGTTTTCTATGCATTTCAGGGGTACTGTGGGGTTTTTTGAACCCCCAATTTTTTTATTGGCTGTGCCAAAAAAAAGCAGTTTTCTATGCATTTCAGGGGTACTGTGGGGTTTTTTGAACCCCCAATTTTTTTATTGGCTGTGCCAAAAAAAAGCAGTTTTCTATGCATTTCAGGGGTACTGTGGGGTTTTTTGAACCCCCAATTTTTTTATTGGCTGTGCCAAAAAAAAGCAGTTTTCTATGCATTTCAGGGGTACTGTGGGGTTTTTTGAACCCCCAATTTTTTTATTGGCTGTGCCAAAAAAAAGCAGTTTTCTATGCATTTCAGGGGTACTGTGGGGTTTTTTGAACCCCCAATTTTTTTATTGGCTGTGCCAAAAAAAAGCAGTTTTCTATGCATTTCAGGGGTACTGTGGGGTTTTTTGAACCCCCAATTTTTTTATTGGCTGTGCCAAAAAAAAGCAGTTTTCTATGCATTTCAGGGGTACTGTGGGGTTTTTTTAACCCCCAATTTTTTTATTGGCTGTGCCAAAAGCAGTTTTCTATGCATTTCAGGGGTACTGTGGGGTTTTTTGAACCCCCAATTTTTTTATTGGCTGTGCCAAAAAAAAGCAGTTTTCTATGCATTTCAGGGGTACTGTGGGGTTTTTTTAACCCCCAATTTTTTTATTGGCTGTGCCAAAAAAAGCAGTTTTCTATGCATTGCAGGGGTACTGTGGGGTTTTTTGAACCCCCAATTTTTTTGACCTTTCTAGCGATTTGACCTTTGACCTTTTGACCTTTGACCTTTTGACCTTTGACCTTTTGACCTTTGACCTTTCTAGCGTTTTGGCCAAAAAAAAAGCAGTTTTCTATGCATTTCAGGGGTACTGTGGGGTTTTTTGAACCCCCAAGCAGTTTTCTATGCATTTCAGGGGTACTGTGGGGTTTTTTGAACCCCCAATTTTTTTATTGGCTGTGCCAAAAAAAAGCAGTTTTCTATGCATTTCAGGGGTACTGTGGGTTTTTTTTAACCCTCATTTTTTTTTTTTAAAGCAGTTTTCTATGCATTTCAGGGGTACTGTGGGGTTTTTTGAACCCCCAATTTTTTTTGACCTTTCTAGCGATTTGACCTTTGACCTTTTGACCTTTGACCTTTTGACCTTTGACCTTTTGACCTTTGACCTTTCTAGCGTTTTGGCCAAAAAAAAAGCAGTTTTCTATGCATTTCAGGGGTACTGTGGGGTTTTTTGAACCCCCAATTTTTTTATTGGCTGTGCCAAAAAAAAGCAGTTTTCTATGCATTTCAGGGGTACTGTGGGGTTTTTTGAACCCCCAATTTTTTTATTGGCTGTGCCAAAAAAAAGCAGTTTTCTATGCATTTCAGGGGTACTGTGGGGTTTTTTGAACCCCCAATTTTTTTATTGGCTGTGCCAAAAGCAGTTTTCTATGCATTTCAGGGGTACTGTGGGGTTTTTTGAACCCCCAATTTTTTTATTGGCTGTGCCAAAAAAAAGCAGTTTTCTATGCATTTCAGGGGTACTGTGGGGTTTTTTGAACCCCCAATTTTTTTATTGGCTGTGCCAAAAAAAAGCAGTTTTCTATGCATTTCAGGGGTACTGTGGGGTTTTTTGAACCCCCAATTTTTTTATTGGCTGTGCCAAAAAAAAGCAGTTTTCTATGCATTTCAGGGGTACTGTGGGGTTTTTTGAACCCCCAATTTTTTTATTGGCTGTGCCAAAAAAAGCAGTTTTCTATGCATTTCAGGGGTACTGTGGGGTTTTTTGAACCCCCAATTTTTTTATTGGCTGTGCCAAAAAAAAGCAGTTTTCTATGCATTTCAGGGGTACTGTGGGGTTTTTTGAACCCCCAATTTTTTTATTGGCTGTGCCAAAAGCAGTTTTCTATGCATTTCAGGGGTACTGTGGGGTTTTTTGAACCCCCAATTTTTTTATTGGCTGTGCCAAAAAAAAGCAGTTTTCTATGCATTTCAGGGGTACTGTGGGGTTTTTTGAACCCCCAATCTTTTTTATTGGCTGTGCCAAAAAAAAGCAGTTTTCTATGCATTTCAGGGGTACTGTGGGGTTTTTTGAACCCCCAATTTTTTTGACCTTTCTAGCGATTTGACCTTTGACCTTTTGACCTTTGACCTTTGACCTTTCTAGCGTTTTGGCCAAAAAAAAGCAGTTTTCTATGCATTTCAGGGGTACTGTGGGGTTTTTTGAACCCCCAATTTTTTTATTGGCTGTGCCAAAAGCAGTTTTCTATGCATTTCAGGGGTACTGTGGGGTTTTTTGAACCCCCAATTTTTTTGACCTTTCTAGCGATTTGACCTTTGACCTTTTGACCTTTGACCTTTGACCTTTCTAGCGTTTTGGCCAAAAAAAAGCAGTTTTCTATGCATTTCAGGGGTACTGTGGGGTTTTTTGAACCCCCAATTTTTTTATTGGCTGTGCCAAAAAAAAGCAGTTTTCTATGCATTTCAGGGGTACTGTGGGGTTTTTTGAACCCCAATTTTTTTATTGGCTGTGCCAAAAAAAAGCAGTTTTCTATGCATTTCAGGGGTACTGTGGGGTTTTTTGAACCCCCAATTTTTTTATTGGCTGTGCCAAAAAAAGCAGTTTTCTATGCATTTCAGGGGTACTGTGGGGTTTTTTGAACCCCCAATTTTTTTATTGGCTGTGCCAAAAAAAAGCAGTTTTCTATGCATTTCAGGGGTACTGTGGGGTTTTTTGAACCCCCAATTTTTTTATTGGCTGTGCCAAAAGCAGTTTTCTATGCATTTCAGGGGTACTGTGGGGTTTTTTGAACCCCCAATTTTTTTATTGGCTGTGCCAAAAAAAAGCAGTTTTCTATGCATTTCAGGGGTACTGTGGGGTTTTTTGAACCCCCAATTTTTTTATTGGCTGTGCCAAAAAAAAGCAGTTTTCTATGCATTTCAGGGGTACTGTGGGGTTTTTTGAACCCCCAATTTTTTTGACCTTTCTAGCGATTTGACCTTTGACCTTTTGACCTTTGACCTTTGACCTTTCTAGCGTTTTGGCCAAAAAAAAGCAGTTTTCTATGCATTTCAGGGGTACTGTGGGGTTTTTTGAACCCCCAATTTTTTTATTGGCTGTGCCAAAAGCAGTTTTCTATGCATTTCAGGGGTACTGTGGGGTTTTTTGAACCCCCAATTTTTTTGACCTTTCTAGCGATTTGACCTTTGACCTTTTGACCTTTGACCTTTGACCTTTCTAGCGTTTTGGCCAAAAAAAAGCAGTTTTCTATGCATTTCAGGGGTACTGTGGGGTTTTTTGAACCCCCAATTTTTTTATTGGCTGTGCCAAAAAAAAGCAGTTTTCTATGCATTTCAGGGGTACTGTGGGGTTTTTTGACCCCAATTTTTTTATTGGCTGTGCCAAAAAAAAGCAGTTTTCTATGCATTTCAGGGGTACTGTGGGTTTTTTTGAACCCCCAATTTTTTTGACCTTTCTAGCGATTTGACCTTTGACCTTTTGACCTTTTGACCTTTGACCTTTCTAGCGTTTTGGCCAAAAAAAAGCAGTTTTCTATGCATTTCAGGGGTACTGTGGGGTTTTTTGAACCCCCAATTTTTTGGAATGGCTTAGGGTCGACGACAGAGTACAGCATCTTGCAATGGGTCTGGTCCACAAGATTCGATACACCACCAAGATACCCATGTACCTGTCTAGATACTTCCTTAATGTTAACGAAGTCCACACCCACACACCAGAGGGAGTGCAACGACCTTTGACCTTTTGACCTTTGACCTTTTGACCTTTGACCTTTCTAGCGTTTTGGCCAAAAAAAAGCAGTTTTCTATGCATTTCAGGGGTACTGTGGGGTTTTTGAACCCCCAATTTTTTTATTGGCTGTGCCAAAAAAAAGCAGTTTTCTATGCATTTCAGGGGTACTGTGGGGTTTTTTGAACCCCCAATTTTTTTATTGGCTGTGCCAAAAAAAAGCAGTTTTCTATGCATTTCAGGGGTACTGTGGGGTTTTTTTGAACCCCCAATTTTTTTTATTGGCTGTGCCAAAAAAAAGCAGTTTTCTATGCATTTCAGGGGTACTGTGGGGTTTTTTGAACCCCCAATTTTTTTATTGGCTGTGCCAAAAAAAAGCAGTTTTCTATGCATTTCAGGGGTACTGTGGGGTTTTTTGAACCCCCAATTTTTTTATTGGCTGTGCCAAAAAAAAGCAGTTTTCTATGCATTTCAGGGGTACTGTGGGGTTTTTTGAACCCCCAATTTTTTTATTGGCTGTGCCAAAAAAAAGCAGTTTTCTATGCATTTCAGGGGTACTGTGGGGTTTTTTGAACCCCCAATTTTTTTATTGGCTGTGCCAAAAGCAGTTTTCTATGCATTTCAGGGGTACTGTGGGGTTTTTTGAACCCCAATTTTTTATTGGCTGTGCCAAAAAAAAGCAGTTTTCTATGCATTTCAGGGGTACTGTGGGGTTTTTTGAACCCCCAATTTTTTTATTGCTGTGCCAAAAAAAAAGCAGTTTTCTATGCATTTCAGGGGTACTGTGGGGTTTTTTGAACCCCCAATTTTTTTGACCTTTCTAGCGATTTGACCTTTGACCTTTTGACCTTTTGACCTTTGACCTTTCTAGCGTTTTGGCCAAAAAAAAGCAGTTTTCTATGCATTTCAGGGGTACTGTGGGGTTTTTTGAACCCCCAATTTTTTGGAATGGCTTAGGGTCGACGACAGAGTACAGCATCTTGCAATGGGTCTGGTCCACAAGATTCGATACACCACCAAGATACCCATGTACCTGTCTAGATACTTCCTTAATGTTAACGAAGTCCACACCCACAACACCAGAGGGAGTGCAACGAATCATGTACAACCCAGATTCGGCACAAACAAGGGACTAAATTCTTTTCGCTCCTATGCCACCAAAATGTGGAACGCCCTACCAACTGTCATTAAGACATGCGAATCCCTTGACTCCTTCAAAACCGCTCTCAAAGGGCACCTACGGATGGCTGCAATTCGAAAACTGGCCCCCGTAAAATCTGAATCCCCCCCCCCGCCCCCCCCTTTTTTTCCCCTCACTGTATATATCTCTTTTCCCTTTTTACCTCCTTTATGATGAATTCCTGTTCTGTCTATAGAAGTGTCTATTTGTACGTCTCTAAATGTTTTGATGATTTGAACATGGTGGACCCTATTGGAAACAAGTGTAATGCTTAATTGGGTCGTCCACTCACAGTTAACAGCCTTTGTATTGAGTTTGTGCTTGAAATGTACTGTAATTCTGCAACTGTTAATAAATTCTTCAATCAATCAATCAATCAATGACCTTTTGACCTTTCTAGCGATGACCTTTTGACATTTTGACCTTTCTAGCGATGACTTTTTTTTTACCTTTTTTTTGTGACCTTTCTAGCGATGACCTTTTGACCTTTCTAGCGATGACCTCTTTTTTTTCCTTTTTTTTGGTGACCTTTCTAGCGATGACCTTTTGACCTTTCGACCTTTCTAGCGATGACCTTTTTTAACCTTTTTTGTGACCTTTCTAGCGATGACCTTTTGACCTTTTGACCTTTCTAGCGATGACCTTTTTTCCCCCCCTTTTGTTGTGACCTTTCTATCGATGATCTTTTGACCTTTCTAGCGATGACCTTTTTTTTTTTTTTGTGACCTTTCTAGCGATGACCTTTTGACCTTTCTAGCGATGACCTTTTGACCTTTCTAGCGATGACCTTTTTTACCTTTTTTTTGTGACCTTTCTAGCGATGACCTTTTGACATTTTGACCTTTCTAGCGATGACCTTTTGAACTTTCTAGCGATGACCTTTATTTATTTATTTTTGACCTTTCTAGCGATGACCTTTTGACATTTTGACCTTTCTAGCAATGACTTTTTTTTTTAACCTTTTTTGTGACATTTCTAGCGATGACCTTTTGACCTTTCTAGCGATGACCTCTTTTTTTTTTTTTTTTTGTGACCTTTCTAGCGATGACCTTTTGACCTTTCTAGCGATGACCTCTTTTTTTTTTTGACCTTTCTAGCGATGACCTTTTGACCTTTCGACCTTTCTAGCGATGACCTTTTTTTTTTTGGTGACCTTTCTAGCGATG